>NW_009648550.1:5721721-5794061 GCF_000708025.1 Charadrius vociferus | reverse complement strand
TTCTAGTCACGATCAGACTAAATTGGTACATTTATTGAAGTTCTAAAAGGAGAATACGAATTTTAAAGTAGTTCATCAAAGTATACCAAGTTATTAGAATGTAATTTACTATTATTTATCCACATGTTACTGCACCTCGGTCTTTGTTTAACACTATTTCAGTTCCGTATTCACAACACTGTCAACCCCAAGCATTCAAAAGCCATGAGTCACCTCCCTTTCAATAAGAGAAGCTACTTAAAACCCAGGAGATACATTATTATTGTTATTGCTGTTCTTGAAAGAGCCTGGATGATTACCTTGGGCTCAGTATTTAGCTACTGGATAGCTAAAGTTATGGGAAATGAACTTAATTTCATGAAACAAGATGGCTAACAATTGAGGTTCTTAAATGTTTAATGACCTCAGGAATGGGAACTTTAAGACACAAAGTAACTCTTGACTCAGTAGGACCGATTTGAAGATCAGAAATACGCACATACCTGTATAATTTTGCGCCTGCTTACTGAAAATGCTGAACAGGGAAGCCAAATGTGAACACCAAACATTAAAAAGTCAGGTAATAAATACTTTGAGGAGAACACAGCCATCATTTTTGCAGCAATTTTACTGCAATTACCTGCTGTTCAGATTCTGCATAGAGCCATTTGGGGATCAGTCTCACAATTCTCTCCATTTTGTGGTTGTTTTTGACAACTCGCAGAAATGCTACTTTTTCTATACTTTCAACAGTACATGTATATTAAATAGAAGTGTGTAATTTCATCTCTTTAAGGGAATTTAAAGGTCTCTCCTAAGAAACAGCATTAAAACTAACCAGTGGAATTCCTCATTAGACAACCCATAACATAAGCACAAGAATAGAAAACGTTTCATTCAGTAAACCATATGTCCCTAAAAATATCTGGCCTACCACCAAATTACACAAGGTGCAGTTCTCATGCTTTCTTACACAGCATACCAATTATACCTCCATTGTACTCTAATCTCTTATTTTTAGCAATGAATGCATCCATACAAAAAGCTGATTAACTTCTCATCAGCATCTGGCACAGCACAGACTATTCTTTTACAGGTAGGTAAAAGCTGACTTTGACTTTTTTTTGCAAGCAAAAATGCTCCGGTGAACAGTAGAGGAATATTTATCCCAGACACAATATTGTTCTCAAGTTAACATGCTGCCATATCTTGCGATCAAACTGTAAGAACACATTTAAACTACTGAATGGTGAAAAGGTTTTCTGTAGAGCCTGCATGCTGCCTCCCTTCCCTTTGGCAGGATGCCTTTGCACTTGATTGCTATTTTTTAAATAGTAAAAAGTCTGTCCTGTTATTGCTAAACACATTCCTGAGGCAAATGAGAAATGGAAAAAAAAATATCTCAGGATTAAACCGAAGTATTTAAAATATTACTCTTATTAGAAAAAGGAAATATATTATGCCCTGAAAGCCTATGGAAATCTGATTGTATTATTTTCTTCTGTTGTTGGTTGGGTTTTTTTTTTTTGCCTCTGAATATCTTAGCAATGATGACCCTCATGACTACTTTACCAAGCAATTCAGAACTCTCAACTGTTTCCCACACAAAGCCTGTGTAACATCTCATAGATTATAAAACCGCAGTCTTTGCCTCACTAAATCAGCAGGATGGCAATGTTTCTCCTATCATCTACAGGGTTACACTGCACTCTAAAAGGTTTCCATACTGAGTCGGTCATGCTGATTCCAATGCAAATGCAGAGGTGGTTACAGCTCCTCAAGCTGCTGCTCTGCTTCTGCTCCCCTTTTTGGATTTCTGCTGATGCAGAATTGTACCCCAGGATGTTAAGTAACCCTAAAGGACATACTGCTGCCACTGTGCTGGTACCTCAGCTGGCTCTCTCTAATTCCCATTTCACTATTTCCAATTTCTTTGTAGCATGCTGTCACTTCACAATAACAACTTCGATATATTTTTTTTTTTTTAAGTAACTCCATGGCTTCCCTGTTGAAAATCCTGTTTAGTGTTGAAATCTGTGCTATTTCTATTTTCCTGATCTCTGCAGCCTCCCATGGCATCAAGCGTGAGGTATCTGGCAGGCTTGACAGCATGGGTAAAATTGCTACAGTTCATGCAGAGTCCCACTGGACAGAGAAGAATGACGAAATGAGTATTTGGGTCATTACATTTGGATTGTTTTGCCAACACTTCTCATCCCAAAGGCTCTACTTGTCAAAAGTTTTCATCAATGATGAGGAATGCTCGGTCAAAATGTTTGCCTTTGTCAATGCTGCTCTCTTAGCAACGTCTGGAAATTTGTCATGCAAATTTCTAAATTACAAAAAGCTAAAAAAAATTAAGATATTTACATTTCTCGAAACAGAATTGCAGAAGAAGTAACCATTGTAAATAAATAAAACACAGCAGACCTGCAGCTAGTGCTAAAACCAGAAAGATCAAGCAAATTCCCTTCATTAAGGAATTAAGACAGACTTTGATTGCCATGTCTCCGGAATACATTTTCCAGCACAGACAGGAGAAGCTTTGGACAATGGAGTCCTTTAAGTACCTGACAGTATTTAGGAAATAACTAGCTGAAGTAGTTCAGTTGATTACTTAATTTCCGTGGTTTTTTGTTTTGCTTTATTTTATTTTTAATTAGCAGATGGTTTAGATTTCCTTTGGGATATTTTGGCTGTATTCTCAAGGCACTTCCATCCCACTGACTTTCTGCACTGAAATTGCAAAAAACCACCCCATTGCCTAGGTTGCCTGGAGAGTTTTCAAATATCATCTCATGACAGAGGTTTTACTAGAGAGTTTTCACACGCTGACATGCTTTAAGAGCAGACAAAATGGTGAAAGATCTTAAGCAAGGCTTCCTGTTGAATTCAGGCCAAAAGCCAGTAATCAAAACAGTTTAACACCATATTAAGTCTAGTTTAACTTCATCATCCATAGTAATGTCTAATTCAAGCCATCATGCTTTTGACATGGCTTCTTTATTGCTCTTATGGTTTAATCTTCCTACAGCTGTGCAGACTCGAGAAGGCTGGTCCTGAACTTATTGGTGTCAGTAATTCAACAGCTTTCAATGACACCAAATAAGATAAATCAGGGAGGTGTACCGAAATAGGTTGTTGTCTATATAGTTACATTAGTATGAAATTATCATTGTTTCGTTGTACGTACTTGTCCCAAAATAAAATCCTGCATTCTTGTGGCATCGTGCCTAACCAAGTGCAAGGAGAAGTATTAAAAAGAAGATGAAAGGAAGATAAAACTTTTCCAGTACGTTGATAGAATTTGTCCCAAAAGTGCCCTAAGGGAGCTATGAAAAGTGTAGTTACTGCTGTATCAATACGGCTGGTGTTTCCATTTCAGCATGAATGTTGGTCGAGAGGTAATTCCGCCTGTTGGCAATTGTGTGGATGGCCCAGCCTGGGCAAAGCTTGTGCGCTTCTGTTAATAGGCCTGCTCACAGACTCAGAAGATCTTCAGGAGCATAATGTGTACCTCTGTTTCCAAAAGTCTTCTCCTGGCTTTATGTTGAGACTCAGCTGTCTACTCAGCTGTCTACTGTCTCTTGCTAGCAGAAGAATCTGTCTTGTTGCCACAAAAAACTCCCAACAGAACAACAACAAATCCGAAACAAACAAACAAATCCAAAAGAAACTCCATTTCGTGAAAGAAAACACTTTTTTTTTAATGTTTCAGTAGTTCATGGGTTAGGAGATCACTTTTCTTGGCATCTTGCAAAGTCTCGCATACACACATAGAGCTAAAGGACACCAACATTTCTGCCTGCAGAGAGGTGATAAGTATTTGTAAATTATGAGTAGTCCAACTGATACATAAGGAAAAACATAACCCACTAGGAGCAATGATGAGATTACTAGCATGGAAAACTGATGCCTCATGATCAAAGCTGTACTTGCATAAGTGTGCTGTTTATATACAACTTGCCATCACTAATGTACCCCTGTCATCTGGGGTCAGTAAGTCATCCTCTATAGCTTTATCCCAAACACCCTGGTTCTGGCAATCCTGTCCCACAGAGTGGTGCCTCCCCTGTGAGATAACCCACAATTCATGGCTGGTTAGCAACTTTCTGGAGACAGGGGAAAAAAAAAATAGACAATACTTCATTTATTTTTTTATTTTCAACAAAGTATCTATAAGTTTTTGATCTGAGTGAAAATGAAAGCAAATTTACAGTATCTGTTTTGGAAGTTTGCAGTAACTCAGAATGTCTTTAGTTGTTTTTATTGTTTATTTTAAAAAGTCATGCAATACTCTTACTGTACGATCACATCCTAATCCATGATTATATTAATCACATTTTAAATGACAAGGACATCTGTCATCAAAGAATCTCATCTTTTTTGGATCACAGTACCTCCTAAAATAACATGACACTAATCTGGACACGACGAGGCTTTGGTGTTAAAAACTAAAATTAGATTCACTATTAGCCTACAGTAAACTTTCCTTCCTTGTTAATAATTTCAGTTCTTACCTACTACATCGTGCTGAATACATCAGGCAGATTCTCAGCAAGTGGCATCTGTAAAGTATTCTGGTCTAACAGATGCCCAATCCATCCAGTAATGCCAGAGATAAACTGCAACTCTCTACATACTGGCTCTGTCCCTGGATGATCATTTCATACCCCCATGATACGCAAAATAACACTTCTGCTCCTCCAAGTACCCTCCTAATAATCCATTTTAAAAAATGATTTTAAAATCTACATGGCGTTCATGGCCATGCAGATTGACATGACAATCCTGACACCACTTCTGCTTCTGACTGAAGTTTATTTCATTTCTACTTTTTCCAAGTTTACAAATCCACTTCTATTTCAACTTCATTACTTAATTCACATTTTGCTAATCTCATGCTCATTTCACTTAAATGGCACATGCCGTAAAATGCAATAAAACATACTGGCATCTTAACTGACTGCAGAAATTCCCTCGTGGGGATTTTTATATCCAAGGCTTTGTCCCTGGATTTAGCAGTAGCATGATGTTCCCATGATACATAATGCTCAGGGCTCCACACTTACTGCTTCACCAGATTTCCAAGCTGGTTTTTTATTCTGCTGGGTTTACTTATTGTGAGCCCAGCTAGCTCAGCCCAGGATATAAAATCCAAGCTAATTAAAGCTATCAGAGAAAAGGTGTGGTAAGATAATTTCTCAGTGTCTTGATCCTCAGGTACGACAAGCAGCAGTACCAGGGCTGCTCCCTGTGCAATTACAGTAGCAGATTTCACTAAAGTAATTCATTTAAATTCTAAACATGGTCTAATGAGGTGTATTGTAAATAGGAAAGATTCACAGAGAATGACCCCTACTTAAGATGCTTTCCAGCAGATAAAAAAGCCCCTCGATAATCATGATGTTTCAGCATAAAAATAACAGGTAGGAGAAGGGCAGATGCAAAAGACCTCCCCCACTGTGCCATCAACATTTTGCTCTTGTATTTCCACAGTAAATTCTTTCCAACACTCAATGTTAAGCAACTGCCCAGGGAAAATGGCACACGGATTTAATGCGAACATACTTGTGTGTACCAGGTAACGCAGAAAGCAAACATGTATCTTCACTGCAAATTGCACCCAATGTTGTTGCACCACTACAAGCAGATGAAGAGACACCTCGTCTATCAAGATGTGCTTGCAAATGATAGAGGCTTAAATGGACTCAAAGAAACTTTCCAGATTCAGTTTTCACAGTAACCAGTACTACGCATGAGCCAAGTTTCTCTAGCTGTCACACTGAAAAGATAACCTCCTCCTTTACTGTAAAGACCTGGGACTCCTGGGTGGGTTGGAGAAGAGAAGGTCTAGCTAGCACAGGAACTCTTCAAAAGTAATGGGGTGAGAGCAAAAAGATGGGAGGAACAAACTTGCCTGGCTTAATAGAAGGCTTAAAGTTTGTTTAAATAGTGATTTGGCTGTGAAGAACACAAGAGCAAGAGCACAGTAACTGGGACACAGGACGGACAACCATCATGAAAATCCACTGTGGGGCTTCAACTCACCAAAATTCCACAAAACCAAAAGTTAGGGATTTTGCCCAAACTCACTGTCTAAACCCTGTCGTGGTCAACAGAGAGGGACAGGCACTTCCAGAGGGAGATGGCTGCTACTGAAGCTGAGGCAAGACACACAACCTGGCTAGCTGTCTAGGGCTTAAGTTGACAATTAATGCAGAGGAACAACAATCAGACATCACCTATGCGACACTGACTAATCCCTGGCCTTGGATCACTTAAAAAACTCACTTTTCCCCAACAGTTTGGCTGTCAGTTGATTGGGGAGATGCTACAGCCTGATGGTGACCCCACACTAGAGCACTAAACGCAGCTGCAACTACCAAGAAAAAGCTCTTTGTGCCTTTAGTGATTCCAAATCTAAGGTTGAGGTGAGAAACGCAAAAAAAGCTTCTGGGTAATATCACACTTACTTATAAGCTCCCTAGAGTCTGAGCACCTTTAATGCTTTCAGATCTGAGCTGAAATTTTCCTGGCATGGCACTGACCAGTGGCTCAAGTTCCTGGGCGCTCCTGTGCCCCGTGGTGTGGAATGGACATGCCCACAGCCATAAAATCTTAAAGGTCAAGAGATAAGAGTCTTGTGGTTTTTTTAAAGGAATGTTTTCTTTTAGTGGGACAATATCCAAGGGAGGTTCTTCTCTCAAATCAACAGTATCCATTAAACAATAAAAACATTCTGCCTCACAAACAAAGCTCATAGAAGGCAATAAAACTGTCCACTGGTCACAAATCAGGCACTTTAAAGCAATACAAACAGCAATAAAAATGTTAGAACGTTATTTCTGAAAACTCTGTAGCTAAACCAGTATGACAGTTGTGCCCTAGCACACAGATGAAGTAGGGAACTTTTTTTTTTTTTTAAATACTTTTTTAAGAAGGAGCAAACCATTTAATTCTAGAGACTAACAGGATGAGGCAAACAGTCCAAACAGACCCCCAAGGTGTAACGGGAGTTGTAATGTGCCCTGTGAATTAAGGAGCACAGCAGGAGCCAGCCCTCCTGTCTAACCCGACACCAGAGCTCTACCCAGAGGGTGCAGCTCGCAGCAACCGCCTCCTGAGATTACAGCTCATGCAGCACAGGGACCTGGTCTCTACGGCACGAATCTGCCTGCACCCCTCAGAGCAGTCCCAGGGATAACAACGTTCAGCACAGGGATCAGAAGTTGCTTCATGTGATGTAACAGCGCACAAAACCATCATGAAACAAACCCAAACCAAACACCTCCCAGCATATAAAGAGTCTCGGCACTGGGCTGCAGAGATTAGGGCTCCGCATCAGCGAGCTGAAAGCAAGCAAGCAGTTTCTCAGCAGCTTTTAATCACGGTGGTTAAAGGAAATCCTTCAAAGCAAGACGGCATTTGTTCCTACAAATAAAGGCTTTAATTTGTAAAGCACAAATGTCAGCAGAGACCAGACTTCTGCATGCAGAGGGCCTGATCCCGCTGTCAAAACTCTCTCCAGGTTGTTGATGCTACTGCTTTCCTTGGTAGAAATTGCTCTCGGTATTTTTTTTGCACATT
Organism: Charadrius vociferus; assembly: GCF_000708025.1. Classification (NCBI taxonomy): domain Eukaryota; kingdom Metazoa; phylum Chordata; class Aves; order Charadriiformes; family Charadriidae; genus Charadrius; species Charadrius vociferus. The sequence continues at coordinate 5,786,492 of NW_009648550.1, read as the reverse complement.
GAGCTAAGCAGCGAGCACGGCCATCTGGAAGACTCGCTCAATAAGGACATTTTTCACAGAGACTTATTTCCCACACAGAGAATAAGCTTTATTTGTCTTTGCAGTGGTTAATGTTCTGTTCACTTCCCTTCCCTCCCAGTGAATAAATCCCAGTTCAGATGCAGTTGCCCCCATGGTTACAAAACAGACTGTCAGCTCCTCAATGAATGACTGCTGAGTTTAAAAAAATGAAAATGTATAAGCAACAATATAGTATTACTGCTTTCTGCAAGCAGAAGAAGGTTCTCTCAAATACTCTATTGGTAATGAAATTTAATATCATTTTGCAATGTTATGGCATGTCAGAATTCACAGATGCTGAAGAAATTAAGGCTCAATTGTGGAAGTTCTCTGCATACAGGACTACTGAATGGATGCTTGACAGAGAAAATAGTTGCTAGTTAAAGCATTAGTGCTTTGGAATCATCTCACTGAGAGACGTAACTTCTAAATATTAAAAATGTACTGGCTTTGAAAATTTGCAGGTCTTTAAACCTCTGAATTCCTTCTAAAATGTGTATTATATCTTTATTTGGAAAAAAAGATTTGAAACTCGAACGTATAACTGAGAACAGAAACTTCTTTGGATTGGAAGAGGAATCAGAAAGACCTTAAGGAGCTACTGTCCGATTAAACTGGGGCAGTAACAACCACAGATATCAATATTTGATGTCAATGTAAGCAATTTTAAGCACAACCAAATAGACAGGATTTAGCAGCTCCTACAACCCGTGTGCCACAATCTTGTGCCACTAAACTGAACTGCTTCTGGGGAAAGCTTGCAAAAAGTGGTAATGCCAATCAAAAGTATTACAAAATAAACACACTAGCTTAGCAAGTATCAAGAACTTCAAGATTCGTAAGAAATCCAGAAGAGCTGGCAGCATGAAGAAAATAAGTGTAATTTATTTATTTTCAGGGAAAAGCTTTGAGAAATCCGAGAGTGGCACAGCAGAGAAGCACAAACAGGACCAAAAAACATCTCCAATGAGGTTGTCCTTGAGCCCTTATAAAGAAACACCTTGTTAAACCAAGGAAAGAATATGAAGACTCCTACAAATACCTGTAGAGAAATTTAAACCCAACCAGAACCAACTACCTAAACACTGTATGTCAGAAATAGGAATTACATGAACAAACCTCACTTTCAGATCTCATTGCTGTTACCTTTCTAACAGAGAAAGGTTAATAAAATCTAGCAGAAATACATTTATTACACTTCAAAGACAAGCCTTTGCTAAATTTATGTCCAGTTCCATCCTGTAGTGAGTGCCTAAGAGAAATAATAACCTGTAACTTAAGAATCTTTATTTTTAGTAACAAATACAGAAAGGTATTGCACAGAAATGCTCCCCCAGGGACTATAAATTCATGCTGCAATGATTAAAGTCAACAACAGCAACAAAGCTTTCACAGCTTTCTAAAATCCTGTTGATTCTTTCAGGCAAAGCCCTCAAAGTAATAAAAGCAAACCCAAGTTATCCTCCTGTGGGGTAACACCAGGCTGAATTGCTACAAATAACACAAACAAACCCCAAGTTGCTGCAGCCAAGTCCTTGCATGTCCTCTGCAGATCTCCATTCATTTCTTCTCTCTTATTTGCTCTAATTTATTTTACTTTAGCTCTTCCTGAAGACGAATGCTTAGGCAGCAGTTGTGTTCAAGACTGGACCGGGGACCAAGACTGGGGACCAAGCACAAGTTCTAGGTTCCAATCTAAAACTTGGGCTTTTTTCTAGCCCTAGGCAATTGCCTTCTTTCACTGAAGTATAACAGATAATTAGATGGAATCAGCAACAGAATGCCTCTGTGAAGCCTTCTCAGGACTGAATTTTTCACCGAGATAGTTTCATAAGAGATGTACGGCGCTGTACCCATACTGAATAGTTTCCTATCTAAAGCAAGACCAGCAAGAGTGGCTCAACAATATTTATTTTGGCTTAGAAATGTCAGCAAAGTGGCAATGAGACTCAGCAGCCACAACTTGATTATTTTCTTTGCAACCTCAGGGTCATCTAATTGCTCCCCGAGATAACGTCAAAAGACAAAGATACCTAAACTGTTATCTGTCATGGAGGTTCTGGGGCTTTGCTTCACCTTGCAGCACACTTACTCTACAATTACTCTGTCCTCTTATGACAGGTCCCTACAACTACTAAGGCTCCTCGAAGTTTGAAAAGCAGAATACTTTCCAAGTGGCTACGGATGGGACGTGCCCAGTACTCAGCAATGCCTCCTCCTGTGCACAAATGCCAACCGGGGGGATGATTGGGCTGTTCTTCACTTGAGGACCTGATATCACCTCTCATTTTGTAGCGCAGGCCAGGAGAGGCTTGGCTTTCCCCAGTGGCCACGGCTATGCTGGATGTGCCGCTGTGTCAGCTCTCCCTGGTGGCTGTGGCCATCTCATGATCTCCTGCTCAGTACAGCAGCAGAAGCCAGAGACACGTGTCCTGGCCATAGCCATCACCTTTGCTGGAAGTGAGACTGAACTAAGCAAATCCAGAGTTGGCCACACTGAAAACCCAGCACTTCTGCTGGGCTGATCATTATCTTGTGTGCACCCACCACAAGAGGAAATGCACACCGCAGCCTGTGCTCATGGTCACTCTTGTAAAGGGACACAGCCTCTGAATGACTTGACTTTGGAGAACAAGTGCCGCCCCCCAAAACCAGCTAACTGTGATCTCAACTTTTGGTTTCCATCACCATCTAAACTGTCTCTTATCATCACAACCTCCCAGAACACATTGCATGAGCTGCATCTAAAGCCCCCAAAATTGAGCAAAAGCACGCTCAGTCACAGCGGATCAGGAATAAGATTGGAATGATGATTTATCGGTGTATAACAATGTTCAGCAAAGGGCTGTAGCTAAAGGACATTGCAAAGAAAATGCTATTGGATAAAAAGTGACAACATCTTGGGGAGGCGGGGGACGGTGGCGCAGACACCAAATGACAGGACTCGGGAAAAGACACACCACGGACTGCTGCCAACTGCAAGGAAAATAATTTGAACATAGCTATGTTTTCAGGTTGTCCTGGTTTGAGGTCTAAATTAATCCAGACTTTTCAAATCTAACTTGGGGAAACCAAAAAGTAGGTTTGGGATCAGCATCCTGTCCTTCATGTGCTCAGAGTACCTCTAGTTATGAGCAACATACCCAAACCACACGGATGCATTTATTCGCTGCTGCACAGAAGACCCCTGTATAGCAGCCAGCTGCACATGATAAGCACAATGGTGACATTACATCACCAAAAGAATTCAAAGGAAATTCAATAAACGCCAATTTAATAAATTCAATATCCTGAGCACCTACTTCCCAAGCTTGACAAAGCCTTAATATATGCAGCTGATTATAAATGCCTAAAAATTACACAACAGTAAAACAATGTTTATTCGGTGATTTTTAAATTATGACCCTAATCTTATTCACATTCTCCCTCCTTAAAAGAAGCACATGTGCTGCTTTTCATGTGCCGGCCGCAGTCCATCAGAACTGCGTCAGTGGCACATCTGTATGCACTCGACAGCGGTTCTGCTGGTTGTTTCTTTCTCTCCTGAGTGCTGACAACAATCATGCCACTTCTAAGCACCTGACACCAGGGAACCCATCAAATCTGGGTGTTTTTATTTCCTCTGCCTAAACTTCACCGAACTCTATTAAAATGGATTGCAATACAATAAAGGAAGGGAATATACTGTGCACTTATGTAAAATCAGGGAAAAAAATGAGAGAAACAAAGGAAAAAGGAAAACATAAATCAAGAAGCTTGTGCACTATAGTAATTCTGCTACTGCAGTATCTTGCTCCAAGATACTCCAAACCACCTCCTAGGATGAAGGCGTAAGCCACCTCCTGCAGCAGTTATGAAATAATTTACTGAAAAGTGTGCTCCTAACTTCCACAAACACATATTTATAGCCCATTCGGTATCTTCCCCGCTTTTGTAATCCTACACACCTACAGTGTTCAGGTCAGCATTTTGAACCTCACATGCTTTTTAGACTCCTGTTTAGCTCACAAACTCAGTCCTCTCTTTTACCAACCCATTTCATTACCTATAACTTAATGTAAAGTGTGTACTGACCTGCAGCTGTCTGATCAGATTTTTTCTTATTCATGGTGGCAGAAAAAAGCAGAGCATACACCCACAATAGTCTAATCCGCTCTGGTAATCCACCCAGGGTGAGTGATACCCTTTCTTACTGAAAGCCCAAGCGAAAGCAGGTGAAACCCGTTCATTGACCTGACAAGTAATTTGTGGCTTCACTTGACAAAGATTAATTAATATTGGAAGAGAAATGGGAGCAGGAACGATAAGCAGCAGAGATCCCTGAGGGAACTGATTAACCAGAGAGATGTGTTTCGCAACTAACAGGCACATCAACAAACCACTAAATTTCAAAGTCTCTAAAATCAGGACTGTGCTTAAGATCGCAGCTCCAGCCCTGCGCCTGCAGTAGCAGTTGCTGATGGACCCCTCCAGAGAGACATCAAGTTCAGAGCAAACCATCCCAGAAGCAGCAGGCACCCAGCTCTGGTGCCTATGGCCCTTCACACCTCGGGTGCCCGGGCAGCTGTGGCCAGGGGAAGACACCAAAGGGAGCTGGATGGCCAGCCAGGTTGTCCCCAGACTGCAGGACAGGACTGCAGTCACGAATTCCCAACATCTTGGAGCAACGGGTGGCTCCCTCCCTGCACACACACCTTATTTTCTGGTCAGCAAAACCCAGGACGTGAAGATGGTACATCTCTGGCCTCCTCTGGAGAGCCGTGATGTCCTCCCGACTCCCAAAGGTTAGATTTAGCTACAGAAAAGCTTTTGGTTTTTTGAGTCCATCCAGGAGTAAGGCTCAAAGAGGAAACATCCAATCTGCCAAGTCTCTTTCCACTTCTTTCTCAAAAATTAGTCTTACTTGGAATGTAACTACATATATACCTATTTAAAAGCATCACAATGCGGCTTTCTATACAAACTGCTACTCCTCCAAACGTTTTACTTTCATCACTTAAAATACATCTGCAGGGTCTGTAGACACACCTGGAGCTTCTCACATAAATTAACATTACAGCGTAACTACAGAGAATGGTGCTGGACATGTACATATCTGCAACAACACCCTCCCCGCTTTTCCTAGGAAAGGGAAGAGACAGCATAAGGAGGCTGGTATCCAAGCTGCAATTTGGAGCAACCACCTGAGTGCAAGTGATACTTAATTACAGAAATTAGTTTTCATACAACTAGATTAGAATCATTTACCTGGCTTCATCACTGTAAATCAGTGAAGACTTCTGAACGTCAGCTCCGAATTAGGCCAATATAAATATCTGATGGAAGTTCACAAGTATGTATAAACAACAATACAATAATGACACTGAATTATTTTACAACATTTAAAATGAGCTTTTACTCCTAATGAACTTTCTGCATGCTTAAATTATTTTAAATTATTTGTTCTACCTACAACTGTTCTGGAATATGAGATTATGTTAATGAGGTGTAACCGATGCGCAGCAATTTGTAGTGATGTGGAAGATATCAGTTTGATACTTGGTCAAAGGCATAAATATCAAGCGATTCTGAAGTTTACGGTCAAGTAAAACCCCACTGTTGACTAGAAATCAAACTTGCGAGGAACCACTCTGAGGTTAGCAGCAATGTCTTGCTGCTAAGATTGCAGCGGGAGGAAGACTCAGCCACACTGCAGGTGCAATGCCCACTCTGTGCATCACTACTTGGACACCGTGAGAGGTACAGAGCAATTAGCACGTTTTAAACAAGCTGAGGACAGAGTCAAGACCTTCTCTGCTAGTAGCGGCACTAAAAAGTGAGCCTAATTTACATCAGGTGTTAAACTGAGCTGCTGCCTGGCTTTGGGAGGCATGAGATCCCAGAGCACTGGCTGCCAGCTGTGCAACCTCAGTGCCCGCGAAGCTGAGAGAAGGGATCAAGACCTAAAAGTCTGGCTTAACTACATATTCAGGATTAGACATTCAGGGAATAGGAGGAGGGAGCTACTGTCTCCAAAAGAACAGAGTGGTAATTGTTCCAAGGCAGGAAAAATACCATTTCATCGGTCAGGCAGCCATAATAACATTTGACAGAATTTGCACTTTTCTGAAGAAAATTTCAGCTCAAGCCACAAGCAGATGCACAAGTAAATGCAACACAAAAGCTATGTAATTTTTTCTTTTTCCAAGATGGATCTGTCTTAATGAGTTTGCTCTTGCACATCTCCTCCGAACAGCGGTCACGTCCGCCTCTGCTTTGGAAATGTCTAGCTGCTGGATACAGGCTTTATATTTGTGTTTCTCACTTGGGATACAGCGCTTCAGTTTAATCCTACATAGCAACCATTTCTTGCGCTGTGTACTTGACTTTAAGAACACTAGTCAGTGCTATTAATTGGCTGCCTCCATAATTAATTTATCTTGTTGGTAAAACATCTTCACTCTGTTTAACATACATTTGAATTTCCATGAGGTAATGGAAGTGGGATATCAATTAAGAGACAGAAAAGGAGCAACCTGGGGAAAACCAAACAAAACAAAAAACCAAACAAAAACCAAGCAGAAGAACAAATCCTAGCTTTCTTTCCCCACCTTTGTATCAAATACTTTTATTTATCATTTGTTTACTGTTACTTTTTTAAATTTGGGAGGGTTCCTGCAATAAAACTCAGATGACAGTTCAGGTGCAGACTTCATATATGGATGTTTCTTGCAAATTTATAAAACAAATAATAAACATTTTCTAAGGTGACTTTTGGTCACTTTTCAAAAGTATGCATCTGCCCACAGGTGCCCACTGGGACTCTTGCAAATGCCCGCTCCCTTTGCCACCAAAATACCCTTACAGGTCTACTCTTCAATCTCTAAATCGGGCAGAAGCTAGGATGCAGTTTCCAGGGCCACCTCTACCCTGTACGTCTGGTTTAGTCCCTTTTACGTGGCTGCATTTAATTTTGCTACTGGGACTTCTGACATTTTGGAAAACTTCAAGGCTCAGATCATCTGATTCAGATGCCACCCCGGACTTGTAGACACCTACGTTGTGGGGGTGGCTGGATTCTCAACTCTACTTCAACCTTCTCTCTTATTTTAGCATTATATAAGGCATCTATTTCAGTCTGTACCATCAAACAGTAAAATTAAGAAAAGCCGTGTTTCATAACTGACTATAAAGTAACTTCTTGATGTTCATGTTCCCAGCTTTTCTCTACCCTTGGGACAAAGCAGGGACATTTAACTATAACCAGTCACATGTGTAGATGCCGTGTAGCAAACCTGCCTTCACATGCTTGCTCTTACTTGTATGCATTTTTAGCAGTAATCCGGATGCAGGTGGACCTTATCCCCGCACATCCAAACATCACTGATGCCAGATGTACTCACGGACTTGATCCTGGAACCCACGTGCAGTGAATGTGAACTTCATCTGTGTCGGTCATGCTAATGCCCTTTTTTTTGCCCTGACTTCGATCGGTGCTTTTGACATCAGTTTCTAGCAGCAAAATAAAACATACTAATATGTTTCAGTGACAAGGTGGGACCCAGCTAACAGTTTTAGCTCCTGCCTTTCTCGTAATCACAGTTTTGAGAACAAGTACCTGATTTTTTTGCCTGTGCAAGAACAAGTCATTTTTTTTAATAAAAATTGCAGATACACATTAATATTTTAATGCGCGAGCTCCAGAGAGTGTAAGGTATGCCATTAATAAGACTTGCCCTATATCCCCGTAGCATTTCTTAAACTTCTTAAGGTTTTATATCTATTCTTTTATTCCCTGATGACAATTTGTGATATTTCTGACAGTAAAATATAATAAAAAAGCTTAACACCAAAATTTAAATGCTTAATAAAATAGTAACTGGAAATTATATTAAAAAAAGCAGCCCTTTCATATTTTATTCACAGTTCAGCTTTGAAAAAGGGAAAGCTTGCCAATTACTTTTCTGGATAACCTATTGTAATGTTGTTGATCTTGAAAGAAAAGGCATAATTTTACAGCACAGTTGCAAGGAGGGAAAAGTAGACAATCCCCACCAGCAAAGAGAAAATAAAGTGCTCTCTCCTCTGGCTCTTAACAGAGGCGAATGTTATTTGTTTTACTGAAGAATGGCTCATAGAAATGCTCTTTGGATCTGTTTTTTTGGAAAGATTTTTGTCAGATAATGTTTTAAAGTATTCTCAAATGTTTTATATTATGCAGCCTACCCAACCCATTGTCTAATACATAATGAAAATGTCCAGATTCATCTGTAGAGTAGAAAATACTTCTAAAGTTAATGGCATTTGATAAATGACACCTTCTTCCCCGGCTATCCTTAACTTGATGTGGTGATCACACATCTGTCTTCCGCCCCAGTGGAATATTCATTTCTGCTACCTCCAAGCCCTGAAAGCTCTCACCTGCCAGTTGATATTAAGCAACAGCCTGACAACAAAATAAAACAAATCTGTGCAATTGAAAAGTAACTGGAAATATTCCTAGAGAGGGACAGATTAGCACAAGAATGACTGCTGGTCATTAAACCCTGTCCAAAACATTTTGCAGTGTAAGTCTCATATTTTGTCTTTATCTACGCTAGGAAAAAGCGCTCTGCTTGCAGAGTTGTATCTATTTTTATACTTTGTGATACAGGGATTCAATGGGTTTCACATTGCTTTAACACACCATACCCTAGAGGATTTTGTCTAATATTATGTAGTTAAGTGGTTACAAAGCAAAAGAAAACCGGTGCCACGCATTTACCTGAGAATCACGCTGGAGTTTTCCTAACATTAAGCAGCAATGGCTGATACGGAACACAGCTGGGAACAGTCACCCACACCACTGCAGTGAAAATGCAGAAAAATACCCAAACCTACACCCAGGCACAGATAGTTTGCCGAAAAGTGAGGTTGCTCACCCAGTCAAGAGCTACAATTCTGGGAGAGAAGATGTGCTCTCAGATCCTGCGTCCCTACTGTCAGTACAAACATTTCTACCTACTTGCATGAATCATCTCCCGGAATCAAGTTGCAAAGAGCTTCAAGAGCTTGGGACATTCCGTCCAATTCATTCCTCTGCCAGCAAAATGGTGCTGAGAATTTTGTATGGTGAATCCACGAAACAATTTCTCAAGGAATTCAGACCAGGAATGATAATCAGCTTACAGATCTCCCAAGTCCTCAGTCTAGCATCAGCTTTCCTATGGGGTTTGCCATAAAACTTGGTCATAAGGAGAACATTGCTGCATTCAGCAGGGTGGAGTTTATGCTTTCCTGGGAGGTAAGTGATGGGGCTAAGCAAGACCTCAGCTTCTTCTGATGTTGCCTCCTGGGGATCATACATACAGCTATGTATGCAGCCCTGCCTGGGAACGCTCACCTGCTGCAGGGTGCGGATGGGCCGCAGCGTGAGCTGCAGCTCCTCAGCTGAGACTACAGGGCAGAGAGTGCTGTAGTGCTCCACTCCTGAGGTCTGAGCACCTGAACATCATTCCCTTGCATCTGCATTTACGCCTGATTTCATGCTTCGCAAAGGCCTCCTGGATTTCTGTCATGAGTTACAGCTACAGCATGCCTTTATTCAGTTGACCTAGAAACACTCAGTCTATAAATCCACGCACAGCTCCTCCTTCGTGGGGCCCTGCAATTAATAAGCCTCACAGATACACCCCAAAGGTCTCCCACTCTCCACAGCGGAACTTTCAGCACAGCCCAATGGGGTTAATCTTGACCATTGACTTCATCATAGCTTTAGACCACTTGCGAGTGCTCAGGAAACTCCCACCACAACCTGGATGGAGAAGACATCACGTGCCTTGCTGTTACAATGCAAACAAGCCCTGGACCTTTCTCGGCAGCAGCCGACCTCTCAGTTTCCACACTGCAGCTGGTGCTCAAACCACTTGCTCTGCAGCAGCAGCTGTTGAATGATGCTCTTTACCTAGCCCTGGCACTTCCAGGGAACGGTGCTGGTAGACATCTGTTCTGGTGTGATAAGGAGGTATAAAAGTTAGTTGGTATCCCATCAAACGACTACTTCGCTTGCACTATTCAAAATACAGGAAAAAGGCAATGGGTGGAGAATGAAACAAATGAGGAGAGGAAAGAACCTGTCTGAGGCAATGTAAAAAACACCCCAACAATGTGGAGGCTCTGAAACCCTCTCAAAAGAAAGAATATGACAGTGGAGGCAGCCAGTGCCTCCCGTGTAGCCGGACTGATCTAGAGCTGGCTCAGAACTCCTTCCTCAGCACGGGAGGGTACCAACGTCCCTCTGAGCAGCAAAGGTGCACATGCCACGGCCAGACACACTGAGATCGCTGTGACCCAGATGCCTTCCCAGTGGCAAGGCACATTGTGCAGGTCGGCAGCAAATTCTTAGCATGCACACAGGGATTTTATCCCTGCCCTCTTACTCTGACAAACTTTTGTTAAAATTCTGTCTAATTGTCATAAAGCATATGTATTCATTTAAAAACACATCAGTCAAACAACCATTCAGCACGCTTGGAAATGCATATTCAACAGGAGGTGGGGAACTCAGCCTTCTTAAAAAGCCTGACATGATTTTCCTCATGGAAAGGAATTTAATGTTTTTGGAACATTTGCTATTAATTAAGTAACCAATTGAGCATAAAAGCAGTAAATATCAAAACTGATCATTTATATAAAGTGAGGCATACACAGAATGCCAAGTAATTTTCCCCTCCTTTAAAGATTAGACATGTAAAAACCATTGGAAGAAAGGCTACAGTGAAGGCAGGAATCGGTAACCAAGGAAGCTGTAGAATAAGATTAAACTCCAAATCCTTTATGAATACTCTTTTCTGGTCAAAATGAACTAATAATTTGTCCCACTTCCTTCAAAGGGATTACTTAAGTGAACAGTTATGCATGTACCTAAAAATATTTATGGGAATGGAAGTATTTATGCAAATTGAAAATAAATTAATCAGTTCAGCCAGACAGTGTTTCACACGGGCCCTGGGGAAGACAGAATACATGGCACCATCCAAATAAAAGATGAGGTCATTCCATAATCTCTGTGAATGTAATTCTTGACGGGGTTATGAATAATATCAATTCTCATTATATCTCATGGTTGTTTGAAGTCATTCTATGTCTCAGTATGTGCAAGTATCGCTCCATCTAGAAATACATTCCTTAAAGGAAGCAATTTTTTTCACGTAGAAAGCCTAATCCTACAAAGTCCCCAGGAAAAGATTCTGCCAACTTCAAAGCAGACCATGCTTCATGCAAAATATGGTAATAGATATCCAGCCCTTCTGCACATTAGAAGTATTCATTTCATCAAGGTCATGCAAGGAGATACACTTGAAGGACTTTGACTGCTTGCTAACTTTAAAAGCTGATTTCTAGACATTGCTCTGTAAGTCTGCGTTTAGTGTAAACATGAAGAACACAGTAAAACTCCTGGGTTCTTAGGTATGAAAACTACACTTGAACGCATTAGACTAATTTAAGGATGTTTTTTGTCTGTTTTTTACATTAAAACACACTTTTCACCCAGCAGCTAAAGTTAATTTGAAGCTTATGCATGTAGGGAGAATTCATTATCAACGATGCCAAAGGGAAAAATGAAATACAATCATAATTAAGAAAAATACTAGATTATTTTTATCTTATCTAGGGTCAAAAATATCAGTGTGCCTTCATCACAACCCTATAGCTACTGCTTGACATCCTTAGGCAGCACATTTAGAGTTGCTCCGATGCTTTGAACGGATACCTATGAAACATGCAATCCTGTAAAATGCTTCTGGTTTTGATATTGCTAAACTATAAGTTATATCCTCAGTGTTGACTGAATCTCAGTGTGGGCTCTGGTCTGGGAGATGGCTAATAAAAGCAAGTTGTTAGTCGAAGATTTTTGATGAAGGAGTAGAGGATCTCTCCTCCCAAGCCAGGTAATGGGATCCTATTCCCTACAGCCCTGAGGAAATCCGACAACAGGTTGATACCGCACTAGGGAAGGGGAAAGCGCAGACCAGGCTGTACGTATACATGATCAGCAATAGCACAAATCCTATCTTGAAGAGATGCCAATTTCATTGTAAGTTTAAAATGTCTAAAACCTTATCTGTCCAGCATATGGTATCTTCAAAGGCTTATCAAGTAGCAGAATTAAGCAGCTGCACCAACATACGCCATTGCTAACAAATAACTGCAAAAATAAAGTCGCAGCAGAAATGTGTTTGCTACAATAAGTCCTATGGTGGTAAGGAGGGTTCCTAGCAAGGTTTTTGCAGCTCTTTTATCAGGAAACTTTTTAACGTCAGACATCCCTGCCTAAACAGAAAGATAAGTGGATGCAATCAACATACTCTTTAATTGTTTTTCCCATGGCTCACTGCAGAAAAAAGCCCACACCTTTATTCTGCAGGTACTAATTTCAGAGCACTGTATTTTTAGGGGGAGCAGGGAAAAGGCACCGTATGACTGACATATATTAATTAAACCCTGCTGTGATGTTTATTAGTTTGGGAATAATTATTTAATCAAGAAATAGCTGCCAAGCTTTTGATTCAATGCTGATGAATAGATATGTTCAAAAAGATATTTGAAGCCAACTGAAGTAGGAAAAAATCCAGAATAATTCATAGGAATTTGAAAGCATTGGATCAGCATAAGAACATCGACCCTGCATTTATTCATGTTCTAAGTCTGAGACCTTTAGCTCCTGTCCTGAATAAACACCATTTTGATCTGCAAATGCTTATTGGCATAACTGAACTAAACATTAAAAAAAAAAAACACCAAACCTGAAGGAGACAGGATAAACAAGTTGGCAGCTCCCTGACAACTTGTGCAGTATGTATTCATTCCTTCCACTGTTCCTACATAAACACATCTAGTAAGGAAAAAAAATGTCAAGTGCGTGTCCACTTGCTTTTTCTTTAAAGAAGTAGATAAGCTTTGACTTCTTGACCAGCGTTAAAGCCAAGTGTGAAACACATTACATAGCTCTCCACTGTACTTTTGGAAGAAAATTCAGTTTTCCTTTTTCAATAAAGAAATGATATATTAGAGGTCTCCTGCCCTGGTTGTAGTCACAATGCAAACTTAAGCAATAATCCAGAGGAGAAACTGTCAGTGACAATTCTAAAATATATTCTATATTAAACGTAACAGAACTAGCCGGTTGCCCACAGACTGAAATAAAAATGTCCTGCACATAATTCATTAAATTTTACATCTGTAATTAACATCACAGTACAGTCTCATATATTACTACTATTACAGATAAAGCCACAGGCATGCTACATCTTGCAACAACCAGGTATACCCCAAATCAGAAAAACTGTAGTCTAATGGTGTCGTTCCTGCAAGAAGTGGCTACAGAACCATTACTGCGTAGTCAGATGCAAATTTAGAATGAAAAAGGCAAAATAAGAATGAAAAACTCATTTAATGAAAGAACAAAGAAATGCAGAAAGATAGAAAGGAGGAGAAAAAAGAGCCTTAGTATCAAGCTTATATTTCTCTACAGACCAACGAATTTCATGGTGGAGAACAGGTAAAATTCTACATATACCAAAAACATCTACGTGTGTGCATATATACAGACATATAATAAATCAAATACATGCTTAGAAAAAAAAGACAATTGCTTTGGCATACACATTTTAAGGGATCTAAATCAGAGAATTGGATGGAAATGAAAGATTTTTCTTTCTAGACAAGTTTTTCTCTGTCTTTCTGAAAGTGGATTAATAAACTGTGGAAGGAGCTGTCAATTCAGCAATTCATTTATGCTTCTCTAAAAATGATAAAACCTTCAGAGGATCAATCTTATGCCAGTAATATCTGTTAAATGAGCACTGATTTTCCCTGGCATGGCAGGACACACTGAGGAAGAAATTGTACCCGAGCATGAAACCAGGGACTTCAGAAGTATCTTGATGCTGACAGAGAGGTTGCTGGTGGTTTAACAACAGACTTTTCTTTCTCCTATTGAGTTAACAGTCTTCTAATTTTAGAAAGAGTGGGAGATTTTGTGCCTGAACTTCAACAAAGGTTTTGTCTGTCAGAGTGAGGAGGTGTAATGGGAACTAAGGTAGGAGGAAGGCAACACATAGTATAAAAAGAGCCCAAACTCTCCAGAGCACAAAGATTTTCTCCTTCCAAAGCAAACCTGAACTCAAATTTGCCACATCTGGGGACCCTCTTGAGAATAAGCCATTGGTGCCATCATTTCAAACCCACTCCATTTGTTAAGTAGTGGATTTTAGTCTTGGTCTATTTTGCTGGGGTTTACCTTCTAGCTCTTTCCATGAATATTTTACGATGCCAGAGCTTTGAGAGATGGCAGTCTGCACTTGCTAGCAAGGTGTGAATAATTTTAGCAGCATTATTTCTTGAGGCTCCCTTTCCTGTTGAGCAAACTATAAGGTCCCACACCAGCAGGGTGAGAAGCAGAGGATGCACCAGACCATACACGGTCCATCTCCTACCACCTCTTCTACGTGCCTGGGTATCACAGGCAACCTTAGTTCTGCCTTTTCTATGCTTTTGAGAAATTAATTTTTTATTATTAATAGTTTTCTTCTAAGATTGTTTCCTGTGTTTAACTTAGCTAAGTAAAGTTAAGTACCAAAGTACCTAATTTACTGATTCCTACAGTAAAACATGAAAAACGGCACCCTGGAATAAATGTCTGCACTAAAAGGAGCACTCTTAACACAGCTAACTAATACATGGTAATTGATTTAGCATCAAAGTTTAGTGAAGACGACAAAGTCTCTATTTTTCACTTGTTTAATCTCCTCTGTACTAGCGGCCAGGCTACCTGTTTATTTTGAATGGCCAATATATGTTCAGTCTACAAACAGCCTGGCCTCCACTGAGATTTTATGTCAAGCTGAAAAACCATTTACTAAAGACAAGATTTTAAGGAGCGGCTAGACTAGTCTTCACCCAGGTGTCATTTCTTTAGAAATACAGAAATACATTTAAGCTGTGTAAAAGCAACCCAGTGTAGGCAGAAGTTACAAAATTTGTATGGTTACAAAGCCCAAATAATTTTGCACAAGGTTTTCAGGACACTAATACAATAAAAGGCCTGCAAAACCTTAAAGGAAAGCCAGAAAATTCAGATTCATGATTAGTAATACCCTGTTCTGTATATTTAACTTTTTTAAAGGACAACCCTTGCAGCAAGGATTGCATGCACAAAGACATCTAGTCCCCTTTACTACAATATTCTTTTAGAAACATGTGCAGGTGTGTGTTTTACCCCTCCATGCATAAAAAGGACTTGAGGCTAAACTGGGTTAGTGTGTTACTGTGACTAGTTTTTATGCTGAAGATGGGCACACATTGCACACAGAGAAGAGACAAGGAGGACAACGGAAAAATTACATCTTATTTTTCTTGGGCCTAAGCTTAGAAGAAAGACAAGCCAAGTTGTTTAGTTATTGCCTTTTGCATTATTTGTTGGTGCGAGATGCCACAGTTGAACTGCTTTGCATTATCTCTAAATGGTTCTGGGTTGGAGCACAACATCACCACCTCACTGAGAAGGAGGCTACGAGCAAACAGATCAAGACTGAGTTACTATCCATTCCCCGCATGTCAGCTTTTCCCAGCACCCCACTTTCCCTTTCCTCTCCAACTCTTTTCCTCTTGTAGGTCAGGACCCCAACACATCTGACAGATACATAATGATAAAGGCCAACCAGATATATAGCTATGGTTAGGTTTTTCATCTCAACAGCCTTGCAGGACCACCCATCTCTCCCCAATTCTCCACTTGCTCTTTGAATGGCTGTGGTTTCAAGGGTGCATCTAAAGCAGGGTATGACAGCTCTCCAGGCATACACAGTGCTTGGTCCGGTTTGACAGTAATCCTTCTGGCCAGACAAATATTAAATATTAATACATTTTTGAGGTGTAATCTTGCAATTGTGATCAATTACCTAACTGTAGAAACGTGACAGCATACATAGAACATTAAAAAGTTGAAAGGAATATAAGAAAATAGTTCTTGGACTCTTAACATCTCAGGGAAAGGAAGAAGGAAGCATGTGGTGGACACAGCAGTGTTGTGGTTTAAAAATACAATGTGTGGTTTATTAATTTTGATGAAGCTTCTTGTAGCAAGTATTACGTCTGTCTAATTTAAGAGACTAAAACATATTTAATCCTGATCAAGCTCACTGAATTTGCAAGCTGAGCTCTCCACTATGTAGCTAAACCACACTTTTGTGTACAGAACATTTTTAAGGACATGTCTGTGCCTTACTGGATTGAAAACTGCAAGCAGCTGTAGAACAGATTCAGCAGAATCTGTCTTCTGAAGAGAGCTGAAAGCTCAGCCTTCTACTGGTTCTGCTATAGATGGCATTATTGTTTCCTATGGACTTAGCCAAATGAAGTCACACTAAAACCAGGTTATTCTTCAAAGCCTGTATCACCTCTCAGATTATCAGTACCACCACAAAAAAATTTATCTTAGCACTGCTTTGAGTCCTACCTAAGCTACGCTTCAGAAAACCTCCGAAAATGTGTAACGATACTAAACAAGAACCATACAAGATCTACATTTTGGTTTTATTACCAAAGGGATTGTGGAAACAATCTGCAGGCAACAGAACTGAAATAATCAAGACAAAGAAACAGACCCATGCGTACAAATCAGGTACGAACATTATCTCTTACAAGCCTTCAGATCTGTTTGTCTGCCTATAACTGGCTCGGTGAAAGCACCAGGCACATCAAATATTATTTTTTCATTACCACTGGAAGGGCACCTACCTACCTTGTAACATCAAGTTGCATGTGTTATCTGTCTGTATTCGCAGAGCGATACAAAAGCCTCATGAGTATTTCATACAATAGAGAGGTTTACAATCATGATTTGAGACTGAGGGTGAACCCCCATGTTGAACCACACTCATCACAGAACACCACCTGGCTGGAAAAGGACTACTTAAAACCACATAAATACCCCTGCTTCCCAGCATCTGCAGCTAGTCTGGGGCACTCAGCATCAAGGAAAAGTGCGTTTTGCGTTATCCATTCAACATGAATATAAAGCATACAATATGACATCCTAGCAGCTACAGCTCTTGCAATGAATTAAAACCGGGCATTATTTTATGGTAATAAATGATGCTTTCTCTTCTTCTCTATGCCCAAACTGTCATAAATGTGAAATTTCATTCTTCCTAATACTTTACAAGCAGTTAGTTCAGCTGTAAGTTTCAGAGAGAGCCGAGCCTTGGGAAATACGAGAAACTGAATTCTAATGCTGTACAAACATACTGCGGCTTTGTCAGGAGTAACCAATGGTGATCGATCTTCACTTATCAAGAGCTGCTGTCTGTTGCTATGGTCTTATGTCACTTGCTCCTATCATAGAATGGTTTCAACCCTAAATTCTGCCCAGCTTAAATAAGGAAGAGTGATGGAAGTTGGAAAGTAGCCTGCATTACTTAGGTAGATTACAGCAGGTAACTGGGATCGAGCGATCAGGTTTTATATGCCCTTTTGCCAAAACAACCTAGATGATAGTACTGTATTACTTGACCCCCCCAAAAATGGTATGACGTTCTCAAAGGGAAACCAAGGAAGCATCTGTAATACACAAACAGGTGAACAAAAAGGAAGAAAACCCTCAGCCTTGTTCCCCTCCACAAAATGAAAGACTTTTCCTCATGCCTGCTCTATGTATTTGGAGGGCTATGGTCAGGACCAGGTAAGGATAAAGCAGCACAATTTCCTCGCGGCACAATTCTCTCTAAACATCCACTTGTCCTTGTTAACATCTTAAACTCAAGTGGCCTTTTCTAGAATTAGCTTAAATTAAGTGAAGGTGCCTGTACTCGTGGTGTATGGTGATCATATTAGCTGCTGATGAACTGGGATGTGTCTGAATGTGCCCGTAAGCCTCCGTAATGAAGCAGGCAATCCACTTTCACACAGGTTATCTCAGGCTTCGCCCTCCCGAGTTAAGTATTTTTATGCATGAGGAGGAGTTGAGCAAGGGCCAAAGCACGGAATTGTAACGTGAGTTAATCCCTGCAGCTACGGCCTTGGGAAACACAGAGAAATCAGCCAAATATTCTCCTAGTAAAAGGGAACTCGGCTGATTTCAGCTTAATGTTTATATTGCTGAGGGACTTGGCTCTGGTTTTCTAATTGGCATACAGACCCATGAAAAGCTTTATCTCTCTTTCCAAAAAACGTTATTTTAACCTTAGAAAGAATGGGACTCTTACATGAGTAAAGGCTACAGACTTGGATGCCCCGATGTTTCTAGACGTGTTCCAGACTTTTAAGAGAAATTGCAGGCCAAACCTTTTAATGTCTTTTGCGAAGGCAGCCTTTGTCCGATCTCCAGTAAGAGAAAGCCCTGGGCGCCCTGTGGGGCGCAACCCGCAGCTGAGACCATCCCCGCGATGGCTGTGGAGGTACATAAGCAGCACGTGCCTTTGGAGCAGGACCCAGGAGCCTACCAGCTAAATCCAGACTTTCCAACTATTCGCAGCCTCAAAACATTTTCTGATGGCAACACTGTGCAGAGCACTCAAGGCTTTACTTCTGGGAAAAACTGAACAAAATACTGTCCTTCTCAGGAATGGAGAGGGAAGCCAGGATCTGTTAAAGTTAGTGTCCCAATAAAGAAAATTTATTCAAGTTATAAAAGCTGCAGCGTTTTAAAAGAAGGCTTCCTCTTCTTCCGTAACTCCTCATGCATGTTTATTGCACCTTTCACACAGATTTTAGCTAAGCTGATAAAATATACTCGTAATGTGTTGACACTGGCTGGTCAAATAAAATGGCAGGCAAGTAGCCCAAAGAGGTAAAATCCTGGTCCTACTTATGCCAACAAATGTTGCTGTTGACATCAGCAAGGCCCAGATTTCACTTTTGATTCCCCGCATACACAATTTCTGATCATAAACAAGAGAAATGTAATGGCAGCAAGGTCATATCTTAAAATATAAGAGTAGCCTGGTGGAAAATAAGAGACATTATGATTACTGTAATATGTATCCCATTCTGAACAGTAGATTTCTCTTCCAGAGATGTCAGTGAGCTACATCCTTTAGTATGTGGCATATCTTATAATTTCATCAGAAAGAGTCACATTTTAAGAGATATAATAATAAAAGAGAGATGGAGAATGAGAGTAAGCTTTCAATGACAAACGCAAGGAACTGATCTTAAAAGATAATTTTGAGCTAGTTTAAATCAGCCTATCTCCATAAACGTCAGGAAAACCATTGTAGTGAGACCAGAAAATTAACTCTAGCTCTCCATGCTGTACCCAAATCGGGGGAGATAGAAGAAAACATAAATTCAGTTTAAATGTGGGCTCACATTTAATTATACATTTGCTACAGTTTGATGTCTCTGATCGGGACCTAAAGGAGGAAAGGGCAGGTTTTGTTACAACGTGACATACAGTAATGCATAAGAATTAGTTGCCTGCAGTATTTATAACTTGGGATGCTCTGGTGAGTATTTCCAGAGTACATCACATCGACAGTAAGGGAGATGTATCCCCCACTGCATAACTGGCATTGCTTTTTATCCTTAAACGAGAATCTCACCACAACAAACTCCAGAGAGTAAATATCTGGTTTCATTTAAAATTATTTTAGTAGAATTTTAGCAAAACAATTTACTCAGACTGTTCCTGCTACAGTAATAGCAATTGACTTTTCATCCTGATTTTATTAGCACTGTTGGGGGAAATGAAACCAACATTTCATGATAATTCCAAATAGGAAAGCTCAGTACCTTAATTTTCTTTTCCCCTGTTAAAATAGTCTTTCCTTTACAGAAGAACAATAAAATGGCCTTGTTTTTGTTAACATACTGAATTGGAACAGATTTCTCTGATCACCCATTATATCCTGGAAATACTACCTGATCAGTTCATACAGCACATACAGTCAAAGGGCAGAGAGATCCAAGCAGTTTCATTTTATGTGTCACACATACAAGCTGACGGAACAACTTCAAAACCTCGACAATATTAGAGTAGCATGCTAGCATATTGTGCTCATTTTTGCCTTTTCTTCAACCTCTATAAGAAAACCTGACACGTAGGGATAGTGGTTTTATAGCTCTCAATAGCTGCTATTTCAGAATAAGTAGGGTTTCTTCACATGTAATACAGGCAACATCCTTCCCCTCCACCAAAAAAAAAAAGTGTCAAGGAGGCAAAGCAACTGATAACGTGATCTCTCTCCCCAAATTAGAAGGCCATAGAGCGAGTTGGGCTGCCCCCAGCGCAGCTCTCCATCCCTATTAACCCACCATCAGCATTTCCCTTGTGCAGAATCTCAGCATCTGCTTGCACCCTCTGTACTAGCAGACATATTCCCAAATGAACAACTCCTTTAAATAAGATCCCCGTTAGGAAGGTTAGTTAAGCAACTTAAAGGAACTTTTAATTTAAATCCTGCCTCTTTTAAGTAAACGGAAAGTGCACGCTTTGCTTTGCTTGTGGAAACCCAGACTTTTATCCTCTCTGCTACCACTGTTTTCCCTTGAATCTCTGTGGAATTTGTTTGCATCAATGGTGAAAAAATAGAGATAAAGGCTCTATTTTTTTTAAGTTCCTTAAGTGATCTAAAAATAAAAATTAGAGCTAAAATAAGATCACACTTAATTTGATTTCTTATTTCGACCCTTTCTGACAGCAGCACCAATACAGCTGTACTAATTCTGCACACAATTTCTCTAGTTCCAAGGAGAAAATTTAAGTCTCCTATATTTAGTTGGGAGGCATTGTCTTCATTAAATTTATGGAGAGAAAGAAGGAATTTTCCTTACACAAAAATACGGAAAACAGTGAAGGGAAAATTAGAACTCATGGGGGCAAATTCACTTGCAAGCTGTGCAGGGGTTAGTTAAATATAAAAGCACGCTTAGAAACCAGCACTCGGCCAAGCAGGCTCCTAGCAACAAAATGCTACACGCGATGTGTTTTTAAATAGGCGAGAAACTCTGCGGTTCTGTTGTTGGTAAGCGAAACAAGAATTCCTGTTTGAAACATCATCTTGTTACTGGTCTATCAAATGCCAGAAGGCCAACGGATGCTCTTGTAACATCAAAGTAAATTGCTAAATTCTCTGTTTCCTGCTACATTTTGATAGCAGCCGCACGTTCTCCATAGCCAGATACAGTTTTTCCTTTTCTTCATGGGTTTTGTCCATAAAAGCAGAAAAAATATTTAAAGAAACTGACATTACAAATTTGCGATGCTCAGGTGGCTGCAACACTTCAGACCTTACACACACCATGAATGGATGAAGATGGCACTCAAGGTACATGCTGCGTTTCAGCGCTGTGTGGAAAAAAATCCCTTGAAGTGTAAGCCAAGAATGTCTCCGTGGTTAATCACGTCTCTGGGATAACTTCACATCAGTGCCCACAACTTGGGGGAGCGTAATAGAGGTTTAATTGGCCCTTTCCTTATTTTTCAACTTGATGTCCTGAAGAAAGATGCATGACTGAACCTGCAGTTAATCACTGTAATTATGGACACTTTATAGTTCTGTATATTGAATAGGCATAAAACTATTTGCACGCTGACAAAATAATGTATAGCTTCATATATGTGTAATAGCTGGAATTAAGAGCTTACATCTACATTAAGAGACTTTTAGCCATTAAAACACATACAATGATGGAAATAAAATAAGAAAAAGAACAAAGGAAATATTCTGTGAGAAAGGCTATTATGCACTTGTTAGTAATAAATGTCAATTCACATACAGTTGTTCCCCTAAAAAAAAAAAAAAGTGAGAACTTGCCAAACATAAAAGACTGTGCCGTGAAATCCCAAAAGAATAAAGAGTAAGAAAGTCTTTCTGATGTACAAGATGGAGTTAAGCTATCTGGGTACATAAACTGCCACAATTTAATAAATATAAAAGGAGAATAAATGTTTGAAATTGCCTAAAAATACAGCAGTGTCAGTCATACTGAAAATGGAAAATAAAAATGGGAAAGGGCAAAAAAAAGCACCAACTCACCAAGTAAGACATGAGTCCAAAACAACATCTTGCAACTTAAGCTATTCAACAGTAGTGTATAAATACCACCTGTGAAGCCCTTCTTTTCCACTTTCATGTTATAAAAGCATATTTTATCAATTTCTCATATAATTTGGGGAATATTTTGCCTAGCATAACTGTTAAGACTGTTGGGTTTTCTCACAGATGGATTATCTGATGCCGTCAATTCCAATGTCAGTGGGAGTGATGTAGAGAAGTCACTTAGCAAGTGGAGTGGTTTTAGCTACAACCTGTGCAGCTCTCCTGTAAAAGCTGCATTTGAGCAGGAATTAAGAGCAATCTTTATTTGGGCCACAGCAATAAACCACATTCTCTGAATCCCATTCCGAAACACTTGTTATTCTGGCAGAGTCCTTAGAGAAACCAAACACGCATTAGACTACTTCACAGGTATATACAGCAGCCTACGGAAGATGCACATCAAGAATGGATTTCAGTATATTTACTGTGAAAATCTGGCTGTCAAGATGAAAAACGGAGTGGTCATTTTCTAAAAGAATGGGTTATGCCAGCGTGACGCTCATAAGGTCAGGTTTTTAGTGCACAAATTTATTTATTTTGCTAAAAAGATTGAAAAATGTAGGTTTTCTGCATAAAAAGAAAAAAATATCCAAAATATAACTGCTACAGCAGTTCTAACTCCATTTAACCCCTTTCTGGTAGAGGTTTCAAGCCGTAATAACTGTTATACCCATTAATTTTGTGTGTGCACATACGCTAACCTACTGTTTATGCACAGACAGGCAGACATTCACACATGATGCTTGCTTACACCACTGACATTCTGTCTATGGAACATTGTATTTCTCCTGGATGATGTTATTACATTTTTAATTGACATCAATAAGCTTGTTTTTCAAGGACAATAATACCTTTTGGCCATTTTTACCTGCAGGAGGAATTTGCAAATATTAATTGAGGTCTGTGATCCTTTAGCATAATAGTTATCAGAACATACAGAAAGGAACATCACAACTTCTCTTGTAAATAATGTCAGGTGAAGAACAAACATGAATTTAAGCTAGTATTTCAGTTGCTCTTACCATGTTTTTTACTCCCCAAATTTGTAAAAGAAGCAGCCATAATAAACCAGTTCTACTTCAGCCTTTTTCTTGTGATCAACCCGATTTGACCTGGAAGACCATAAGAAGTGGTTTTGGAAATGTGCAGGAAAATAAAAATTATTAGTGGTATTTTCTCATTTTTCAAAATGCAATGGTTGAAGGTAGCAAACTGCGTAAGGAAAGTCAACTTTCTTATTTCCTCCTTTCTGCCCCCGTGCTGCTCAACTCTCTGCTATCATACCCTGACACTGACAAAGACATACAATGGTGGTGCAAAAAGCATAAACACCTGTTATAACCGCTGCATCAAGAGACAATGTGTGCACTGCTGTTATGAAGCTGTTCTGTTTCCAAGTATTCCACGTTAAAAAAAAAAAAAAAAAGCATGCATTTATTTATTTTGCTGTGAGCCATTCTAAGCCATCTCGGACCTTTCCAAAACATGTTGTTTCATTCTTAATTCCCTCCACCACTTCATTTATCTCTTTATCTCTTTTCCTGTTGCTTCTGGACCATGCCTACATGTTCTACTGATCCCCCTATTATAAGGATATCTAGGTAGATCATGTCCTAAATCCAGCCCACACAATCAGTTTTTCTCTTCTCCTTTTGGACATCTCCCAGTGAAACTCCTTTTCTCCTTGGTTTCTTTTCTTTCTTTCCATCCTCCAGACAATGGAACCCATTGGAGACTACAGAAACCTGTTGCAGCAAAGGAAGCTACTGCTGAGGCTTCATCAGATACAGCACCTCTGGTGGCTGGAGAAGCTGATGAGGAACTGAGTCATTCGTTCGGGTTCTAAAAAAATCAGTGAAAGCCTTTATATCAGCCTGAGCAGGAACAAAACATAACCCATCTCCTCCTCCTTCCCTAATGTCTTGCTTAAACTAGCAGGTTATTCTCCCCCAGGGCTCCATTTAACTGCAATGCCCCAGCGCCAGCCTACCCTGTCTATTTAAATGAGGCATTTATTATAACATCTGAAATATCAGAGTGACCAATAACTGCTTAATGAGCATGCAAACAAGAACAGCAAAACCCCATCGTATCACAGACTAAGAGCTCTTTTGTACAGTGATAATTGGAGTTTTTCTTGTCAATACAGTCATTCATTCAGTTTAATGTTCACCCAATGAGCTTCATGCATTTATAATTGAATCTTTGACTGCTTGGCTAGGAATAAAGGATTAGGCCTGATGCAAAAGGTCACACTGACCTTGACAGCTATCAAGTTATAAGACATTTTAGCAATGGAGTAAACAATTCAAATACATCTTGGGAAGTAAAAAAGGTCCTAACGATGGAGCCAATCAGACAATCAAATGATATTTTGTTCTACTAATAAAAAGTTGATCTTGTCTCTTACTGCTGTGTCAACATGGTGATTTTTAGGTACTCGCTGTCAACTTGGCAACTCAGTTTATCAATTATAGGTACTTCTTTCCAGGAGTTTTCATCATGTAAAGTTTGTAAACCCAAAAAGACAAATCTTCAGCAATGCACATAAAGAATATGTGCCTCATTATTAAATGACATCGCCTACAATAATCTTTGTACAAACATGATCATACCTTTTACTTCAGGTCTTCTGTAAATGAAAAGGCAAATAAAAAACCACTTGGAAATTGGAGTTTGTAAGAAATTTTTGAGGGGAAAATACATCTCAAACATATGTCTCAAAGCTGATTTCTGTGAGAGAAGTGGGCCCTATACTTACCTATAGATTGTTTTGTGACACGTTTTGGAACACAACAGGGAAAGCATCCCAGAAGCAAAGAGAAGGTCAGCTTTTGGTAAATTCTGCGAATACTGCAAGTTACAAAATACCACAGCTCCACTCCTACATACAATCACTATTTCTTTTCTTCCTTCAGACTACTTTCTGGCAGCTGTTGACAAAAACTGACTTTTTAATGGCCTGAATAAGCTTTGCTGACAGAATTCACAGTAGATATAACACCCGTGTAACACACATCACTGACAAATGACAATGCCCTCTGAGTTAAGATCACTGCTCCAATAATCCTGTATGCTGTTCACAACACCATCAAAATACATTTATTTATTCATGACTTTCAAATGAAGATTAACACTTATCCAAGTGAAGTTTGAAGACGGATGACATCCATTTCCTTATCATTTTCAAGATAAACCAAAACAACAGATCACAACACTCAGTGCCGATCACAGCAATGCTCGTCTGACTTAAATGGATACTTAGAAAGTTTAACCTCAGAAGTTACACAAATATTACAACCTCACAAATCACAAGCAACTGAAAGACAGCCAAAATAAAATACTAAAATAAAACCATTCTGGCCTATCTAATCAAATGATTGGAAATATAACAGGCATGGCATCTGATAAAGACATTTAAGGAAGCCCTGCCAAAGTGACCTGGGGCTCTGTTTGGCAAACACCTCCTTTGTACCTGCCCCTGGGTGATTCGAGAAGCTTTGGGTACGTCTACACAGCTACTGCAGGCTATTCAACTCTGTTAGATTAACAGCCAGTCTTGGCATGGTCAGCAGAGATGTCTTCTGAAATCGGGGCAGATTTATCGACCTCTCAATTTATTGATGGAAAGAGATATAATGATCTCTTAAAAGAGACAAGCTAGGGAAAAAGTAATAAAACAGCAGAACTTCTGTGACAAGTGCTGTTGGTAGATTTACAGTCTTTCAATTCCCGCCAGGTGTTTTCTCAAAGGCATCCGATTTTTATTTTTTCATAAAGAGGAAAACAAGACAGATGCGTGAAATGATTTCACACGCTCTCCCTGTGATACTGGACACGGCAAGGTAGGAGGAGGGAACTACAGAAAGCAGTGTGTGGAGAGCAAGGTAGCAAAGTGCAGATGTGAGAAAAGCCTACTCGTATCTAAACCAAAAGCAACAACTTTACAATGCTGTGAGATACCGAAACAACATCTCGGCATGAGATAGCAAAAAAGCAGCACGCAAGCAGCTTGCAGACAGTAACACACTGCAGTATGGCTGCCTTAGACTAGGCAGTGATGGCTTGGCTCAAGCATCACTGGTAGCAGTGGGATTTATAACATCTTGAAGCAGCAGACATGCACACTTGGCTGTATCACGGTAGCTCCGATTTCTAAAATCTGGAAAGTAAACACAAATTTGAACTTCTTTTCTACTTCCTTTACTTAATCTCTCGAGAATATTGACATACGCTTTAGACCACGTGGCAAGTTTGGCCAAGTTGGTAATTTCTAAGAGAGTACTGAAGACTGGAGAGCAAACCCTATTCTGTTTACCTACCCAAGAAATTCCATGAACCTCTATAGAACTAGTCAGGCAAGCTGAATATAATTTTGCCATAAAAATCTAAAACCTACTGCATTCTAGTGTTTATGACCAGGAAATTTGTAATAATTTTCTTCTATACTAGTAGCCTTATTCGGGACCTGAATTATAAAAGCAATTTTCAATAACGTACTGGGTGTGTGAACAAGCCTTTTCCATAATAACACCACTTATTTAAGGGGGATGATACTTCGCAGAACACAATCACAT
Organism: Charadrius vociferus; assembly: GCF_000708025.1. Lineage (NCBI taxonomy): Eukaryota > Metazoa > Chordata > Aves > Charadriiformes > Charadriidae > Charadrius > Charadrius vociferus. The sequence goes on along the minus strand of NW_009648550.1, from coordinate 5,759,794 downwards.
TTGAAGAGTTCTTATTATAGTAACTCCTCTATAACTGGAGCATTAAGTAAGCTCTACTGTGTTATTAAAAATTCTTGAAAATACTCTTTGAAGTTACTTAAAGTTACATTATGGCTCTGTCACTTCTTTTAGAAGAAATGAGACCTGGGAAATGGGGAGAGGCACAGAATTACAATGTTGGTGTGACAGCTCCGCTGCAGGAAACTCTGCCACTGCAAGCAAACACCAAAACCCCTCCATGTCTAACTCCCTCTCCAGTGGGCAAAGCATTTCTGAGGACACAGCAAACCTGGCTTATCTCCCTGCAGGACTATTCAAACCTCTTCTGACCACTCAATACGAGACCCATCATTTGTGCATATTGTTGCACTGTTTTCTGCTGCCTTCAGGTAAGTCTTCTGCCTGTGAAGCAAAACACAGAGGCCAGAGGAAGCCAGGGAGAGGTTCCTCTCCAAAACTGGCTGGTCTTTGATGTATATTTACCTTTTCTTATTAACTACATTTTTTCATATTGCTTTTGATATTGCTGAGGAGAGACTGATGACATTTTTTGTCCTACCACCTGCTGAAATGTCATGCCGCACATCAGAGTTCAGACATCAAGATGAGGAACACTGACCCAAACCTCTCCATTAAATATATATCAATCACAGAAACTTGACTTCTGCCCTTCAAATTTAAGTTTTTTTTAGAAAGTCGATCACATTAAGTATCACTCATAAAAGTACCTATAAGGGAGTAGCAAATCCAACTAAACAAAATCCCTGCCTTCTCCTTACTTGCATCCTACCAGCTTCTCAAAGAATTTACTTCACGTGGAGTTAAAAAAAACCCAAACCCAAACTGAGGTAGGAACACTACTGTAGATGACTCAAGGCTTAACAAAAATTCAGTTGTCAAATTACAGATAAATGTGCAGCAGTGTTATGAAGATATGCTGACAAACAAAAGAAGTGAGAGGGTTATTTTCCACTGAAGAGCAATGGGAGGCCAGATTTCAGCATGCTAAAAGGGAGTTTTTCAGACTGCACATAGTACTTCCAATTTGTGTTTCTACTGACTGTGCAACTCCCCCATACGCTCTACATGGAGAACCTCCCCTCAACTAATTGGCATCTTTTTAAACCCTCAAGAGTGAAAGCCTGGTTTTAACAGAGTTGTGTAATTCTTCTCAGTGGAACTTCTCAGCTTCAGTCTCTCTATACATCACCTAAAGACCAAGAACCTGTTGTTTGAAACGCTGTGGCCCCATCAAGAAATCTCAAGCTTCATTCAGAAAGTTGAGAATGTAAAAAATCGACGCATGTAGAACCTTGGAAATTTAGACAATAGATATTCTATGTTCTCAGTTTTCTCATCTGGAGTGGGAAGTAGGACTATTTTTCTGCTTCACTGGAAAATGCTGATAGGTTTAAGTCTCCAGTTTCAGCGGACAAATGAATCAGTAACTTTATTTCAAACTTGCGAGCACACCCCAGTAAGTTTTAAAATCAAATTCTTCTATATGTCTGGCTTCCTAAAAGTGGCAATGCATCACACGTCCCTCTGCTATAAGCAGACAGCGAAAGTTCAAGTGAAAGTTTAGTCCCAGGATAGCCTGGACAAGGCACTAACTGCAGTATTCTATTCTCTGAGTAAAGCTTCACAATTTCAATGTTCATAAATTTCTTTATGCGTAAGCACGCAATTGACAGCTTTGTAATATTAACTTATGTCATTTTTCAACCAAATACAATGATCAGTCAAATGGCAACAACATTTACAACCTTTACATCTTAAGTCTAGCAGATGAAGGTCAGCAAGACTGACACACTTTGCAATTACAACTGAAAAGTTCTAATATGTTAAATGTAACTTTGCCCAAAATAGTGGCTAGCCAACTCCAAAAGAAACTGTGTGTGAGATGCAGAGGTACCTCATTTTAGCATGTTTTTGATGAACTGCAGCATTAACTTCAATATCCATGTGGGCCAGAAACAATTTGCTGGCTGCTTAGAAGCAGGGAAATTTAAAGTTCAAAAGCGAAAACACCACTACATAATCTGGCAGACTACGTTGTATAATCTGTTATTAAACAAAGAAAAGTTTTGCCAAGATAATTAAAATTATTACTAAAGTAAAAGCATCCCCACTGCTTGTTCTTACTGTCAAGTCAGCAAAATAAACAATCCACTTAGAAGAACGTATGAAACACTCAAGGCCCTTTCTAAGTGGGGAAGTAGTCAGTGGGGGGACATAGTGCCAAATGAGAAGAGTATTTCTCTCGCCTCGGTTCATGGGCAGCAGGCGTACCAGCTTCCCCAGCGCATCGCAGCTCCCTGCACAGCGAGCAATTAAGTGCAAGCCTGCTCTTGCTCACCAGTTGCAGTAATCAGTGTACAAACTAGTCATTAACTATCCCATAATACATATCATACCGTAAAAATGAAAGCAATGTGTGCACAGGTTCACAGGAAACAAAGCAGATGGTGGTACCTTCTCAGGCGCAGGCAACTCTTTAAAAGAGCGAATGCAGCAACAGCATATTGTGAATTCAGCTGGAAAATGGGCAATTACTCCTGGTTTTGCATACTGGAGGTTTTCTGCAGAACTAACCTTCCCAATCTTAGCACTGCCAAAATAATTACTTTTCTCTAGCCTCTTAGCATTTTAACGGCTCTGTTGTTGACAGCATCTTCGATAAATGGCACGGTGGACAAAGAAACAACCAGATGTTAATTTGAGTTACAAAGCAGTGTTCAAGGACAGTTGTTCACCTTCTCTCTCTCTCATCAATTTTATTTTGAATTCTGAATCAGAGAAACAAAAATGGGGAAGTAGCAGCACTGGATCCAGCTTTTTCTCATCATAAACACTCATAGTCAAATACATCTGTACTTCATTAACTGTCTCAACATTTTCAACCAGGGGCTGTATTCTCAGACCACTTATCGCAAAACATATCTTTCTATTTAGTTGAGTGGACTTTGTAGGAAACCCAAACACATAAATCCATCTGTATGGAAAACAAGGTTACACCAATAGGCTATCTATTTTTTTTTGCCTTAATAGCAAAAGAAACCCAGAATGAATCATTTTATGACATTATCTCAGAGCATGCTGGTAACCTCCAACATCCCAGAAACTATGGCTCCAGAAATATTTTTTTTTTCCGAAGGTATAACAATAACAAATTAAGTTTAAACAGTTTGATTCATTTCAGCAGACCAAAACTCCATGTTCAATGGTGAAATACTCAGTCAATGGTGAAATAATCTATCTAATAAACTGAGACTGCAAAGACAAAGTAGATCAACTTTCTATATAAAAATTTAATATATACATTCTTGCATTTTTCCTCCAGTCAAGAAGGAAAAAGAATCAGATATGCATAACTCCCCACAGAATAGCAATTCTGATATTTGACTAACTTTTAAAAGACAATCCTAATCCATTTTTCTCACAGTTCATCTGCCACAGGTACACCTATAGCAAATTGCTGTAATTTGTGGCAGATTCTGGACAGTTATTTCCTCGAAATGTTTCCCTAAACCTAGATGATTAATGACAAATCTGCAGTGATCTCGTCTGAACAGACTGTGCCGCCTATTTGTTTTTAAATTCTCAGATGTCCTCTTCCTTCAGAGGGATGTTTTGCTACTGTTAAGAAACAACCACCTCCTAATGATGGGGACAGTGACATACAGAGTATGTTTATTTGATTTGCAGGTGCCACAAATCCCGAAGGGATGGTGAGTGCCCTGAGGCATGGAGCAGACTCAAACCCATCCATACTAACTGGGGATATCAGTCTGGAGTGATGGGGTGCTCCTCATGGGGCACTGAAAAGGTAATACATTTAGGCTTAACACTCGCATGAATACAGGATGGGGAAAATCCTGTGGATCAGAAGATCAGAGGTCATCATACTGCTGTGAGAAGACAGACAATATCTGTTTGTGTGTATTTTTTACAATAATGTCTGTGCACATAAGCATGCCCTGTGAGACTGAAAGCTCTTCTGATCCCATTCAGCTGTAGGAAAAGGAGCTGGCTGGAAACCTGCATCCACTTTTGGGCACTGCCTTCAAAGGAGATGGGGACCAACTGGAGATAATCCCAAGCACAACATGAAGAATGAAGCAAGGTCTAAAAGACATGGTCCGTAAAGGAAACCTGAGTTAACTGAGAATCTCTAGCCTAAGGAGCAAAAACTTAAGCAAACAGGGAAGGTTGCTGCAGAGAGAAAAGACCAGCGCATTTTCCAGGTTCACTGGGCATAGAAAGGGAGGGATGAACTCGCAGGGCAATTTGGAAGGTCCAAATGGGGCACTAGAAAAAAAAACCCAAACATATTAAAGGACAGCAAAGCATTGGTAAAGTTCCCAGAGAAACGTGGAATCTTCATGAAAAGTTTGGTTTAGGGATATGGGAATGAGAATCTTCGTTAGCAGTTTGATTTAGGTATATTCAGAGCAACAAGAAGGGGAAAGAGGTAAAGGCAAATTATCATATTCTGATAGGAGTCCAACAGCTTCCCATCACACTGATTACATCCAAAGCAAATCCAGTTACATCCAGGTTTTCCCCTGGATTTAGACTGTTAAAGGAGAAGTGAGAATCTGGTGGTCAAGTTAAAGATGGACACTCACTTACAGGGTAGCTATACCAAAAAAAGAGCTACTCCAACCTACAGAATATTGCAAAAAGCCATTTTCTTGACTGCCAAATCATCTGTGTACCCTATCTGTTTATATCTACTTTCCTAAAATTAGCTTTCCTATGACACCCAGTTGAAGCTCTTAAAACCCTGTTATTCTGTCATAGCTCCATATCCCTATCTAGGAAAATGCATAGAATTGTCACTGGCTGAAATTTTTTGTCCAAAAGTTATTTAAATGAAAGATGTCTTTTCATCCTTTTGGCTTTTTTTCCCCCAATATACATAGTTTTTATTGAATTTTCTGGATTTAATTCTTCATTAAAATCAAGTAAGTAAAACAAACTGTGTCTTGTTAGACGTTAGTTTTCAAAACACAGAAAATGTTTTGTAAATGTTTCCTAAGAAACCAAATAATGCTTGTTTCCTATTTCTTTTTGATTCTGATAAATCAAACAAACTTCATAAATACCCCCAAAAATACATACGCAAGCATTACTGTGTTTGGAGGGTGGGAGGCTGCACAGCTTGTGACTAGCAGAAGAGATTGCTCCGCTTGCAAGGGAGCGATCCCACTCTGGAAGCCGGAGGAAGGATGGGATGCTGCCGTCGGCAGTGTCGGGGACATGGAGCTGACAGCTGTGGCTGTGTGGGAGTTGAGATGCACACAGCATGACAAATTTTCTGGGCTGAGAGTGGGAAGAAGACACGGAGAGGAGGCAGCTCATGGGTGAATGTGTGGGAAGAAATGGAGAGGCAATGAGGAGGCTCTTCCAAGGTAACTGCTGAGAGCCTCCATCCTGCTTCTAAATTGCAGAGGAGGAGAAAGCTTTCCCAGCTCCGCGTGCGCAAGTATATACCTACCCCCACCCCACACCCCCAGCCGCTTGCCTGGGCACTTCTGAATGCAACAATAATGGCAGCAATAAAATAACCTGCCCAAAACAAAACAAAACAAAAAAAATCCACAAAAATCACACTAGTTTACATGAATGAAGAGTTTGGTGCAAGAGAAAATGAGAAGTGACAAAAAAAGACTGCAGAGAAGGTGGGAGTTGGAAATGACAACCGTAAGGCGTCTGTAGCCCTCTCAACTGCACTGAGCCCAAACCCCTTGAATAAACTACAGCCCAATTGTGCGTGCCCTGGAAATAACACAGCTTTGAGATCAGCTGCCTCAGATAAAACAATAGCTTTTGTGACTCACGACAGAAGCCTTAATGCTAAAATTTCCTGCAGAACTACCGAGTGTGTCTTTTTGAACAAAGTGCTTATTACCAGGGACTTGTCGTCCTGAGATCAACCGTAACCTTGACATCTGCTTATTTTCTTTTAGAAAACTACCTTGCTTAGTTATTATATATTGAAAGCATTATGGTTGCCAGGGGTTAGAAGGGGTGCAAACTACCAAGAAAGTGCCACAAAGTGGTAATATTGAAGCTGCAGGACACAATGCCGCTGAAACAAAAATTAATACTATTACTACACAGACCTTTAAGAAGTAGAAATTCTTGCTCTTCCAAAGAAAAATATAAAGCAGCCTTGCACATTGTCATTTTATAGAAAATTTCTGCTAAATACATCCCTTCACTTTTCATACTGCTTCGGCTGTCACTTAGCTAAGGCTTGAAAGGGAACGGATGTCTCTGCCTGCTGCCAGGAAGAAGCGAGCGGCGCAGTCTGGCCGGGTGAGGGTGAATTGAACCTTCTCCCCTCCTCACCAGCCACCTCTGACAGCTGGTGACAACTAGGAGAAGAGTTTTGCTGTGCACAGCCTCAATGAAATACCCCGCAGAGCTACAGATTGCCGAAGGTATTTCGAAAGCTTGCGCTAACAGTACCCGGGTGGGTTTTTCCGAAACTCTCTTGGTGCCATATGTGCCACTGAACTGGTCCACAGGAACACAGTCATTGGTGCGTCTCTCTTCCCTGCAGCTAACGACCTCATGTTGGAAGGTCATTAAAAGCATTTAGGGCAGAAAGAAGCAGCCTACCCACGATCAGCCACAGCAGACCTGTCAGCACAGCACAAGCGTTTTCCTCTCTTGCTCCTTAATTGCCCAGCGCAAACCCCCTACCAGGGAAGCAATGCAGATAATCAGATGAGGGCACACAAGCCAAGAGGTCAGGCACGCTCTCAGTCTGGTTTGATGAGCTCTCTTTACCTGCTGGCTCTCTCCTGGGTCTGCAGATCTCAGCAGCGCATTTTGATTTCTTCTCACGTACTTACGGGATGCCCACCACCAAAGGGCTTCAACACCTCCCAAGGACTAGTTTTATAAACACATGCATCTCAACACCTCCCTCTCCTCTCCCTCCCCCAGTCCCTCACACTTGCAGGGGCAATATACAGTTCTCCACGCTTTTTCTTCGTGTGACGAGAGGTGCAGAGGTGGTGAAAGGCATGGCGACTCCTTCATAATGCCATGATGTTTATGGGGATCAAGGAAAAAGTAATGTAGTCAGTGACATGGCTGAATTCTCCAAGAAGAACAGACTGGCTCTTTGTGTCCTGAAGGACACCAAAATCCTAGTTGTGTGCAGCCTAGAAATCTGCTGGCAAATCAGTGGCTGTGGGAACAGAATACATGGCACACACTTCCCTATAGGTCTAATAGAACCATACAGAAGCAGCTGTGGAAACTTGAAGGTCACTGTACAGTATCAGAGATACTGATACTTAGATGATAACATAAACTGCAATTAAATGTACATTAACTGAGGGCCTTAAGTGCCTTGCAGGATATACCTTAGCAACCATGCGATGAATCCATGGCATTCTTTTGAGTTCTTTTTTCAGAAAGACACTTAAGGGCTCATTCCAGAAGTATAGGATACAAAACATCACACACAGTTTTTCACATGTAAAGTAATTTAGATAATTTTAAATAAATGTGTAAATAAAGCAATACTGGAAACATCCTTGACAATTTTAATTACACTAGAATTAGACACAAAATGTACGAAGGCATAAAAATGTCAAAATCAGTATGAAAAAAAAAAAAGGTTTTCTATAGGCATTGTTTCCATACATGGCATGCTAGAAATAATATCACTGTATTGCAAAGATGGCAAAGGCTCCAGCTCTGAGGTAGGACAGACTCCCCACAGTGGAAAAAGCAAAGATTACAAAAGGCAAAGGGAAAAAAAACACACAGTGAAAGTTCCCTGGCTGCATCTATGCCATCTCAATATGGATATTTTTGTGCCAACAAAAACTGGAAGGTGAACTCAACTTCCCTTCCTCACCCTGTTATAAAAACCCAATCTTCGTGCTCTTGGTTTCAGATGCTGTTTCTCTCATGCGGCGCCCTGCAGCAATACCCTTCTGGCAGTCCTATCCCCATCCTCGAATTTAGCCTCAGAGCTTCATCAGCTGAGTCTTTTCTCACAGTTACTCTCACAGCCAGACTCAATGTCTTTTGCCTCCTCTCCAACATCCTTTCCAAAATTCTATCAGATTAATTGGCAAAAACAACTACAAGCTCTTACCCGTCTGACAAACACCCCTGTAAGCCTTCCTCTTCCATCTTCCTTCCCTTACTCAAAATGCTCTCAGCAAAACCTTCTCTGTTGCCCCTATGCCACTGCAACCTGGTAATAAACAGTTTTGCTCCAAGACCCTGAACTACTGCCCTAGCTCACAACTGCGGTCTTGAGTATTCCTATAATCTCTTGTATTTTAATTTCTCTCCTCTCTCCCTCCTCTGTGCCTCCACCTCTTATTTTCTGCTTTCTCTGTGTACCACTTCAAGAGCAGAAAAGATTTGTTGTTCACATGTTGAGGAAGACTGCTTGTGCAAAAAATGTTATTGATAAGGATTGGAAGGCTTTTTCTGATTAGCATTTTTGGGGAGGTTTTAGTAGCGCTGTTTTTCTTTCCAAATAGATCTTTGAAAATTAGCTTAAAAAGACTACAAAAGCGAAACAGTTAAAAAGAAATTAATTTAAAAAAAAACCAAACCCCAAACTCTTTGGAAAGATTTTTCAAATATACATGTGGGCCAAGTTCTGCTAACCCTCCGAGCAACTATATAACCAATGAGCGAGGAATGCATTTTCTAGCTTTTGTGTCAGGGTGGGATAATTCATCCTGCCTTGGTTTTAGGCACATAACCTAGGTTGTCCTTAGGTTATGTGCTCTCGTTGACACATGGAGAACTTACCCTTCCAGAATTAGGTACTCTGAATCACACCTTTCAGGATGCATCACATGTCTAAGTACAGTGTGTGAATACCTGGAGTGTCTATTGAAATATAGAGCTCCTAAAGCGTCCTCCATTGACAATGCTGAAAACAAGAGTGCTTGAGCCTCAAGCCCCAGTCTTCATTTAGGACAGTTATTTTGAGCCTGCCTTACCTACTTCAACAGTAAAATCATTGGCTCTGGTCTTCGTTTTAGAGGTAGATACACAGAAAGCTGATGTTACCGAAGAAAGAGATATCATCATTACAAAGTATTGCGCTGATGTTGCTGGTAACTGGTTACATACTGCTATGGGCTGGATAGTAGCCGGGGAAAATGCTTCGGCAGGGACCTAGGGGCATGCTTTGTGTCCTGGAAGGGCTACTGTTCTTGGAGAAGAATTTGTAACAAAGCAAAGTCAGAGCAACACTCAGGGTCTCTGTTTTCTTCTGGATTATCAGGCTAGTTGTATGTGGTCAGCAGGTCAGGAATCTGGCCCAAGCATTAGCAGCAGAGGCAGTGAAAGGCTGACTCGCCTCTGATATTTGACCCTACATGACATACAAAACTTCTGTTTATTTTCCTTTGCCTAGTAAGACACTTGTGTTCTGTTTATGCAACCACAACAATAGAAATTCAAGTAAAAACACAGGTTTTGCTAACAGATAATAAACTCTGAGATTATTCTATTCTACTGTCTAGCAACTGGAAAACAGGCAGCAGCTAGATTTGAATACCCACAAAATGCTAATACGAATTTGGCATTTAGTCTCAAAATCACAGGGAAAGACCCGTCTCTGTTACAAACAGCAGTGTGGGAAAGGATTTTCACCAGACAGAGGGATGATAAGCTTCCCAGCCTACAGATCTGCCTTAGTATTGTTCCTCTATCAGCAGCAAGATGAAGAGTGGGCAACAATTCACTGCTTCCCTTTATTACCTAATTGGAAAAGGATGGCAGCCTAAAGGGAATAATCGTATGGCAGTGTCAGGATACGACACTTTAATTAAGGGGATACGAGTCCCTCAAAGCAGTGGTCCCTCCCCACTGAGCATTCCTAAAACGTACCTGGTGTCAAATCCTGCCCCATCAATGGTGGCTTCGTTCATTACTTGTAACAGCTTTTAAGGAGCTGGGAAATAAAATGCACATTTCTCTACTAGTTGTAAATCCTTCTTCACCTGGCAAAAATTAATTTATTTTCCTACTACTTTTAATCATAAAGCTACTATTCTAGTCAAATTTTACAGACTACACCCATTGTGTTTTTATCGTGGGGACAGTGGGAAGTCCAAAGCTCTCAGCAACACTGCTGCATCTTAAACTGAGCCCTGAGAGGTCTCTGAGCTCCCAGACAAATGCCTTATCAGGATATTATCACCCCTGTTAAAAACAAAAGAAAACAAAATGACTGTTGATTTTCTGAAAAAACAGCTACGGAGCTGTAACATTTCATTAATATTACTTGTACTGTATATATTACAAGCTCATCAAAGTAATTTTTTAGTTTGTTTGGGGTTTTTTGTTCTCTAAAGAGTATAATTTAACATGAAGATTATTCTTTGCATTTCTGGATTTTTTTGTTGGGTTTTTAAGTTTGTAAGTAAAATATCAAAAGCTGGAATGAAAATACTCTACGGTAAAGCATTTTGAAAGGAAAAGACTAGTCTACCAAATTAATTATGTGACTAATCGTAAGAACAAACTTTATATTTTGTTTTATATACCCACTAATTATGTTGCGTTCTTGATTCCTGAGCTCCAAAGCAGGGCTCTCCAAAAAGTGCTTTTAAACCAAGGTCTTAATAGTCAATCAGATGGAACAACAACTTCAGAGCAGAATTCTGCCTCATGCTCAAAACTCTGACTGCACTAGAATAAGAAAATAAATGAGAAATCAAGAGTTTTAAGATTAAGGTCAGTGAAATCCTTCTACTTGCCAACTGACTATAATGAACTTGGAGTCACAGGTCCATGTTCATAAAGCTCGTAAGAGCATGGTCAACCACGGAGTAAGCAGGACCTATTTTAAGAGGAGCTGACCATGCTCAAATGCAATTTCTAGTCCCTCGTCCATCTGCAGTATGGGTCTCCCCATCAAGCAAATTCCAGAAATAAAAGAGAAATAGGGAAAAATCTCAGTGTGTGCAAAATTTCAAGAAATTTAAAAGACCTTTATACAACTTAAGAAACACTATTTCAAAATCTAGAGATGGACTATCACAATAGTAAAATCACAGCAACATTTATATCATTTCAGGTAACTTCTTTTCCATGTTTTCTATGACTCACTGATAGGAAAAAACCTAACTATTTTATTTAGATAAAAAAGAAAGTTCTGTTTGAAACAAAGAAGCACTAGACTGTATTTCACTGTTCCAGAAATGTGAAGAGCAAAATAAAAGAGCAAGCCTCTAAAAGACTGGTTTTCTTACTTACTGGTGTTTGTATGACTCAGCTAGCACTAAAGGCAGTCTCCAAAATGGCTGCAAATAGCGATCGAAAAGCGGCACATGCCAAATACTAACTTACGATGGAGCAGTTTCCAAAGTGGGACGCTACTCCTCTAAAAAATGTTTAGCGACCCACAAACGAAGGAAGCTGGACATCACTGTCAAATGGAAAAGGCGCCCATTCACTTGCTATCAAATCCACATTTTGGTCAAAAGTAGTTAAGTTTCAGAAAGTCCCCTGTCCCTTTGCCTACCCGAGAGAGGCTTTCTAGGGCTTTTAACCAAGAATGAGCAGCATGTTTTATTTATTCCTTGAAACTCTACATAGTTTTCATTCCATGCTCTGAAAAACAATAAACAATTTTATGCCATGGGGCCAGGATTGAGCTAAAGCATAATACTGCAGAAAGCAAAATTGATGGTGCTGCACTCACAGGAATAGCAGACGATGATACAGTTTAGATAGGAAGAAAATAACACGGTAGAATTGAAACCACAGGTAGAATTTTAAGTAGGCTGAATGCAGTATCTGAAACCATTTTTAGGCCGTTTCTATTAACACATCTCTTTAAAATATTCTTTAAGATGCTTCAGTATCAGGTCTATACACTAACATTTAAAACTAACTCAGTGTGTGTATGAAACTGCTTTGAAGTACGTTACTTCTTTTATTGTCCCTTTTACTGCCATCCTTTTAAAAAGCTTGCAAAATAAACCAAACTGAAACCACCACCCAAGAAATATTTATGATGGATGATTTTCAAATATTATGATATGAGCTTATAAGAACAATTCTGTTAACTTCTTGGGAGAAAAGATAAACAGGGCTTGGGAAAAAAAAGACAACTTTGTTTTTGCACTTCATCCAAATATAATACCTGCAGCAACACTGCCTACAGCCCCGTGCTGACATGAGGCTGATGTTTAAAGCTGGATCGTGTATGATGATCTGTATTTTATATTTTTATAGTTCAGGATTTAGCCTATGACTTAGGTCACACAAATCCATGACTGTATCTAGAGCGCCTTTATATTTGCTGGGGGAGGGGGTCTTGGGGAACAAGGGAATTATTATATTTTTTTTTTTTACATTGTGTGAAAATTTAATATAATTATAGCCATGATAGATATGAGGGATGCAAGGTCTGCAGGGACAGTAAAATCTTTTATTAGAATAATTGAGGTAGTTGGAAAAGATACAAATTTCTGATATAGCACATTTTTCATTGTGCCATCTATGTATTCCTTTAAAAATGTCTACAGATGATTACAACTTTCCAACACAGGAGAAATTGCCTTATTATTGGTAAAATAGTCAAAGTGATGATATACACAGCAATGTCAAATATGGAAAATCAAGAAGGGGGGGGGGCAGTGGTGAAAGAAAAAGAGAAAATTTTAGATGTCAGCTAACAGATTTTATTGCAGAGTAAGACTGGTAAAAACTTGCCCTTTTTCAAAACAATCACAAATGGCTATGAGAAAAGACAAGATAAGACCATGGCATAGGGGTGAGGGGGGGGGTGGGGGGGTGGGCAGTGGTGAAAGAAAAAGAGAAAATTTTAGATGTCAGCTAACAGATTTTAAGTTCAAACTTCCTTTGCAGAGTAAGACTGGTAAAAACTTGCCCTTTTTCAAAACAATCACAAATGGCTATGAGAAAAGACAAGATAAGACCATGGCATAGGGGTGGGGGGAAGCGGCGCAAATCCTGTTGAACCACACCATAAAGTTACTACAACTGGAAAACCTACTATTATAAAGACCAGCTTGTAATTACTGGGGCACTTCTGTGCAAACATAGAGACGTGTTCACACCCACCAGCTCCCGCTGAAGTTGCTCACCTGGTGGAAGAGCAACCTGCTATAGGAGAAACTCCTTTTCCCAGCACCAGGAGCCAGGGAAAACCACCTTGCTGTTTTCTTCCTCTTCCCACAACCTTCAGTATCACGACTGATATAATTCATAAGAAACATATTGTTACAATGGCGCCAAGCAACAGCCTTCTCTCTAGAAGAATGAAAAATTAAGATCTAAATCCAGCTCAACTTCTTTGGCTCTGAAATACAGAACAAGCCACATACGTTCATTTTAATAATGCATAAATGCTACTTCCTAGTTCCCAGGAGTTATTCCTTCTTTCATATGATCTCCCAAATTTGTAAGAAATGAGCTTTATTTCTTTCTGTACTGAAAGTGCAAAGATTCTCTCTTAACTACCAATATATGTTGGGGGTATTTCTATCCACACAAGATTATATGAAGCTCTCAAACTATTCAGCCACCAGAACTTAATTCACTTAATGATTACATGCAAAACTGAACCTTTGAACCATTTCAATCAATTAGCTTTTAATTGTTGTTTAGCAGCCCTGTAATAACTACAAATATTTTCCTGAATTCCGGTAAAGCTGATCTGTGATGTGTAATCTGGAGTTCATTTTCTCCACAAAGAGTATTTAAGTATTGTTGGCACATGTATATTTATAACATTATCTCTGGAGCAATTCTTCAGAAGGATTTTTAGACTGACAGTATTTATGGAAAGCTCCATGCATCCGAGTTTTGTGGACACTGAAAGTATTCACCAATTCACATTAAATTCAAAACCACGAGGGCCAGACCTTCAGCCAGAATAACTCAATAGCTCTATTGATTACCTGGCTGCTCATCTGTCTGGCAAACAAATACAGAAAGAGCATGCTGAAGACCTCTTAATTCTGCTTTTTCAGGAACATCGGGTCATTTTGTTTTCCACATTTTGTTTTCAAATTTTCAAACATTTTGGTACAGAGGGATTAAAAAAGCAAAATTAATTTTCAAGTAACTTACTTGACCGCACTGACAACTCTCACCAATTACAACTACATAACCTCCACCACCTGCCCACGGCTGCAGTTAAAAAAAATAAATATCTAATCTGTCCTGTTTAGATGTATGTTAGATTTTCAGCACCAAAAACTGCCTGGAAAATTTGATAGCATGTTTAGTAAGGAAGCATGCATAAAAGGTGTAAGTAATACTTTCTTGTATCTTCTGATATCAGTGGCTCTAGGTTTCAAAACCTAGAGTACCCTCTTCAGCTCCTTCAACAGACTTTGCATTAATTTTAGGAATAAAAGTAAATAGCTTTGAATGAAAGAAGAAAGTCCAAAGAACAGGTTTATTGTGCTCTATTAGTAGTAATTAAAAGGTGGAAGAGTTCAAAATTATGATCATAAATTTTGAAGAAGGCAAAAAAGAAATTCCCCTGCAGATGCTTCATCCAACCTCTGCAACTGTTTAGGGTTGCCTACACAAACCCCAAAGATGTTCTACAAGAGATGGCTCTGTTTTCCCTAATTAAGATCTTCACATTAGAAACATAGGTGCAAGAAATGACTTCCAAAGCAAATCCAGACCATCTAATTTCATAGCTTTTTTTTTTTTTTTAAAATATGCATGTCATATACAGGCACGTGGAAAAAAAGAAAATATATTGTTTGAGCAGTGCCTAAACCAGAAAGTTTATACCTACTCAGAATTCAGACATTTGAAGTTTTGGATCAATGAATATGGTGACAGCTGCTAGTTAGGAGAATCCTGCAGTGCCAATTAACAGATTTGGCATCCTACCCCACACAAACCTTAACAGACCCAGGAAGACCTCTTTTTCCCATGTAATTTGCCTGGAAGGGATTGACTTGTTCATATTTTGGTACTTATCTTTGTAAGGCCTACTTCTGAGGTGCTCATAAAAGCACCATCTGATGCCATGTGAGCACCAGCTTGCCAAAATCCCTGATCAACACGAATACCGAATCACAGAATCTTCAGGTTTGGAAGGGACCTCTAGAGATCATCTAGCCCAACTCCGCTGCCAAAACAGGA
Organism: Charadrius vociferus; assembly: GCF_000708025.1. Lineage (NCBI taxonomy): Eukaryota > Metazoa > Chordata > Aves > Charadriiformes > Charadriidae > Charadrius > Charadrius vociferus. The sequence continues at coordinate 5,744,644 of NW_009648550.1, read as the reverse complement.
TTGCCTAGAGCACATTACTCAGGACTGCATCCCGGCGGGTCTTGAAAATCTCCAGAGAAGGGGACTCCACCCCCTCCCTGGGCAGCCTGTGCCACTGCTCTGTCACCCGAACTGTAAAGAAGTTTCTCCGTGTGTTGGAACGGAACTTCCTATGTTCCAACTTGTGCCCATCGCCCCTCATCCTGTCACTGGGAACCACCGAGAAGAGTGTGGCTCCATCCTCCTTCAGCCCACCCTTTAGATACTTGTATGCAATAATAAAGTCTCCCCTCAGCCTTCTCTTCTCCAGGCTAAAGAGTCCCAGCTCTCTCAGCCTTTCCTCATAAGGGAGACGCTCCAATCCCTCAGTCATCTTAGTTGCCCTTTGCTGGACTCTCTCCAGCAGTTCCCTGTCCCTCTTGAACTGGGGAGCCCAAAACCGGACACAGTATTCCAGTTGTGGCCTCACCAGTGCCGAGTAGAGGGGGAGAATGACCTCCCTCGACCTACTGGTCAAGCTCTTCCCTATGCAGCCCCGGATTCCAGTGGCTCTCCCCAGGTGCAGGACCTTGCACTTGCTTTTGTTGAACCCCATTAGGTTCTCCTCTGCCCAGCTCTCCAGCCTGTCTGGGTCATGCTGGATGGCAGCGCGGCCCTCTGGAGTGTCAGCCACCCCTCCCAGTTTGGTATCATCAGCAAACTTGCTGAGGATACACTCTGTCCCCTCATCCAGGTCATTAATGAATATATTGAACAAAATTGGACTGAGTATTGACCCCTGGGGGACACCACTGGTTACTGGCCTCCAACTAGACTTCATGCCACTGATCACAACCCTCTGAGTCCTGTCACACAGCCAGCTCTCAATCCACCTCACTGTCACCTCATCCAACCCACACTTCCTCAGCTTCCTAATGAGGATGTTATGGGAGGCAGTGTCAAAAGCCTTGCTAAAGTCAAGGTAGATGACACCTACAGCTCTCCCCTCATCCAGCCAACCAGTTACAACATCATAGAAGGCCATCAAGTTGGTCAAGCATACCTTCACAACCTTCAAAATTAAAACTTCACTGGGCAAGGGAGTCCAGGAACTTATTGCCTTCACACAGGAAATGAGGAGACATTTTCGAACTTCAGGGAGAACTTTAGGTTTTAAGCTTCAGTAATTCAGGATAATTCTTCTCCCCTTTATTGCAAGCAACCCGTTCTCCTCTTCATTGCAAAATTGCATAACCAAGACACATTTAATTCCTTAAGGGTTGCAGTTTTGATCGTACATCATAATGGTTATGGAAACAGCTTGAAGGAGTCATTTTGAAGAGACAGAAGAGTTTTAAAAAGGTAATTTATAGATTATTTGAACTATAGTAGACCGATAAGTAGACCAGACAATTTTTAATAAGACAGAAGGGTAAGGCAGCGTGAAGAACGTACCACAACGTTCAGCACAAGAAGGAAGTTAAATCATTATGTACCTATTCTGCATGTCCAAGATGAAGACTACTGCTGTCTTTCAAGACTGTCAGGTGTAAATTTATTTACTTACGATGGCTCTGTGTTGAAGAATCATTCTGAACAACAGATACATGTTAACTTCAAAAGATAGCTGAATGAGCAACTGCAAAGCAGGAGCATATGGTGAATGAGATTAAAAAACTACCCATTACCAATAAAACCTCTTGGAAGATCTACAGCAAAGCAGTTTAACAGAATTCAGTGGTACAATATCGATTTGAAACGAGCAAATAAGATTCCAAATAAGCTATCTGAAGTTCTCATATATAATACATACGGTCTCCAAACTACCACAGCAGGGTTCATCATTTTGCTTTAAAACACTACTATCTCCTTCCTAATTTAAATATTGGTATATTGTGGGCTATTTTGTACCTTCAAAGAGAGTGCCAGTTAATTTTCTGAATTTTTAAAAATGTTTATCATTCTTTCTGTTGTAACTGATTTCTTTCTCCCCAGTAAAACTTCATTAGGGTTATTAAACAAAGGAAAACTTGTATTTGCCCCTCTACTGTATTCTGGCAAAATGTGAAATGCGTGTTTGCCACTACTAGTATTTTGATATTTGAGGGGAACCAGAACTGCAAAATTAGCATTTAAATCATGTAACAAAAGCAGAAGAAACCTATGCAATTAAATGACTTCTTGATTACTCTATTGTCTCTTCCTCTTCTACAAATCTATGTTGCTTCGAATCACTGAAAAACAAGAGCCCAAGCGTTAGGTTCAATCTTTAATTGTTCGCAGTAAAGAAACTGGTATCAAAAGAAAATAAAGGCAGGAGGCAACACGTCCATCAGGCTGATGTATCTTACGGCCTTAACACAGCAAATCTCTTAAGCCCTAGTGAATTCTTTACCCTTTTCTACAAAATGCATTTATTATTGTTAGCAGTGGCCCTTTCCTAGTAAGATAAACTTTCTCAGCGGTGGTACTGACTTTGTAATTCTAATTCTGCCTTGAAGGACTGCTGCCTTTCTGTTGACAGACTTTATTTTTTAATCTCTACAATATGACCAAATGCTGACCAAAGATTTTCATCTTAAAATTCAAGTTGAAGTAAAATTATGTATTACAGTTCATCTATATAGATATATGCCTAGTTTGAGAAGGAATGAGCTATATACGTAAGACCTACATCTAACCTCCTGATCACAGATCACAGGGAAGGATGAAACCTTGTAGATCTTCAACAGGGACTCCGGCACTGTTTTGCACCTCTCGTATTTCAGCCATTTTAAAGCTGTCTTTATGATTATCTTTACAGATTACACTTTCCTTCAAATGTACATAAACCAGTATAAGTATCCCTCACAGCTAAGACAAAGCAAACCACAGTGAGAACACTTAAACAACTCTTTCCTTAATACAAACATTATACAGCCAAAAACTGCTAAGGAGGTAACATCAGCTCACCCTGTGGCTGATTGTCTATTTTACCCAAAAGTGTTTCCCTTCACTGTTGCTCAGATTTGATAGAGAAACACTTGTTAGTGTCACTAACTGCAGAACACCATATGTCCATCAGGAGATTTATGGTGCATAGAATTAGTCGTAGCGCAACTGTCTTGCCAAGAACATGCCCTATTGCAGCTTGAGTTGGACAAAATATATCTAGAACAAGCTACTGATGATCTTTTAAATATGCATTGATTTGAGCAAACAAATCTACCATGTCCATAAGAAAACTCCCTGGTGCATCCTATTTGCTAGCTTAAAAACTTCCAGGTATTTCGTTCGCTTCTAAATAACACATTCATGATGCTACAGTTGGTCTTTTTACACATAAGTTTAGGACAATCAGATCCTGGTCTCACACTCCAAAACATAATGACAATAATGGTGCTACTGCTAAAAAACTTCTTCAGGCTCAGTGCCTTCCCTGCCGGTCCTGTACGGTTCCTCAGGGGTGCCAGAGAAGTCTCAACCAGCAGACAGGATTCATTTAAAAGTACACTTATAAAAAAATCAAAATAAAAAAAAACAAACCAGCCTCTAGGTATTTTCTGTTTTGTTCACTAATTTATTTTGCACTGGAGAGCACAAAAGCATAGTTTCCAACAGAGGAGGAGAAACCTGGTTTCAGGAGAGGAATGAGGAACATAAAATCATGGTTACCACAGTAAATCTCTAAAGAAGGTAAGACTGATTTTTGTCTTTCAAACAGAAAAGGGAAAGTCTCTTACAAAAACAAAACAAAGAGTTACGCAGACAAGACACTTAAAAAAGAAAATTAATTATTTTATAATTCAAAGGACAATTACTTTAAGAGTTTCAAGATACACAAGCACCCAGTTTCTCAATGATAACAGCACTATTATAGTCAATCCAACTACCGCTACTCCCTGTATAAGCATCACCCCTCTCACTGGTGTATGGCCTGATTAAATTTATAGCATTTAACCAGCTAAATATAAGGAAAATTTGAATGTTTGCGAACTAAAAATTGCAGACTAGAATCCCTCAGATGGTATAAATGATAATACAACCCCTGAAATCAAGGAGGATTCATTAACTCAATACCACACAGGACCTGGCTTCTCTTCTTCACAGTTCAACAGATTTTGTTTCTTTAATGCGACTTTTCACAGTAAAAATTTTCCTTAGATTTAGCTGCTGCAATAGACAGCTCTTGCAGAATTAAAGATACAGCCAAATCTTGAGGGACTGTGCCAAATTCCCCCCTGTTTGAGGCAAAGCCTATATTGCAAATTAGAGGAACCTACTCCAGGTACTGATGCTCTCCATGGCTTGCAAAAAGCTTCTCATAGGAAAGGAGATGTTCCTTACACTACGAAAATGTTTTACACTTTTTCTATGGAATTTCAATGAGATTTAGTGAAATTATGAGGTGTTAAAAATAATCCTCATTTTGCTTCTTGGGAAAACGTCAGCATTGTAGCAAAATGAGCAACATAAAAACGACACTTCTAGTTTTCACACTTGTTTTGTGAGCTAAATAACTCTAAGTTTTTTATTGGGTAACAAAATACATAGATGATAAAGAATTTAAAGAATTAGGAATTAATGACTTGGGAAGTCAACTTCCATCACAATTCTGGTGGAATTCAGCACATTAACTCCTTAGGTCTTCTGAAAATCTTTTGCATTACTCTTTAGACCAGTCTCTCCATACTCAACAACTGAAAATCCACGGAAGCGTCCTCTAGGTCAGCCATCAAAATACTAAACAGGAAAGAATGTGCTCTACAGTTCAGAGTAACAGACCGAATCAAACCCAGTCAGAGCAGCTGTTTTCACACCTGCAGCTGCACTTGCTTCTGCCAAACTGAGAATGATTCCTGTAATCAAGACATCCAAGGATGTACGGATCTAATTTGGTTTTTAAAAGAAATTCAGTTATTTGAAGCCTAGCTTTATTAACACATTATCTTTCCATTTTTATAAATTATTTAGAAAATACAGTACATTTAGGAAAGGTAGGGATCATTGTTGTGGATCTGGAGGGACTTCTATAATTGACAGCATTATTGCAGGGAAAGATGATAAGAAATCATGGGGTAAAAGATAGGAACAAGATACTACAAATTTTCAATTTTTCAAATATAAAGTACAAATATCAGATGCATACAAGAACAATGTAATTATTACTACATTGTTGAAATTTATTGACTATTAGCTCTCCTTGCATCACCTAAAAAGTCAGCAAGATTCTGTGGAGTTGCAGAAATATAATTACCAAGATCAATTCAATGCACCACGCCATTAACACATTATTATAAAGAGGCCTCAATATGAAAGCATCTCATAGACAGGACTGCATTTTGCAATTCATAGTGCAACTAGGTCTAAGTCTGATTCAATAAATCCGGTCCTAAGTGGAATGCAAATTCTGGATGTCTTTGTCCTTAGATATAAAGGTCAGTTGTGTAAGTCAGAATTAAATTCACTGAGCAATTAATAGGAGAAAGCTCTCTACTAAGATATAAGGGCTTTTCTAGCAAGCAAAGCTGACACTAATAGCAAGTATAGTTTAAAAACATACAAACCCTGAAACACTGATACTTAATGTTTTTAGTCAAAATATTCCTTGACATTTCCTTTCTGTTCCTCTTTTCTTGTTTCATTTTATTTGTATGGTCGTGCAGACTTACACCAACAATGCAAACCTGTAAAGCTGCATCAAAATTTGCTGCGCCAGGGCTTAAAACTAAGAATCCTGAATTCCTGTCTTGTGTATTCTAATGTTTGGAGACAGATGCCTGAAAACTAAATAGGCATATTAATGATCTTTTCCTAAAAGCTAAACTATCAGTCCTCTGAACATCTAAGTATAGTCTTTAACTCCTGAAGAAGTACTTATGATATTAGTTTTGAGTGTAAGTATTTCAGCAATGTATTTGACCATTTTCTTTACATCTTTATAGACAGTTCTAATTCATAGCAGCAGCACCAAATGTACACATGCACTGCATTTATTGGAAGCTGTAGCTACGTTCAGCCATGTTTCATCCTCCCATTCAACTGTTCTGGTTGCAGCAAGAGGTCCACTTTGTAAAGCCTGAATGATTAGTAGTTAATCAGCAGTCAGTTCTCAACCACTAATGACATAACATCCCCAAATCAGATCAGATTATATTCATACCAGATGACCCTAAGCCATGTACACATTAAATATATGAATGCAACTGAATTTTCTGCCTTTTTTTTTTTTTTTTTTATTTTTGACTCACGAATGTCCCCTGCTAGACAGCACAAAGCGAGCTGATCTATTCAGGCTCATTCCTGAAACACCCAAGTGATACTTATAAGTAGAGATCTACTATTATCAATCATTACCACCCAACATTTTCTATCACAACACAAACTACTCAAAAAACAGTGAATGCTTGATGTTGCTCAATTTTTGTATTTTGTCTTTTACAGCAAAACACAAAACCAATACGGTAAATAAATCAAACCCTGAGAAAGATCTTCTGAGACGCTGAAATTAAGCATTTAAATGTTTCCTTTGGATTTGCATGCAATTCATTCAGTGATACTAGGATGAGGTAAAATGTGATGTCACTTCTTTATCTTAGATGTGAACAAAACACTCTCTCCAATATTTTTTTCTTCTCAGAAGACCATAAACAAACCTTTTGCTCCCCTTTGTACCTCATTCCTCTCAAGCATCTGAAGCTACAACATAACCCAACCTGAAAAATGACCTGAGTTACATCCCCTGGCTGCAAATCCTTTTACCAGAGATACAAGATGTCTCCTAAATTCAGTGAGAAAAATAACGCTCAAAATGGACACTTTAAACGGGGAATTGAATTTTATACGGCCTGAAGACTTTTTGGCTTTATCAGGTAGGAATGTTGTTTTCAGCAAATATTATAATGATATTCTTAAGCAGCTTCAGTGACTCAGTGGTAAGTCTCTGTATTGCCGTGTGGGCCGTTCGAATTTGAATTCTTCTTCCCCCTGGGTTGCCACTTTCGGATTCTTGTGCCAAAATAAAGCCCCAGGTTTTGCAGGGGAGGAATTTATTGTGTAGCCCCAGGTTGCCATGCTTGCTGGGGGAGGCTGTGTGGGCCCAGGGCTTGCCTGGAGGGGGTTTATGCTGAAAACCGCTGTGGCAGAACAGCGAGTACCTTAGGGCCTTCAGGAGGAGCTCAGTGCAAGGAAAAAAGGCAGAGTTTTGTTCAAATTCAACTTTTTTTTTTTTTTTTTTAAATACAATGTGTTTACCAATTGCCAACTACAAAAGGGAGCATAAAGAGTCAGACCAGCCTACCCTCTCTTAAGCTGGTGATATTTTGTTCTCCAAGAAATGCTTTTATTGAGCGTCCTGCCAGGGCGAGCATATTCAGCATCTCTGGAGGTGCTAGAGCTTGAGGATTAGCACCTGAAACAGCTTTACTACCCACACTCAGCTTCCTCCCAAGTCTTGCAGTCCCTCTCCTGCACCCCACATCTCTCAGGAACCTCACCGGTATGGGGGCCCAGCATTTTATCATTTGTTAAATGTGGCACGAACATTATTATGCTGTTTGCAAAGATGACAGACACCATACCGGAATATATACATAGGACCACAGCCTCCACAAAACAAGGGCTAACCACTGACCTTTCTTGACTCTCAGCTAGATTACTGCACTTGAAGATGTGGACTAAAGCTATTGATGTTAAAGGACAGACAAAAGCAGAGACAAATGAAATACAAACTGAATAAACGGGGGTTCAGACAGGAGTAATTTTTCTCCTCATACGTGACAAGCAAAGCAAGAAGTAGTGAACGCAAACTACAAAAGCAAAGATTTGTGCTGCATGTCAGGAAAAACTCTGGAGTTATCCCAGGCAGAAACAAGCCTTTGCTGACTACACTGCTCCTTTGGCTGAAGGCATTCAGACAGGTGCCTTATCCAGTTTCTCTCCTAAAATACACCCTTCGGGTTTTAAGTTTATTTGGAAGCTAAATCTAAATTACTACTATAATCTCAGGCATTACAAAATTATGAGTATTGCAGTGTCACATGAGGCTTTGAGGACACAGACATCAAGACCCTACAGAAACTGGTCCAGAGTCTGGTCTCGATGTACCCTGCACAAGTCTGAAATAACTGCCTGTGAGCCCAATGCAGTGGGAGAGATGGGAGAGAAGGTACTACAAAACCCAACCTCCAGGCAAGGACAGGATCTAGTCACAGCCACTAAGGTCAAAGTAGCAGAGAGACTTGATGTCTGGAGAATGGCGAGACATCCCAAAAAAAGGAGGCAAGTACCATAAAACAGATGCAAGCAAAGGCAGCTGTGAGAGCTGCAACTCTTACTCACTTGATCCTGGGACTGCTGGGTACATAACTGATGGAAATATTTCAGAAAGTACTAGAAATAATAGTAATCAAGACTTACTGTTTAACTTTAAACTCAGCATCTTATTAGATGCTCCCACATCCAGCGAGGCAGCTCATTTTTCATTTGGGCAGGAGAAAGGGAGTGGTGTGAGAGGTAAATAACTACAGCACTTCAGCTGCACCGCTCAATGTTCAGGCCTTAAGTAACTCAAAAAAAAGTCTCCATAGAAGCTTACATACAAGCATGCAAACATCCCTATTCTTCTGGAGACCACGTGCATGCTAAAGCAAAGCCTGCCCAGAAGTGGATAAAGCCAGATTTACTCAGTAGCTTGTAGGATTGAGCCATTCAAGCATAATCCACAAATAGTAGTCTAGAAAGTAAGGCTAATTCACTCTTACACATAGCATGCACTATCATTTCTAAAACAACATTTTTAAAAATCTCTCTAATTTGCAGCTTACACTGCAATTTCTAAGCTATTCCATGTATGCCAACAGAAAAGTCAGGACATTTGTTAGAAGCACTTCATGCTTGTCAGAGAGCCCTTCTAAGCTGCACACTAAGACACTGCTGCTCTTCCTCATAGTCTCTTCCTCGTCTTCTTCCGACCTTTAGCAGGGTAGTACTTTAGGGGCAGATCTACACAAGAAGCTTCTTGGCCAGAGAACAGTGAAAAGGGATGTTCCCGTGGATAAGCAAGTTGGGCTGAACAGATGGGCCCGTTTCCTGCTTGACATTAGTCCAGCCTATAGATGATATAGCAAAAGTTTTATATCTATTTTAAAGGGGGGCAGATTTTCCTTTTTGTTTTGCAGTCAGAAAAAAGCCCTCCAGAAATTATTTATTTTCAGAGGGCTACAAAACTTGTCAGCAGAGGCAGAAGTGGGCACTGTGGGAGGGGAGGAAGTAGTTAAAGTAGTCCTGCACGTACTTTCTTCAAGTTGAAAAAAAAATTAGAGAGAAAACAGATGAAAACCAAGTGAAGGATTAGTTTAGCACAGACGTTTCTGAGCAATATCTGTAATTTCATACCCAGCATAGTCAGTGACAAAGGTACGCTCGTTACCACGCACTGAAAACTGTGATTGCATGTTAATGGGCTCTCTCCCTGATTAGGCTGAGGTTACAGTACTGAAAGCTGGACCTCCCACTGACTGCAAAGACTCCTGACCAGTAACTCCGCAGCTGGAATAAAACCAGCTCATTGTTAGGCTTGCATTTGATGAGGGCCTTTTCTCCTATAACCACCCCGAGAACAAAGAAAAATGATCAGGCTGGAAAAATAGAGCAGAATAGAAAGTACACTAGATATTCTGTAATATGGGAAGCAAACTAGGTAAACCATTTGGTCCAATTAAGACAAGCCAATATGGGAGCAACTTCATTATCCAATTTGGATCCCAAACCACAGTTTTATTTGCTGATATTCTCATGCTCTTAGCTCCTGGGAACATTAAATTAATCTCTCAGGTCCATATTCAATACAAACTCCATCCTGTTTTGGCAAGACTGGGGTTTCATTTTTATTTAGTTTATTTGATGAGGGTTTTGGTAGAGCAGAAGCAAAGCAGTGTGTTTAAATGAATACTTTAATATTCCTTCCCCATGGCCCACGACCCCATTTCTGCCCAGCCCGGGGCCATCAGTCCCTGCCCCAGTAGGATGCCAGTCTCCAGCCTTGCCCAGCCTGGGGGCTGACATCCCATCCCCATGAAGGTACCACCTGATGCCCTGGTGCAGGGAGTTCCCCCCTACCTGCCCCAGCGAGTCCCCTGGCCTCGCTGCACCCTGACTCTTGCAGACTGTCATGCCTGAAGCACACAGAGCTAGGAGGATCACAGCCAAAGCTGTTCGTCTTCCCCTGTATCACATTTGAGACAAGATTTTCACTATTTCCCTACTGAAAAAAAAAGGAAACCATGGAACATAACTCTGTATTTATGGAAGAACAGTAACAGGCAAAGAAATGCAAAGTCCATAAATCATAGGGCCCAACTAATTTCTGCATGTTTGCTTCACGTGAATTAAAGATTTGACTCTCTACAAAAGAAACCAGTTTCTTTCCCCTGGTTCCTACTCTCCCCCACCCCTCCTATGCGTCTCCCTTCCCATTCCCCATGCCCTATCTGGCTCCCTGTGTGGAGCAGAGCAGCTGCTCCAGTGCGAGGATCAGGCAACCCAGCAAAGCCCAGGGCTGGGACCTAGCAGCACCCAGCAACCGCCCTGCCAACATCAGCCCGTGGGTGCACCAAAACTGCACACGGTCCCTGCCAGAGATGTGGGAGGAGACCTCCATTGTGGGGAGGACAGGAGCTAGACAAGGATTTTCTTGTCAAATTTTGTTCCTCTCTGAATTTTTCTTTTTCTTACTTCAAAAAGAGCAGAGAGAATGGCAGATGGAGGTTAAAATTAAAACAACACGTTTGTCACAAAAAGCTTGCAGTTTTATATGACACACTACAAACCAATTATTCACAGAGGTGAAAACATGGGATGACAATGACCAATTGTATTTAAATAAAAAAAAAGGCAATAAGAAAAAGGCAGAGCAGCAAGCCTGTTTATTCCTTCTTTTTTTTTTTAAATCAGAAGCTGTTTCATCTGTACCAGCTGAGATTACAACAAAGCTTTAGTGATTACTTCAGTATCACCACTGACCTGTGAGAATTATATCCCAGAAAATACGATTTTAGTTATTAAATGAAGTATTAACTTTCACAGATTACAACCAGGCAGCTGAGAAGCTAAACAGAATAGTCAATCAGAAGAAATCCTAGGGTTTAATGGTCAACAGAAAAACATTGGCCATAAGCAACGACAAAATAACCATCAGCTAACATATGCCAAAATCAACCATGACAGTTGAATACTGGAGGCCATCTACAAGAAGAAACGAGTGAAGCTGGCTGACCAGCTGGACAGACCTCTATTTACAGACAATACAAAATCAAGTTATAAAAAAAGGCAAGTCCTGCGTGCCCCGACTGTTGAATCTGCAAAAGCCCTCTGTATAAATACCTTCCCTTATCTCAGGAGCTCAGTTGGCACCGCGTTATTCACACCTTTACTCCTCACTCCGAGGGAATCGCTCCAGAGAGCCAGCCAAACCTTAAGGCGACTGCGGGGCAGAGGGGACATAGAATGGGCAATTGAGAGAGAGAGAGACAGCACACGAGTGCGAATGGCATATTCTCTGATTCTCATCACCTCCCGCCAGGGCTCTGATGAAATCTTCTAAAAACCAACAGAGCTACAGCAGTGCTGGCGTGGAGGCACACCTTCAAGAAGGTGCAGCAGCAGTGCAGATGCACCACTGCGCGTGACGCAGAGGCAATAAAACGCAGCAGCTCCTGTAGAATGTTCATACACCTTTGCAGTGAGTGCCACACAACGTATACAGAGAAAAGCTGGTCTATTCATAGCAATTTCTTGCTGTGCCATGTCTAATTTGGAGCGTCCTTGCCTTGGCTCACAGTCCAAGCCCTGTATAAGGCAGTGGAGCACTCTGAATATTTACGACTCTTTGTAATTAGTTAATAGCAATGAGACAGATCTTTTTGAGGAGCAAGCTGCTGTCACTGAGCAGGTTTTAAAGAGAGAAATACATGCAAAGAATTGCTTGCAACTATTCAACACTGTATTCAAACACAGCATTGGGAAATGCTGTTTAAAGAGTGGAAGTGAATCACTTTTAACCAGCTGTTGATGAATCGATATAACATCAACTTTATATTAATAATATTAAAAAATAATGATCGCTAGACTGATGGGCCATGAATAGGTGATTACTGAGGATTGCAAGAATACGTTTCAGTGATGAACAGTAGATTAATAGAGGAAAAAAGTTAGTAAGCCCAAAAAAGGATAAAATTGCTTATAAAGATAAATGATGGCTTCCTTTCCAATGGAAAATACAATGTTGCAAGAAATACAGGATACTCAGGATAAATATTACCAATATACATGACAATTGGCCTCTACTCTTAAACAGCTACCCAGACCTGATGCTGCTGTACCCTTTGCTTATACAGCCATGGTGAAAGGCTCACAAGGTCAGCCCCTATTTAAACCACGCTCTTGCTACGCAGCTAGGAGGCACAGCAAAATTTTCTTGTCACCTTCAAGACTTCGCTGTCCCTCTCTTAAGCAGCAACATCTCAGTTGTGTTCTCCTCTGCATTACACCCAGATGGAGCAAGTAGGCAGAACCACCACACTATCTCTGCAGCTTTCTATCAGCACAGTGTCCCTCCCTGTGACGTTCAGTTGCTGTAAACCACCATGTAAGCCTAGCAAAAAAATCTCCGTATTAGCCGAGAACCCAGCTTTCCTCCTCCCCTTCACATAGCCTGTGCAAAGTGCCTGATCTTCCAGCATGCTGAACATCATCATAACAGTTCCATCAAACAAGAGCGCTCAGCCCTAGGCAACTGGTGTCTTTACATCCACGGTTACATGCCTAACCTCCCCACAAAGACCTACGCACTTGGCTTTAGACACTGAAAATTGAAAAGGGACTTCAAATAAACAACTAGCTTGGGCGGGGAAAATACCTAAGGATTTTGTTGCAAGTTTTAGAAGAGTGAGCTGACTGTAAAGGCATTGCCTCAGAACAAAATAATTGCTAGAGAGAAAGTGGGAGGATAAAAGTGAGACTCCAGCAACACCGATGACAAACAGGGTAACATGGCAGGCTTTTAAGACTTCAACGATGAAATTAAAAACAGTAGCTTAATCAAGTGGAAAAAGGATGAGGGTATTGAGTGGAATACTGGGAATAAGGACTTGGTAAGATGATCTGGGTAAGGGAGCTGTGGCTGCAGAACGACTGGTAGCTCAGTCAAGCAACGGGCCAGGCGCTGCATGGCTGAAGGGTCAGCACTTCAAATCAGAAGCTGATACTGTTGAGTAAGCACTGAATTTCTGCACTTTCTTTTAGCTATATTGCACCCTTAGCCCATGTAATTATTAAACATGAAATCAAAAAGATTGAAGTGTATGAAGCATTTACACACACACACATACACATGTATGTAATCTGTCCTATGGTTAGAAAAATGTCTCAGAGCTTCAAAACTAAATCTTCACAAAGCATTTTAAAATTCACAAAACGTAGACTAACTTCATCACGTGAAACGCCTCGGGACAGAAAATAACACAGGAAAAACAGCTTGAGGTAAATATTTTCAAAGTATGAAACATGCCAGAACTGGGGAAATGTCTTAATCTCCAGTGGTAGAAATACACCAAGTGAAACACTTTGATATTAAAACAACTAATGTTTTTAGGACAGAACAAGTTTCCCAGTAGTATATTAACGCAAAATTATGCACTTTGAAATGGGAAGTGATTAAAAACATACAAAATAAAACCAAAGCATAGGAAAGCTTTTTTGATGGCAAGATCAAATTAGGAGTAATTTTTATTGCACTTGGAGGGAAAACTGTATTAACATCCATTAAAATCTATAGTAAACTGATTACCAACGATTGCTATAGTTTAAATATGCACTTTGCCGACTTCTGAAAAGTACACATCAGAAATTAATCCAAAACGCCCTCAGAGAGCCTGGGCACGATGCCTTAGCGATGGATGGACGGATAGAGAGTTTTACACCTGCAGCCTGCTGTGGTGGTTGCTGCTAGATAGCCGCCACAGTGGAGGGGTAAGTCGCCCATCCATGCAGACCCAAACTGCCTAAAGCAGCCTGGCTGCCGTATGGTACAGAGGGAATCCATGCGTCTGTAGCATGCCCTTCATTGCAATAACCAAGCACTTGCAGAATTTCCTTAAATAAAAGGAGAAGCGTGTGTCCGGCAGAGACACACGTATGTAGTACTGAGCACACGCCCCTTGCAGGCTCGTGCAGCTTCACCCAACTTCCCATGGGGGGAAGCACCACAACCCAGCCCCACCACGTTACCCAAGACAGCAAATACATCCTTTAGTATGTGACTTGACTTGTGGTATGTTAAGCATCAAAGACAAGAAACTTTGGAGATTTGCAAATACAGTACAAACCCTGCCAATATTCCTGATCGATTAAACTATGTCTCAGGAAGGAAAGAAATGGCTTAAATAAAAAGGGCTTCTCTGGATGCACAGGAGATCTGCTAAGGCAAGCTGTGCAGTTTACATATTCTTTATCACTTAAGTCTTGCACTGACCCATATTCTTTATCAAAATAATAGCCTTATGTTAAAGCTATCAGAGCATCACCCACAAAAAGGTCCACTAAGATACAAGATGAATCCTTCAGTATGGAAATTTTCATGTGACCTCACTGTTGCTTGTGTACCAAACTAACTTGGAATAATTCCCCAAGATACACTTAAAGTGTATCATGTGACCTCACTGTATCATGTGTCACATTTCATGTGACCTCACTGTTACTTGTGTGCCGAACTAACTTGGAACAATTCCCCAAGATACACTTAAAGGCAAAAATATATTTTTCCGTACAGTTGTAGAGGGACTTCACATAAAATGCCGCCTTGTATACTTTCATCACAATTAACCGATTGCATCACACTGTTTAAATGCAGGTTACGGATCAATGCAGCCAAACAATATGAGACTGAAAATTTCAATGTCACAATTAATATTTAATCAATTCGCGGTGCCTTGTTCTCCAGCAGCCACTTAAAATTCAGGGAACAGGTACGGTCTTAAACTGCCGAGAGAGTAATTACCACTCTGACTGGGTCCCGAACATAATGCCACTCTACTGTATTTTTCTGACAAATATATATAGACATTTTCACAGATTCAGTGACATTTTCTTTTCTTTTTTTAAATACGCTGTGTGGGCAAGAAAAGAAAAAAGGTTGCAGTATAATTTATGATACCATTTAATATCAATACTACAATACAAATGAAGGAATTTTAAAAGAAAGTTGCAATATTTCTTCCAATAAGTTCCCCCTTTGTTATCCATAAGCCGTATTTTTTATATTCACAAGGCAAATGAATGGTTTTCCTTTCTGAAAGAAAAGGGGGAACTCAAAACACTGTCAACTAAAAGATTAAGAAACAACAATGATGCATTTTAAAATACCAAGCTCAAATAATTAAAGACTAAAATTAAAGAGTCCCCACTACAACAGGGAAAAGTTTGAGATAGAACATGTAGAAGAGATGGTAGGTAAGTAAAGATGTCAGCACATGTATGCGTTTTACCATATGCCTAAGAACACAAGAGGCAAGATAAGAGTTTATAAATGCAATTAAAAAATCCACATGTTAACTGCAGCAATCTACACATCAGCCATGCCTTGGGTACTGCAGAAGTTCCAGCTCTTTTGTAAAGGCACATCAAGGAAAGACATAAAGAAGGGGAATAGAGATGATGGTCAAAAATAAGCTTTTCTGACTGGGAAGGCAGTTGCAGGCTAGAATTCTCCAGCTTGGAAGTGAAATGGCTCTTAAGAAAGCAGTCAATAAAATCACAGAAGAGCACAGAGAAGACAAGTAGGTGACAATTATTCCCACAACAAAAGATACAGAGAAAACAATTGAAACAATCCTAGTTAGCGCAGCATGCACTTTTTATTTTAAGTCATGCTGTTGCATTGCCCAGGCTGAATCAACTTAACATGTATCAAGTAGAGGTTTGCAGCTGCATTCTGCATGAACATGACTACCAAGTGTGGTGCATGGAAATTCTTTACTCTAGATCCTTGCCCGACTCCTCCTCACTGGGATGGGAGTTGGACCATCGATGGAAAATTGTAGGCTGAGTCGTTAAATCATGACAGCAGTCAGCTACATTTGGAAAGCACTTCCATACATAGTGTAGCAGGCAATATATGGCCAATACAGTATTTAAATGGACGTGTTCTCTCTCTACAGGCATAGATAGACGCAATGCCAAGATGAGGTGCAGATGCCCCGTTATACAATCTCACCCGCAGGCTAGTTCTGTCTGTGTAACATTTCACAAGATGCAAAACCGTAATTTTAGATTGGGTTCACATTAGATAACACAGCTTTAAACTGACTTCGCACTAGAGCCCTGAGAGCAAGCATGGTATTGATATTGGATGTTCCCATCTGAATTTCATTTAAAATTTGTGGGTTCCACACATTGATGAAACTGTTAGGTAGTTATTTACTACTGTTCGTAATTGATGCTGACCTGGGGACAAGTGTTAATGTAAGAAGCAAAGGGTTGAGAAACGTAGATACCAACCAACAAATTAGAAGAACAGCATTAACTGTATTTTTTTATTCTCATATTTCAACCACTGCTAATCTTTAGAGAATCCATTTTCAATCACATCTCACCAACTTGTCCTGGGCAACTTTTAAGCTAAGAATGTGATCATGTAAAGTATCCGTTAGACAAAAAAAGCACTGAGGAAAACTGTCTGGGTCACATGTATTGGGCAACTGATTTGCATACACACACAGGCATCAACTTACACGTATTTTCAACAGACTGCATAACTACCCATTTCTCTGACTTTGTGAAAGTTTTGCACATATTGAATCCATGAATTAATAAGCCTAATTAACCAATTTATGAATGCATATACCCGAAAGGAAAGAACAGACATACTAGTAGATTTATGGGTATACTAAGACCTAAAGGTTGACCTGTTCAATATTGATTAGAGAAAACCACATGTATTCTCTGGGAGACAAAAAAAAAAAATAAAAATTTATATTTAAGTACTTGGAATTTACCATGTTCTCAGAATTATGTTGCCTAACAACTGACTTTAACAGGATGCTGTAACAAAAACATTTAACAGAGGAACAGAAGAGATACAGAATGCAAGAGATGCAGTGCACTTTGCAAACGTCTTCTCCAGGGAAAATGACATCATGTCTTGACTGCTCTGTCAGACATTCTCATATGCTGGACAATTCAGACAAAATGGATTATATATTACCATTTTCCATTCAGAAGTTGCTGCTACTTTGCTGGATGACTGCATGCTACCCATTAATGCTCTCCATCTGCTTCTAAGTTCTCAGCTGGCATGCTAATGATACCTATCAACATAATACCAAGATGGAATTGTCAAATACGACTTCATACTTGCAATGACTCCCTAATGACCTGATTCCTAATCCACTTGCCTGACCACAAAGCCAATATTAGGGCTGTTGATGCAAGTTAGGATTGCACTTGGGGACAGCATCCAGACCTTATGGACTATTCTCTCAGTTTCCTTTGCAGTCCGACCACAGTCGTATCATCAGACCAGAAGACTTTTACACTTCAAAAAAGCAAAGCCTTTAAGTAATTTTTCACCAGCAAATAAAATTGCATGAACAGTGGAAATAAATTAGATAACCTCTTGCAGAAAGCCCAGTCAGACGCAAATTCTGGCCAGTGTAAGGGAAGAAAGGAAGAGGACAAACACACAGTCTGTCTTATGGGGTCTCTTCTCACCTCAAAGTGAAGAGAGACAGTGATCATGCAGTTGCTTATACTGTGCCCTCAACTCATACAAAAGTGTGAACATTTAGACTCATTCTGTTCTGGTAACTTCACCTTTTCCTCCATTTTTGTAATCAGTCTGGAGCTCATGTAGTGCTTTGGGCTACTTCCCCGCTATTGTATACGCCCAACAGGTGGATCTCAGAGCCAGAAAAGAAAGCCACCCATGCTGCATTTCTTTGGAATAGGGCTCTTCTGTTTCTAAGTTCTAATAAGAACTCATAAGCTCTGTAGCTCATTGTGCAAATGATTTGTATAAACTACAGTTTGAAACACATATATAAAATCAAGAAATCAACCTTGGAAGCTTTTAAAACAAAGAAACAGGTTCCCACCTGCATCCTAAATCTGGAGATTAACTGAATTAATACAAGAATGCTCTAAGACAAGGTTTGTGCTGCATACTGTAATAGCCCAGGTAACCATTATCTGTTAGGATGAAATACGATTATTAAGTAGGTCCAAATGAGTTGGAACAAGCAGTAACAGCTAGAAAGTAACACAAGAGTCACACTCAGTTGTCACTGGTCGTACTCACTAGTGACAGTAACTTCCTCTCCTTTCATATCCCATCAGCGTGATTCCTAGTACTGCTTCTACAGAGCTACAATGCTGAGAAAGCAGCTTCTTTATTTCGGACATATGAGAAGTCCAGCATTGAGATGTTTGTATTTGCTCTTGCTTTATTCTATTTCTTGATGGAGGGATGCAATTCACCGCTGTGGGGAAAATAAACAAAACAAAACCAAAACACCAACCAAACAAAAAACCCCACAGAAAACCAAAGCAGACAAACTGTAATGAAACCAATGCACCTTTGCCCACTTGTAGAAACTCTTCTATCTTTGTGGAGCAATTGAAATACAATTTAGATGCCTCCGAAAGAACAAGCCTGTCAGCTCTAATGCATTATGCAAGAAGCCAGACTTCACCTAATGCAATAACAGCATCCTGAACAGTACCAAATCTCCCTGTCTCTATCTCTCTACTACCTCACTCTTCAGCTTTCCCACTTAAAATAGGCCTCTCTATTACTTTTTTTTTTTTCTTTTTAAAGATGTTTGATATGACTGTGCAAGCCAGGTATTAAAAGAAACCCATGATCATTTCATATTTATATAGATTACAAATTAATACAGAGCTAGGGCATTTCTGGGAACCCCACTGCATAATCCGTAGGGTATACAACTTCAAGCAGTTTAAGATCTAAAAAGCTAAATAAAGGTCAGCCTCAGGAGTCTGTATTACTTTGAACATTAAAACTCAACTCCCACTCCTTAAAGCTTCCTTGAACAAAGTTTAAGAAAGGAAAGCAGCAGCACTAAACAAACATTTAATCCTTTAAAGAAGAGAGTAAAAATAGGTCTTTTTACTCTATAAAAATAAGCACTACAGTTTGGTGTATTTGGTACGGGGTAGATTTGAACACATAAACCTCTGCTGGTTTATGCCTCCAAGAAGGAGGCACATACGCGTTAGAGTGACAGGAAAGCAACCACATAGATATTTAAGACTTAAAACCTTGAGAAAATCTGAGACTCTGTCGGACAGAAATCACTGGCCAACAGCTTCCAATTTGTATGACCAACCTCAGATTCCTCAAAGAATTAAAAATCTGGGTAAGACGGACGTGTTTGGCTCTTCTGAACCAAACAACCTCAGTGCATCAAACCCAGTGGTGACTTGCCCTTCTCCAGAGACATCAGCCCTTGGTTAGTCATGACGTGAGACATCCCGAGGCACAGATCAGCCACCAGCATCTGCAAGAGCGAGGAGCCCACCCCCTACTCATTCACCACCATGCAGTATGGGAGGATGATCTTCCAGCTATAACACAGACTGGGTCCTTGACACTGCAGGCTTATAAAAACAGGGATGCAAGTTGTATTTTTATCCATTAATTTCTATGATGAGAGATTACAGTTACACTACAAAATTATCTCATGTACTAACATTTTAAGATGGAGAATATGTTTGAAGTCAGCTAAATAAGTTGGTTCCATGGAGGATTTTGGAAAATGGCTGGGGAAAACTACACTTATCTTGCCAAAATCTGGAAGGGATGCTTCCCAACCAGAAAGATTTGGCAGGTATGGAGGATTTACATCTCGTAGCAAAACGCAGAATGTTTTTCTTAAAATATTTTCAGAAGAAATAAAATACGTATTTCAAATACACTTTCATGAACATGTGTTACAGTCCAGATTACACAACACTGCTTCTATGAAAAACAAAGCCTAGTCTAAAAAAGAAAAGGAAAAAAAAAAAAAGAAAAAAAGCCAATCACGTTCATGGTGTTTTGAAATGAGAAATAAATGACTAGAAGCATTTTCTTCATTAAGTAACAAATTGCTTCTCAGAGATGGATATTTTAAGACAGAGCACAAGTGGCCGATCCTCAGCTGGTGTAAATTATCACTGTTGCAGCGAGCTCTATTTTTACCAGCGGAAGATTTGCCCCTAAGCATCTGTCAGTGAAATGGGCCAGGGAACCACAGATATGTATATGGAAAGGCATTGATTCTAAACAATACCAAGAGACTTACAACATGTTGGACAATTACAGGGACAGGGGGATATGCAAAGGATGAAGAAAGTCATAGTATGTAAAGAAAAGAGCAGGAAAGCAGAACAGCAATGCTAACTCTCTAGGTATGGCAATACTGTGCTGAAATCTGTGTTACAACCCTCCCTTCTAAACCCTGTGCTGCAGATCCCATACATTAATTGTGCTTAAGCATCTGGGCTGAGTCAGCACCTCTGGTTCCTCCCTATAGCAGTCAGTGACAGCTGGTGAACGCACTACTGAAATCAAACCAATGGTTATTCTGAACAGTGAGATAAAACATTTACAGTCTAAAATTTTTAAGATAGTAATTTTCATGTGCATCTTGACTCAACAAGTCTAGCCAGGGCATTCAAAACTGCCTCCTTGATGTCTGGATAGCACATCCCTCTGCTCCATACACTGTGCTTGACTGGTTTCTGCCTGCGTGGCACCAGGCATTGTGCAATCTGGCTGAAGGCTGGAAATCAGTCCGTCCCTGTTAATAATTTGGGCACTCTCGCGTAGTTCTGGACTTGCTTACTGGGGGGTGGCCATCCTGAGCCATTGTTTCATTTTCTGCTTGTTTTTCCCATAACCTTTCTTGGTGTAACCCAATACAGTCATGCGCTAAACAAGCCACAAAGCCCGCACTTGATATGGCGTTAATAGACTGTAACAGAGCAGCTTCAAAGTCATCACACATGTAGGAAAGAGTACTTGAGAGATCAGCCAGCTACAGTTTTAAACAAAATACCTTCCCCTGCATTATGTGCAATGTTGCAATAAGTTCAGAAAACAAGAGAAGAGGAAAAAACCTTTCCTAGTATTACACATGTAAGCAGCATCTCTTTGCATCCTGACAGGTTACCTTTTCCCACACTGATGGCAGACACACTGCTGACAAGAAACATCCTGTTGCATCATTTGCAGGAAAACAAGGGACTGGAGCTGTTGCAGTATTTGCAGACATGAATCACACCTACCTAGCTGGGCAACACTGCCTTTTAAAACTATAAACTTTCATTGCTTGGAACATGTAATTTGTTAGATACAAAAGCCATTAAAATGAGTAGCCCAACAACTGTTAAAGAACAACTTGTAATTATGTGCCATAATCTGTAGTTACCATTTATCCGCATGCGAAGCCTTCATTCACAGGTGATAAATGACATGATACTGAAGATGACACTAGTGACTGTACAGCAGCAGTTAGTCACACACTTGACCCGTGATGCATATGCCACCACCAAGTGTCTTTACCTGCAGTCTGGGTACCTTTCTAAATGGCCACTTATGCTCAAAAAGCACTGACAGATGTAAAAATCTGTTCAAGGCAGGTGATTTGGACTTAAATTCAGAGCAGATAATTCTGTCAAGAAAACATTATGAAAATGATGAAAACTAGCAGAAGCAGATTATTAAATTTATGCTGTGCTGGATTCCCTGCCACCACTTTTAACAACAGGCTTTATCCTTCACGTAACCAAATTTATGCTAATATCTTCAAGAATTCCAGAAATCAAAACCAGAGAAACTCACGATTTTCAGCATTTCAAAACTTACTCTACAATACCCTGCTTTAATGCCCTTCTCTTTTTTATTTTCATTTTTATTTTAACTCCCCCATGAAAGACAATTTTAGGCCTGCTACAGTAAATACTGTAGGGTATTTACTCTGGACGTCAAAGTGCTGGCGGTACTTCCATTTCATTGTAAAAGGCCAAGATAACAAATACAGATTTATTATTAAATGTCCCACCTTTCACACTATGCAAATTCACCCAGTCTGCAGCCTACTTTTGGCAGTCCTTTTTCCCAAGGGCCCTTTAGGAAGAGGCTATCAGCCAGATTAATTATTTTAACAATAGCAGCCTTTTCCTACTGCCATTTTTTCTGCCACCATTATATGACATAAAGCACGGGGGAGGCAGAATGAATTTATCCAGCCTGTAATATATCTCAGTCCAAAGCTTCCCAGAAACACTAGATTCAACATGCAAGTACAAAGCCATCAGCCTCATGTGACTAGTTACAGGCGACAAGAGAGAGTATCGCACGTGCCTGCTTCTGGAAGGGGCCACGTGGTCCATCTGGCTGGCAAGGTTACCACCACAAGAAGACAGATAGGCACAGCTGTTAAAAACCCAGAACTAAAATAACCTTCTCCTGCCTGTCGTCATTCCTTACGATACATTAGCTTTCAAATGGAAACTGTGGCAACTCATAAATCCTTTGATGTTCAATAACTTACGTACGGTTCATTTACTGGTCCTGCTCTCTTGACAGGTACTTGACAGGATAATAATTGGAGCCGCACGTGACCTCGGTGCAGCACACAACGAAGGGACACATACTGACCTGCCCACACGTCTCACATGGGAGCCCTGACCCTCCAGGAGTGGGCAACGCAGTTGTACAGCACTGCCTGCCTGCTCTGGGTCGCCTCGGGGAAAAGGACAGCCTGGGGCCAGCAAGTCCATCCAGAAACTGGCCCAGCATTCATGTAGCTCCTGTACAGCCAGGGAAGCTGCTGCCGTTGCATCTCAGGGACTGAAAAGGAATCCTTAGGGATCCCTATCACCTGCTATAGACAGCTGTAAACTGGATATGTTTATTCGGGGGGG
>NW_009648550.1:5699782-5721651 GCF_000708025.1 Charadrius vociferus | reverse complement strand
GGGGGGGGGAGTAAAAATGGGCTGTGTTTCTAAAAATGTAAACATTAGTGATTTTCATAGTCCAAGATAACACCTGAAGTCAGCAGCCTGTAGTGGGTAGGATAAGATAAAACCAAGGATTCCCAACTCCTCATTTTATTTTATTTTAATTTTTTTACAATTCAGAGCCACAGATCTGCATAGGAGAAGGAATCATTCCTCTGCCAACCTGAGTCACTCAGTGTCAGGACCTGCCCTTCCGCTGGGGTGACCACAGCCTCACAGCTCCTTATCCCAAATTTGGTCTTTTTTGCAAACTCTGATCCCAAAGACGCAAAACAATGAGGGCACTGGAGATTAGTTCGTGTGAACGGGCTGTACTGTATGTTTTATTTATTTAACAGAAAACGTAAAGCAGTTGGCACTCTGCAGCCTACTCCGTCATGTTTGCAAAATGATAATAACCCCAAAGAAATGCCAAGAGGAACTTAGCACAAGTTAAACAAATCACCTTCAAAGTGGCACTCTGACACAATGGTGTCAAAACACATTTCTTTTCCAACTGGAACAATCCTATTATTTCACTACTGGCAAATGGAGGGGAGAAAAGAGGTTTTAAACACGTGGGAAAACAACCAATTTACAGAGAGACAAGAGTGGCTGGTGAGCTCACAGAACTACTTGGGGTGAAGTTGGGCTTCGTCAGGAAAGAACTTCTGAAGGTAAGGGGCGTTTGACAGAGAAAAGACTAGAGGATTATTCCAGAGCATCTCACCCATATCAGCGTAAATCTGTAAAAAGACAATGTCATCTCCATGACTCCAGCAGGCACCAGATCATAATCCCTTCCACGAAATGAAAAAAGCTGATGCCCCTATGATCTGCTCCTCCTCAATACCAACCAAAAAGCAAATGAGACTGTGTAAAAAAAATTATTTTCCTGCTACTCCCGGACTGGCCAGTGTAAGGTTACCTGGGCATCAGTGCTTAGATAAGAAAGCCTGAAATGGCATCAGGCACTGAAATGAGGAGGAAGCAGTTACACAGAACCTGTGCTACTGTGCAATATTCTAATTTACTTACAGAAAGCCCAGTAAGGTATTGTATGTCCCTTGCCAAGTGTTGGCAA
Organism: Charadrius vociferus; assembly: GCF_000708025.1. Lineage (NCBI taxonomy): Eukaryota > Metazoa > Chordata > Aves > Charadriiformes > Charadriidae > Charadrius > Charadrius vociferus. Next base: position 5,720,543 of record NW_009648550.1, on the reverse strand, counting down.
TTTTTATGCTTTTATGATTACGTATCAGCCATATGTTTTGCAGCACTTAGTCTCTCTAAATTGAGATAGAATGCTAGGATTATTTAAGAGTACCACAAGAATCAGGGCATATATCAAACATGCAAATGACAATCAGACGTGGCTCCCCCATGCTGAAAGAGAAAAGAAATTTGAGAGCTGAGTGACCTTAAATTTAGCCTGCCATCTCATGGAGAATTTGTATGTTTAACAGATACCAGTTTATTAATTTGGCAAAGATTGCGTATTAAGATGCAAGAGGTTAAGTGCCTTTTGTACACAAACTGACATACACCCTCACAGGCAAATGAGAACATCTGATTAGGAGAAGGGCCTGGCTAAGCTGAGCAGTCAGGAGAGCTTACCCATCCCACAACAAAACCTAGATTTCCAACTCAATACTTCATTTATTTCACTACCATGTTTCCTCCAAAGAGGCAATGGTTATGGAGTGAAAGACAAATATTTAAAGGAAAAAGGATGTCAAATGTCTCTTGCACAAAGAAAAAAAAAAATAAATCAAGGGCCCCTTCCCCCTGCACTTCACATCCATGGGAACCACTTGGCAGCTCTTCCCCCATTTCTCCCTATGGTGGGGATTGGTTCAGATGTTGGTTGGATGCAACAGCATGTCCATAGACTTCAGTGCCAACTGAGGTTGGGGATGGAGAAGTGGGTAGCTCTACCTATAATACTTTCATAGAAAAGCTCAGGAATCCAAGGAATTTAATTGATTTAAGGGTGGGTGGTGAAATCAATGTACTTGATTAAAATATTTGAAGAGAGTTCTAGGACACATCTCAAGAGACCTGATAAATCTCCCCCAGCTCTACCTCCCTCTGCAAGCATAGGTCAAGCACAATGAATCCTGAAGCAGCCATAAATGGAAACTCCAGTGACTACAAGTTGAATATGTCTAATACTGCCAGCAAGAAGAAATAGGCTCTGACAGTGAGATACCATCACTTATTACAGAAGACCAGCACAGGATGCCTTAAGTTAAAGCAGGAGGGAAAAACCTTAAGATATACATGTATCTCAAGATATATCACCATGTTCCAGTATTTAAAGGGTGGCTACAAAGAAGATGAAGACTGCCTCTATACAAGGAGACACATGGAAAAAATATGGGGTAATGGGTACAAGTTACTCCTGGGGAGATTCCAGTTGGACGCAAGAGGAAAATTTTTTACAATGAGAACAATCAGCCATTGGAATAATCTCCCCGGGGAAGTGGTGGATTCCCCAACATTGGACACTTAAGATTCAGCTGGACAGGGTGCTGAGCCATCTTGTCTAGCCTGCTTTTGCCAAGAAAGGTTGGACCAAATGATCCTCAAGGTCCCTTCCAACCTGGTATTCTATGATTCTATGATATCTCTGGCTATCTGTACATAAGCAAGCAGTGAGGATGCTACGAGCAGATCTGTAGTGCAAAGATCCTGCTCGTGCTGAAAACTTTACATTCAATTCTTATCTATCTCAGGGGTGAGGAGGGGGATTTGCTTTAGCGCTGTAGGTGAACACCCACTAATGGTGGAAGCACATTAGGTATGCACCTGGAGCACAACTCCTAATTCAGTTTCATCCATTCATCCTTCATGCCAAGCCTGGTCTGCAATGTGAAACAGAGGAGATGTGCTTCAAAGCACACTTCCAAGGCACTAGCGTGCACAAATCTTCTGTTAGCATGAAAAGAGCTAGCGAAGCATACCTGTGCGGCACAGGCTGCTGGTTGCAGAAATAATGCAGTCAGACATACAATGGAAGTGCTCTGCAGAGCAACAGAACAAGCAGTGAACCAAGGTGCTGATAAAAAGCCAACAGCATTCAACACTGACAAGGTGCCTTAGCCAAGAACCAGTGACACCTGACACCTGGAGTTACAACAAGTTCCCTTAGCCAGACATAAAAGAAATTTATGCCAGCTTTAAAAAAACAGCCCGTTGCAAGTGTTTATGTTTAAGGGTGACTGTGGTAGCGGGAACTTATGCGTGCCCACAGTCATAGCCATGCTAGTTTACATATACGAACAAATGCATAGGCGAAGTAAAAGACCCCTCGAACAAGTGACAGCAACAGTTATGCGTTCAGCTACATTTTAGTTGTACTTTACAGAAAGAGCTGAATATACAGAAAACAGAGCAAATACAAACCATAATCTGGCAGCTCATGCAGGAGCACACATTATTTTATGCAACAAGCTAAAAACATTACAAAATTACATACTTCTGTCTTCTTTACTTTCCAAGACTACTTCCTTCCCTGTGTCTTAAATTTATTCTTAACCATGTTTTGCCTTGGGCTACAGGACCAGGAGGGAGAAGAGTCTCCCTTGAGCACCCATCAAAGTCCTCCAGCCCTTGGCTGGAAGTTCACCCAGCTCTGGCCCTCCCTGGCTTCTCCTGCACTGGCAGCACAGTGCTTCTGGAGAACAGGAGAGCTTCAACACACAGCTCTGCCCTAAAGCATACCCTAGCTCCGAAAAGCCTAAAGGGCTTTTGACACCTGTCTGTAATCTTGACAAACAACAAACCATTAGCATGCTACAATTCTGGGTATTTAGGAGACTTGTATTTTTATTAATACATGTAAAAGATTGGTGAAACGGCACTGCGACATTCCTAAAATGACCCAGCACAAAAAACTATCTGAAGAACTGCTTACGTTGAAGAATGTCTCTCAAATCTCAATATACTCAATAACTAGCCAGAGCTATAGCTGTCATGTTGCTAGGCAGATGACTTAAAACTATGGTGAACTCATGAATATCCCCAAAATTTAGAAGGAAAACCCCAGGTAATTGATTTACGTGTCTGGAACAGAGCATCGCTGAGTCCCCTGTATCACAAAAGTTATTGCAAAACTTCAGGCCAATCACCAAGACAAAACTCCAATCATAAATTTGTGCTATATGATGATCAAAGGTCAAGGTGTGCAGGAACGGCTTTATCGCTTTGTCATTCACCAGAGGAAATTTGAGGGAACTGGAAGTGTGGACGGTGAGCGGGTGGAAGGGGAGGATGAGGGTCAATGGCACCAGTGGGCTCTTACACGTCTATTCACAGCTTATCATGACCGTGGCCTTAATACACAATATTGATTTTCCTCTTCTGTTTGCTAAAACTTCTAACTGTTGGATATCTCCGTTTTTAATCAAGAGTTCCTTAGAGTTCTTGAAGCTGAACTGGCTCATTTCCTAGGAAAGCCATACACGGATGTAGGCACCTTATTCGTCTCTAGAGGCATCTCAGCTCAGTAATCAGGCTGCCGCCTTTCACTTCCTTCTGGTTCCAAACAATGCATCTGCAGGCTTGCTATGAGGCACACCAGCCATTTAACCACACAAAGGGATTTCTTCCTTCCCAAAGCAAAAGAAGTCAGATTTGTGAATTTCCTTGGGAAAAAAAAAGGAAGGTATAATTACGAACCATTAGTAGCACATCTTCCCCCCAACAAAAGATTGAACACTAACATTCCTTAAAGGGTTTCCTGAGCCTTATTTGCTTGGTAAAAATATCTGACAAGGGTGGAAAAAAGAAATAAAAAAATCCTCGACAACATGAGCAGCATGGAGCCCTTTTGCCACATAATGCGTTTCTTATTTTGGTAATAATGAAAGTTGGGCACTTTCTAAAGCAGTTTGTTTCAGATTGCTAGCTCCCACTGTACAAAAATAATGACCCCTTCCCCACCCCATCAAAACAGTAGCATGCAATCCCAGCAGCACAATATCCCACTGTAGTGCTCTGAATGCCATATTGGCAGAGGAACTGGTGCAAAGGAGGGAGCACAATCGCCTCTTAGCCCTCCTACTGCTGCCAGTGCCAGCTCAGGGTAACATGACTCACAGCCGCTGCCAATATGTTGATCTGAGGGAACGAAGAAAGAGGCCACGCTAAGATAAATGCATGGACCAATGCCACGCTCCAGCCTCGCCTCCTCTTAGCTACTGGAGGAACGTGGGAGAGGAAGCCTTTCAGATGGAGATAAATCGCAGACACACACCGCTGAGCAGGACAGCCCACTTCAGCAGCATTGCGTTCTCTGTTTAGAGGCACACTTGGGCTCAGCTGCTTTAAAGAATAAAAAAATCTCTTTTTTCTTATGATCCTGGAGTATAAAACAGAATCTTGCTTTGCATACAGAGAAAAGCTCATGATTTTTAACCTGAATTTCAGCTCTCCATGCCTTTTTGCCTTCTATCACACCTTTCTGTCCTCTGCCCTCCTGCATTTATCAGATGAGTAGATGGACAGGTTTAGAAGTCTCCCACAATCCACACTGAACAACTGTGACGCCACCCTGAAGGTTCATAAACAGGCTGAAGCCACCTTGCAAAAACACAGCGCACGCTGTACAGGAACGGGACATAACAACCCAAAGCAAAATCACATACACCCAATTCCTCTGTTCCATGAATAACACATCCTACCACCGAGGATGCAATTAAAAAAAAGCAACCTCTGTGCTCAGGTAAAGCAAATGAACTGACAAACAGCATTTTGTACTTCTAAATGCCTCAGCTACTTCCAAGGCTTCCCATCTAGGACAACATGCCTGGCAAGCCCCCGTGCTGTGGAAGGCAGAATCCCATCACTAGGAGGGTTTGATAGCACAACTTTCTGGGTGAAGGCAAGCCACCACCTAGGCTGAGTGGTGCACAAGGTGCTGAAGGCCTTGCAGGTGGCCCACCACGTTCCTACATAGTTGCAGGATTGCAGTCCATCACAGCTGCTGTTCCCCCGACTCCTACTTGCTGTCCTTGCATGGGAAGACCAAGCAGACATTTCACCATCCTTTTTATGTTTCCCATGACTCTCCTGATAGCATTTGCTTTTTGCACAAGCTGGCGATGGCGAGGCTCTTAGCCGATTGCTTCCTGCAGGACTTGGTTGACAGTTTTGTTTTGTTTACGGCTCCTTTCAATTTAGCCACATAATTATGTCCATTTGCAGTGCAGAAATGAATTCCAAGAATAAAGTGACTCACATTCATTAAGGCTGTTTGTACAGAATTTGACAATGTTGTACTCCATCCAGAAAGGACTCTGTGTCCATGTTTGCGGCAAGGCTGGATGGACTCATGACCATGAGGAGATAAGAGTGTAAACTGAGATGTACCCACTTCCGCCTCCCCCACATGACCAGGAGCACATAGAAGGCTGGCGATGAGAAACCACTGCTTTCCTTAGGTACCACAGCAAAGCCTTTCATGGCTCACCACGGATTTACAACCATATTTAAGAAAAAAAAAAAAAGGGGTGGGGGGGTGGGGGGTGTTTGCTTGTGGGTTTGTTTATAAATTAGGAGGATGTTGTATTTTGCAAGACAAAGGAGATCATCTGATACCCATACAAACTGTGTTGCAACATTAAACAGGTTTTGTACCTGAAAAAAAGCACATTTCAATTTTTCTGGAATTCTTTCTAGAAATTATCGAGAGATTTTCACTCCAAAAATAACTATGACAATTTATTTCTACAGTCTTGTATCAAAGGCACAATTTCAATTAGTTAAGTTGGGTCCAGGATAACACAGTACATAGTTTTAAAGTTGTCAATATGTGCACCACAACCACACTCCTGGATAGGCAAAGCGGTGGTTACACGTAACCCAAGCAAGGCGATGACACAAAGAAGGAAAATAAAATGCTGGCGTGAACTTTATCTGCAGTCATGGAATCCAATGGCACGCTCCCCTGAACCACAGGCTTTTGCCGGTACACCAATTAAAGAGCAATTTTAGGTACTTGGAAGCCCCCAGTTTAGGCACAGTGTGAAAGCTTTTTTTTGGAAAAAAACCAAACAAGTCATAAGCTTATAACTTACCATCTCTTTACATTTATTTTGGAATATTTGCCCATTAAAAGCTACATATCTGACCCTGAGGTACCTAATGGAAAATTTAATATTGTTCTTCAAGAATTAGGTCAGAATCTGATATTTTGACCTCTGTGCTTTACTGCTGAACAGTATGAGCAAAAGTCAGTATAACCTGAGGCTTTCATGATAGGGTCAGCACCTTTTTACTGTAACATATTCCAACTGACCCCGAGGGGCTTGAAGCTATTACTGGATATTCCTTCTCTCATACAACCTGTCTTCCCTCCCACTGACAGCAGTGTATAATATTTCCATCAGTAAAAAAACCCCCAACATTCCCCAATTTAAAAAAAAAATAAAATTATGTCCTTCTCACTTACAATCAGCGAGTGTCATCTCTGAAATGTATCTTGTCCTCTGGTAAACACAGCAACTGTTTCTGTATTAAAGTGGCAAGTAAAAACTGTATCTGGTGCTGACTTTTCTAACTAAAGTGTTTTGTTTTTTTAAAGAAAATGAATCTCATTTTCAGAATTACCCAAGTAACACTAAAGCTGTGTCCTGCTGACTGTCAATAGCAACTAAATCTTTAGGAGATGACACAATGATAAAATTGTTGAAGAAGCAAAAAGGAACAGGAAGATTTCACAGACTGAATGTGGCTATTTGCAATTTTTCATAACACATGTAAAAAAGCGATAGTGACTGCACAGTACTATGCACAGAACATTTTCCAAGAAATCAAAAAATCTCAAGGGAATACGCACATTGCTTTTCTTACATGAAATGAAAACCAGTTGCACCGACCTGAGCTCTGGACCTGGTTATATTTCAACTAACAGGTACTGCAAAACTAAAGAGAGCTGACAGCTTTCCTTTCCCAAAACTTTTGGGACCACCAAGTTAATATATTCAGGTTAAATGTGTCTTACAAGGCTACACCGAGAAATGTGGTTTTCTCTGCTCATTTTTCTGTCTGCCAGAGAGCAGGCGATAGATAGCAAATTGGATTGTAAAGCAGCACTACCGATAGCCACGTCACTTTATTCATTCCTCCCCCAAAAGACTAATATTGCCTGGTTTCCCAAAATCTTGACTTATTACTTCCAGCAATCGAGATGGGAATTAATTGGGAGAAAATGCAAGAGCTGTCCAAATAGAAGCCTGACACAAGAGCTACTGCCCAAAAAGTGAAGCTAGGCTGAGAGCTGGAAAAGGTCCCATCTTTTTCTTTCTGCAGGCAATTAACCATCAGAGTGACTTATTCAGGGATTTGATCCATTCTTCAAATAGAAAGACCAGATAACTTTCTCAATTTAATATCGATAGGCAAATTTGCTATTGAGTTAACGCAGCTTGAAACTAATTTTCAAATACCTTACCCACCTCAACTGTGGGTTTGGCTCTGGAATCACGGGATGAATTTCCACAGCTCCTCCTGGGCAGGACACCAGAGCGACCAGGCTCCTCATCTGTACGCACGCACCACCAAGGTACTCGCAAGAGCTGCACACCTTGTCATGCCACAAAATCGGCACTGACCTGGTGAACCAGAACCAATATGCTCAATAGCACAATGGAGAAAGAAAGCTCTCCTGGGGCAGTAAAGCAGACATTACAACCGAATGGTATGAACCTCCTAGGTTATAAAGCTCAATAATGTATTTTACAGGGTAGAAATTGTCAATATCTTTTCTTTTTCCTCTACTGTTCTGTTTACAAAGCCATTGGGAAATAGAATTATTTTTTTTTATGCCCTCTTCTTACAAAACCTATGGTCTATGACGAAGTGATATTACTAAACCATTAGAAGAACCATGAAGTAATATATAGTCACAAATAGCACTGAGTCACAAAGCACTAGTATTTCTCAAATAACCCTTCCAGCAACACGCAACACAAAAAATTAAAAATTAAAAAAAAAAATAAAAATCAGAATTTTCAACAGCCCTGCTAGCAGCTGCAGGTCAGCTCAGCAATCTGAATTAAGTGTACTGAACTCAGTGTTGCTTCTAGTAGATTGGAGACAGCTACCAAAAAATGCAGAGGGACTAGAGGAGAAAAGGAGCGAACAGCTAAATGAGGCACACACTTGCTGTTTGTGACAGTAACTTCAACAGCTCCAACCACTTCATGTAGCCAGATGACTTTGTGCTATTGCATGAAGACAACTTACTACTTGGAAGTATGACAAATAAAAAACGAAACCGGGAATAAAGGCAATTTAAATATGCGTTTATTTTAAAAAGGAAAGAAAGCCTCAATTGCTCTGTTTTCAGAAAACTTCTTATTGAAATAGTACCAAGAGCTTCACAAAAACGATGCGAAGACAAATACAGCTCTTTTCTCTTGCCATCAGTGAAACAGAGGAAAAATGGCTAGGGAAAAAAGAATCTTTCAGCAAGTGATCAGCTCCAATAGAAAGCACTACTGCTTTTAAGTTTTGAAAGAAACCCAACCAGTTCACTTAGTATTTTCTAGTAACAGGCATTAATCCATGTCAGCTATACCAGCCTTTTGTTCAGTACAGAATTATTGCCCTCATGTCTTGAAAATTGAGCCTGTCATACAGGTATTTTTTCTGAACAAAAGCCCCCACCCATTTAATAAATGCAAGCATCTCAGAGATAATCGTAACCTTGCAGGGAGCAATCAGACAGAGGAACGTGGTCATTTTAGGAAGCACTGAATCAAACATGCACGCAGCCAGCTTCTCCCCCCTTCCCTCCACCAACAGCACCTTGATGTCGCTAAAATACATATGGACCAAAAAGCAATCAGCTCAAGTATGAGTATCCACATTTCAGTCAGGCACCAACAATTTCATACAGCACAGAAGCATCATAGATAGAGATATAGAATACAGAATATATATAGAATATATATAGTACATCCTCAGCTAGCTTAAAGCCACGGGGAGCCCCCCGAAGCTGCAAGTTAGTTTTACAACTGATCTTGAAACAGGAAAATTTATATGAACATGAAGCTACAAAGACACTTGCCATGATGCAGATGGATGATGACCTGAATACAGTCAGTCATATTAAGCATGTGACAATAAACACCCTCATGTATTTGCCTATTAATTTTTTTTCATATGGAGACAAAATACTGACTGGTATAGGAAGAGAATATAAAGATGAGACTTCAACTGAGTTAATTTATTAATACTTTGGAGATGCTTATCAAAGTACAAGCAAATACTTCTTGCTCAGAGAGGCCGATAAAAATTGGCGGAGAGCACTAACAGCACCTCTCAATTATGCAGCCATTATCAGGCACATTTTACTTTTATTAACTTTACCTTTGTAGGAGCTTTGGTATAGCACACTTTAAGGAACGGTGAAAATAAATTTCTACACCAAAATAACAAAAGGATCAACAACCAAAATGAAACCCAGCACCAGCTAGTGAGTTGTTCTCTATGCTGAATATATCTGGAGTTTTCCGTTTCCTTCTTCACATAGATACATTATTCCTTAGGTTTATTAACCAGAGGGAAGAAAACATTTTCATCTGCTGCTATTTTATATTTAATCATTTATCTTCAAGCACTCCTTGAAGTTCTCAGGTACCTCAAGCTAACAGAGTTTAGGCCCAGTAATGTCTTAACTACCTGACGCTAAGTGTTTTTGACAAGCTCTATTATAATTACATTTAAATGTTTTGTTCTAATGCTTGTGTTTGCCGAAGTCTTTGATGGGAGATTAAATTACCTTTGCCCTAAAACCCTATAATAAATAAAAGAAAATAGAAATGTAGTGTCAATTTGTGTACAAATCTGCTTACAAAAGAGAATTAGCTCAGGTCTGTGCCCAGCCAAGCACTTAATCATGTGCATAATTTTTATTACGTCAGTATTCCCACTGATGTCAATGAACTATTGAAGCTATGATCGTCAAGTTATATACATGCCTGAGTACTTTCCTGGATCGGGCCCTCAGAGAATTCGCAACAAATTGCAGTCACTCAGGACAGACAGTCCAGGGAAAGTCTGTCAGGACAGATGTCAGGAGAAAGCTTAGCACACAGCCTGATGCTCCCTTACAGATAATAAGAAGTCCTGCATAATAAAACAGATGACAAACTTGAATTACATTTGTAACATAAAAACCAGCGTTGTGCTGGCCTGAGTTAATGAAGTACCATCTAAAATTCAGGCAATTAATTGATGATTAGAGTAGTGCCAGTTAATTAAATAAAACGGTGACAGATACAAAAAATTGTATTCTTTATTGCATTTCTGCATAATCAAATGTTACCTTACCATGTTTTATATACTACGGGGGAATACACTGATATCTCTAATTCCCAGAGTAACTTACGCCTTTCTAGCACATCACCACTGCTTAGAGAAGAGCTCACTTGGTTGAGTGGCCAAGAAAGATGTCTGGGGCATCTTAAGGTAACAGGCTAATTTGTGTAAAGGACGTTCAGGCCATTGGGCACTTGCCTGCAGGAAAAAAGTGGCTTCTGTTGACTCTTTTGAAGTCTCCATGTGCTAGTCAGAAACTAAGCTTTGTAAAAAAAAAAAAACACCAGGGAGATTGCATCCTGAATCTGGAGACGAGGAAACCAGAATGACTTGGGAGACTTTTCATGAATGCTTTCATGAAAAGCTGTCACACTGACAAAGTTTTGGTTTTACATAGCAGAGACCAGACAGAGAGCTTCTGCAAAGGAAAGACATTTTTATCTGTGTTATGGAGTTGAAAGCAGGCTTAGGCAGCCAGAGAAAAGGATTTAATTATCGCTTCGTCAACCATATCCTGTCCACAGCAAGTGCTGCCTACTTTGATGACTGCAGTTGCTGCCACTTGTTCTCCCCCATCAAACAGGAGGGGAAGATAAGGTGTGTTGGGATTCTTTTTGCTGGAGAGGATATTGTTTTTCTTCTGCTTGTTTTATAAACTCCAGCTCTGTTACATCGCTCGGCCATTATTCAGCCAAGTGAAAAACAAATATTTCCTGATTTCTGCATAAGTCAGTGATTGCAGTGTTGTAATAATTTGTATTGTTCTTCGCCAAATTCCCTTTAATTTGCAGTATACAGTGTGTGTTTCTATACACACGATATATATATTTATACATTATGTATCTTATTTACATACACAAATATATCATTTGCTATATTGTGCATGTAGGGTCTAGATTTTTCTCAGAACTACTGCTCTCTGACAGCCTTTTTAAACAACAAATTTTAATAGTAAGTCATTATTACTAGTACAAAGAAAAAAATTACAACTTTAATTCCAGAGACATGCTTAATCTCATCCTGGTACCACTAATTTTTTATGTTGACCAGTACCTAAACTTATACCTACATGAAAAACTGGTTGGTTTTCTCCAGTTTTAAGGATCTTGCTCTATGTTTAGCTTCTGCAGAACAAACATACAAAAGCTTTGTGTAGCTGTCTCAAATGCCAATCGTTGCTTTGAAGATAAAGCATGAAAAATCCTTCTGCTTGGTACCCAACTTCATCTGTCTCATACCACTATTCTCGGCTGATGCCAGTAGCAGCTTCAAACCTTTGGGAGACCAGCAGAATGATAACAAACCCTTCCCAAGCTTCATGCTTAATAAAATAAACCCCAAGTATCACAATACGCAGCACACTCCCTGCAGAACAAATGATTTAGTCTTTTTGTGCCAGTGGTTTCTTTTTCATGCACAGTAAAACTACATAAAAAAAAAATAAAAATATATATATATATATGTATGGTAGGTCACCAAAACGTCAGGCAGAGAGACATCCTGACAGCTGAAACTGGTGCTTTTGTTAATATTCAAAGACGATGAGCATGGGATTTTATTTTTTTTCCTCCTCCCTTAGGAATGTTTTCCACAAAGAAAAGATTACTATATTAAGAACTGAACCTATATTAAATCATGATCCTTCCTGATACATTTGGCTCAGATCCTTTTTTATTACTTTTCTGCTTGGTTTTAAACTTTAATTTCATCACACAATTCATTAATAACAGTTTAGAAATATTAAGCATTTCCTGGTGAGTTTGAGCAGTAAGGAGCACAAAAATCTTTCACAAGAGCCTCTTTTCCACATTTTTTTCACCCTGCTGTGAAGTCTTCTGGTGAATTTTTGATTCTGTGGCTGTTTCAGTGCTCTTTCTAAACAGCATCCTTACCTTTAAGGTTCAACTTTAATTACTTTTAAATGATTAATCGTCAGCTAGCCACAGATCAAGCATCTCTATTAAAGTCCTGACTTTTGTGTACAAAGCCCGATGAAAGATCTCTGTGCTGCCTGTCCAACATTATTCCCTAGAGGACCACGAAACAGCTCTTCTGCTGAGGCTTAATCCTGCATCAACTAATGACAAAGAAAAGGCTTACACAGATCAGAGGGGTTGAAGTTAGTCTGTAATAGTAACCAAAATTCACTTTCCCATTCTTCCAGTAGCACTGTCAGAGTGCAGAACATAAACCCGTATGCCAAAGCAAAACCAGCAGAGGGACAGCAGTCAGAACACAGTCCCAACTGTTTAAAAAGCTGTTCGTATTCATTTTTATGTGAAACTAACATAGCTGTAAACATTTTTCCCTTGTATGTCCTTATTTAAAAAAAGACACATTTTGAGCTGTTTCACAAAGACAGGCTTCTTAAATGAACCTCGTGAGGCCAAACGGAGATACTTAGCTAAATATGCAAAATGCTGGAAAAATAGCAGTTCTTACTGATATTTTGTTCTGAATTCGTAACATTAATCCTACAGTAACAGATCTGAGATCTGAAATGCCCATAATCTTAACATTCTGCTCAGTTTCAAAAATGTGAATTCCAGAAAAGTACTTCTGATACTTTTAAAACTGTATCTTACATCCCTAAAATGACATTTTCTAATTTGAAGCATCTAAATTTAAAAACTGAGACTGTAACCGCATAAGTATAATTCGCACATACATTTAAGGACACAACATTCCATAGCACTAAAATAAAACATTTTCTAATTATCTGCTGTAGATCAGATAAGATGCCTCACACATGTGCCCTCTGCACCAAAGAGACAGAAAAGGACCCCAAAGAGGGGTACTTTAAAGATGGTACATGAACACTTTTATAGCGATATCGGTCCTAAAGAAAAAATGCCTGATGTGTGACCCTAAATCTGTCAACGATGAATGAAAAAAAAACACATTTACATGTTCAAACTGCAACTTTGTAACACGTATACAAGCGTTGCCATTGGTGCTGCATGGGACATCTGAAGACTATTAGGCCTTAGCATCCTTTTAATGTTTTGGGGGGTTTTTTTATGCCAAAAGCCTGTGTTAGACTACTGGAAGCCAAAAAGATAAATGATTCATCTTCTGCCATGCCTCCAAAGTAATAATAAATAAGGAATCCAATATTTTCTTCTCTTAATTTCATCAGAAAGTTGAAAGTTAGAAGTTAAACATCCTCTAAAATATAGAATAAAAAAAATAGGGCAAAGTAAATACAAATCTCAAGTGTCCAATTTTTACCTCAACCTGATCAGAGGCTGATGTAACTGCAATTATTTAGATCGCAGCAATATAAAAGTGAGTGAAAGCTTGATATTGCTAATCGCTTGCACTACAGCAAGTCTACGATTTGCAGGAAGCTTACATAGTTGCTTTTAAATATTAGGCCAGACTGTCATCAAACAAACTTATCGCTGCATTTGCTGTCTTTATGTTCGGTGAAACCATCTCAGTGGGATTTCTAGTGCATGCCAGCCAGGCGACTGCTCGGGCAAGAAAGGAAGAACAAGAACACGCATCCTTTGCCAGTGCCACAGGGCTCAATATAGTAAGACCCAGGAATCGCAACATAGTACCTTCTATTCCTTGAAATCAAGGTTTAGGGACGTTTCAAGGGGCACCCTGAAGAGACCACAGTATTTTAACAAGATTGGCAGCACGGTACTGAATAAACTGAGCACCTGCTGACAATCTATGGACCTTGGGCAAAACTGTCAGAAATGAATGGCACCCAAGTTACTTCCACCTTTCAGATTCTCAGTCTGACATATCAAACGTGCCTAACTACGAAAGGTAAAAGCACTGTTTTGAAGAGGCCTACAAGGAAAGAAAATCCAACCACTGTTAAAAACAGAGGCCGAGAAAAAGCATGAACAGTTCTCCCTGTGATCCACAGAACTCGTTTTTCCAGCATACAACCTGAAAGGAGTTAACCATAAACCCAAATGCTTTTTGAGGACTTCTTTTGGTTTTCAATGCCCATTCAAGTTCCAGACTCCTTTGCTGGTTAATGAGGCTGGTGAAGAGGGCACTTCCTCAAACCAAGCCATAAGGGTTCCTTCTTGTGCAGTTTACAATGTGCAGGGTCACTTCGTGTTGGTGCCAGAAGTCAGGAGAAAACTAAAGACTACCCAGAAGGTATAAAACATATAAAACACACTCAGCCCTTTCCATTTCTAAAGAAAGACCTCCATTTTTTGTCTCTTCTCTCCAGACTCGAACATTTTACTTAGGAAATGACAGGATGCTACAAATACGTTGTTTCCAGTTCTTGAATTGTCTTGCCCTGAGGCTAATTATATTAATAGACTTCCCTGGGTTTAATTAGTATTTTGTCTAACCCCAGTTGATCGTTAAAATTTCATTTAATCTGATCACTAAAGTACATATTTTAAGTCCAGTCCAGATGAAGGAATTGCAAGTGTACAATTACTACTGAGTGGATGAGCCACTAAATTTAACTAAGGCCAGGGCATTTTTCACTCCTAAATTTAATTTCAGTATCTCAACTCCATTAGTGTGGATTGCAGAATCTTCCTCCTCATTTAACTGACAGCAACAATAAATCACAAGCTCTTATTTTGTATATCGGACACCCTAATTCTCAATTCCTGTCACTCAGCAGTCACAGGTGGCTCTTCCCTCCACGAAACTAAAGTCTCTGCCTATCTTTGAGCCTCACTGGTAGGTAACAGCAGACCTCATGCTAGCAGGAAGTTATTTTGTCAATAAAGCCACTTCGTCGAAGAAAATAAACTTCTGCCAGTAAAAGAACTGTTTTGCTTCTATGGTTGTGTTTGTAATGGGGCTTTTACTACCAAAGTTTTTCCAGCAAAACCTCTAAAAGTGCATCAGTCTTGAAGTAGCTGAACCTCCCATATGGTTTCTGGCGAGCCGTGCTTTCAGGTGAGTTATTGGGCTGACAGCTATGGAGGCCCGAGGGGGAATTTCTACGAGCCCAGAGCTCTCAGCAAACATAACTCCACGGCTCCTTTACCGTGCCCGCAGGGATGTATTAACTCCTTTTTGGAGAAGTGTTATATGAAGGCGTGAGCACATATACCGTTTATATGAAGTGCAGCTACTTGTGGAGACTCGCTGTGGAGTCATACATCCTGCAATTCCCAGCAGGTGGGAATAATGATATGGCAAGAAGCAATACTCTAGTCCTGAAAACATGGCAAACACAGATTAAACCCATTCTTTCGGAGGAAATGACAGCATAAGCACATACACACTCAGCCAAAACAACAGCAAAAGCAAAGCCTAAAATTTCTGTATATATTAAAACCAAACTCAAGCAACAAAACCAACTGCATCAACACTGTTTTATAACATAATCTTGTACTTTACACAGACTTAGATAAGCCCCAGAAATGGGCTTACTATACAGAATTGAGCATATTTTTATAATACAACTGGACATATCCCAGAGAGTCATAGACACACCTATATATATAAATGTAAACTCACATGAGAGAGCTTTCCTCCCTCCATGAGCTCATACATACAAGGCTATAAAGGAGCGTAGCATCAGAGATACTTTGGCTAAACCCTTTCCACTGGATAAATTTGGCTATAACGCCATAAACCATCCACAGCTAATCCTGTCGTCAGTAACACCCAGAGAATGGCATTAGCCTGAACTCCACTGTCTCCTTCAGATGTGCAGCTCTGTGAGACCAAATCCTCATTTCAACAGGAACCCTTCAAAGTTAACAGCATTGCGGCTACTCGCAGGAACTGGGCTTTGTATACTGCCTGTATATGTACAATTACACTACAAGACAAACATTGAGATTCTGGAGTGTGTCCGGAGTAGGGCAACAAAGCTAGTCAGGGGTCTAGAGAACAAGTCTTATGAGGAGCGGCTGAGGGAACTGGGCCTGGAGAAACAGAGGCTGAGGGGAGACCTTATCACTCTCTACAGCTCCCTGAAAGGAGACTGCAGAGAGGTTGGGGTCAGTCTCTTCTCCCAAGTAACAAGTGATAGGACAAGAGAAAATGGCCTCAAGTTGCGCCAGGGGAGGTTTAGGATGGATATCAGGAAAAATTTCCTCACAGAAGGGATTATCAAACATTAGAACAGGCCGCCCAGTGAAGTGGCTGCATCACCATCCCCAGACGTATTTAAAAAACAGGCAGACATGGTGCTTAGGGACATTGTTTAGTGGTGGTTTTGGCAGTGTTAGGTTGATGGTTGGGTTCGATGATCTTAAAAGGTCCCTTCCAACCTAGATGATTCTACGAATTACCTCACAGGTGTAAATATGCCCAAGCACAAAGACCTTTCACCTGCTGAAGACAAGTAAATAAATCCATCACTTTTAATAAAAGCCACTTAGAACAAGCGGTGGAGTGGAGGTCATAACAGGAACTTCCTTCTTCCTCCAGCAGACTTCTCTACCAAAAGCCATGTTTGGTACTTTTGCTGCAAACATCGGTGATCCCTCTATTCCCTATACAGTACAATAACTTGTAGCTTTAACACTGAAGTGCCAACTTCTTCATTTACATATGTGCTGATTTATCAGCAGTTGCTACAGGACAAACTTCAAACCCTTAGACCTCTCTACCCCAGTATGGAACCAAATGAAAAAAACTTAGTGACTGCTGCATACAAGGCATATATTGGAAAAGCTCAAGTGTTTGTCTTTGATTTGTCCTTATGCAAAGAAACAAATAAAAACAAAGAAACAAACAGACAAAAAAAACGCCTTTCATTTAATTGGCGGTTCTGTCTGCATGACAATTTATAACATACTGTCTTGGCATGTTTAAAACAACAATTTTTCTAGTTGTGCCTAAATACTACCTCTAATATTGTATTACAAAACTACTTCTTGAAAAACAGGGTTTTCCTTGGCTTCTCAATGAAGTCTGATTTCACCTACTACGATTAGCCTATGAAGACTCAACTCCGTGTGACTTGCAATCACTGATATAAAATTAAGGCAATACAATTTTTCAGTGGAAAATTTTCTAACCTCGAAGTGAAAATGCTTCTTATAGATTAATGAAGGTTCTTCGTTGCTGACACTGCTTACAGTATCTTCTATTTAACTTCCATTGTTAGAATTGTTCAATAATTATTCTCATGCGGTAGTGGCCATCTATTTCTATGTTATTATGTTATCTCCACTTCAAAAGAAATCACCGTGCTGGATACAAAGCCTGACACTGCATAACTTACAGAACCATTACTTCCTCTCCTTATATCTCGCTTCCTTATAATGCGTGAAACACAGCAAACATCTCTGTGATAAAAGAATCTCTGCTGCTTGTGACTACTAAGAAACTGATTTTGCATGATGCTTAGTGCTCCTATCTAGGTGCAGAATGACTTCAACTCCCACTCCTTGATTTAGTTTAGATGGAACCTTTAATCTGATGCTAGGTTAATCTTGAATAATTGCTGCTAGATACTAAATCTTGTGTAACTCAGATGTTTACAAGGCCTGGTTTACATATATTTGTGCTAGCAGTCTTTAGGTCAAACTGAGAACATATAAAATTGAAATAATTGCTTGTATTTCCAAGAGTTTGCTTTAATTGTTCAATATTTTAATAATCTGCTTACAGTCTGTCTGGTTTTGTTTATCTGGAAGAAAGCAGCTTGCATGAATAAGATAATTCAATTCAAAAAAATACATTCCCTGTAGATGTCTCCAATATGTAGAATATTTTGGTCACTGGTGTTTTTCAGAGGCCGTGCTTCTCTTTCTACATTGAAGCCATAATACTATTCCTTAGGGGAAAAGGTTATTTGATATATGAACAGCTTTGGATTTTATTCTTTTAAATATTTTGTTGCAGATCTGCATTCCTCTGGCCATTTTTGTTAGCACGAATCTTTCCCACCAAGTATTGGTCATGCTCTGATTTCTGTTAAATACTTTCGATGAGCAGAATTCTGTTGGCTGGCAAATGGGCTCAGAAACAAAACGAAGCTGATTTGTAAGCATTCATGTTATCTAAAGTCTGTAGCTCAGCTGCTTATTCGAACTTCCATTATAAACTTCGCTTTGCTTGTAAATCTTAGGAAAGATCTTTTCATTAAACCACCAACTATTAAAATGAAAATTCAGTAAGGAAAAAACAGTGTTTTGAAATGAAATTAAAAAAAAAAAAAGCAGCACTTATTCTCTTATTCAACCCATTAGTACTTTAAGAACTAGATTTCTAGATAAATTTAAAAGCAATTAAACTCCAAAGCTCTAGAACTGCACTCCAATGACAACAGATTGTGGCAGAAGAAAATTCAAGGATGAAACCAGAGCTGCGTTGCAACTGCTGATGTTTTGCATGCCTTTTAAAACACACGAACGGTAACCGCGCTGAGAGAAATTATGCTGCTTGTGATTCAACAGCATATATGTGAGGGGAGAATTGAGCAGTTGCATTTTCCATATTCTGTACCTGCTAATCAAAAGCAGAGAGCTGGTATCATTTCCAGAAGAAACTACTGTTTCATCCTCCCTCTCTGTAAATCAAATCTTCACATGTGGTCCTTCAGACCCCACCCACTTCTCAACAACTTAATCAGGTTTTTAGACTTCAGTACCAGGCAATTTCTATTCTTGCCAGGGAATATGACCTTACAACATGGCCTCTACGCATCTTACTCCATTGCTGTTATTTCCTGCATGATTAGCATTTGGTTGCGCATCCTTTCATGAGTTGAGAGCCCCTGTTTAATTAACGCATCCTCAGTCAGAGATTACCCAGTGACACAGAAGGGAAATGCCTCCATGGACATCTGAAGACGGAGAAGCATTTATGGAAAGAGCTCTCTCCATTGAATACCTTGCCTGTAACTATACCCGGGGCAGGATATATTTAGTCACTGTTCCAATCAAGAGTTTTTGAAATGTCTCTTTCTAATTTGCTTCCAGGTACAGTATCATCATCTTGTTTTAAATATTGCAGCTCATCTCAAAAAGCTTATTAAAAAGACATCGCGATTGTCTGCAAAAAAAGGAACGTCTTCTTGACTGACGAGAAAGGCTGGTGTTCACGCAAGTGCTCGAGTCAAGCTGCTTGAAGAAGAAACTTGCTTTATACCCATATAGGGACCTCTGCAAAGGAAAGGAGTTTCAAGACTGAGATCAAATAAGCTGAAGGTGGAGATGAAAATGAACACAACAGTAACACGTGAAGCAACTTTACAGACTTATGATTTTACGAGTTTTCTCTTCTGTTGATAACTGATCACCACTCTGTTTCTCTATCTTCCTTTCCAAAAAACACATTTGAAGCTCTGCTTCTTTTTAGCCTTCTTTTTTTTTTTAAGCAGAAAAACCAGCACTGCAGTGTTAATACCATTTCCCAATAAGGAGCTAAGTAACAAGCAAAGTGCAATTAGGAAAGACATGCTATCAGGACATTTTACATTCTTGATAAAGTGACATATAAACTTTGCATAAAGTTCATTTAATCAAAGGCATAACGCGAACCACTGCATCATTTACTTATCTTCAGCTGCCGCAAAGCCTCAGAGCCAGAGGAGGGAACTAGAACAGCATTAACTCCAGTGTTTCTGTGTTGGGCATTGCCTTAGGAAGCTTCCTTTCTGCAGGTACTCTTTCCAAGACGTCTTTATTTGATGTTAAACAACTAAGAACAGAAAGCCATGGAGTCGTGCAAACCAACAGGAGGAATTCAGTGTCGGCAGATGCGTATCTTTCTTCAATTATCAGACATGTACATAGCAAGATAGATTATTCAGAATCACAGCTATGCTTTCTGCATAGCTTTAGAAACCTTTGGCTTTCCTGTTTCATATTTCCTGGGCTTTGACAGTTAACAACAATCTCTCTTTCTCCAAGAAAAAAGATCTGATGACTCAGAGATGCACAATTAGATTGAATTTCCCAGGTTAGGGAATTAAAATAAAATAGCACGTGTATCAAATGTGATGAGGTTGTCAGGATTTTCCTCCCAGATTTATGGAAACAGATGAGATGTTACATAAATTCCTCACTGATAATTGAGGTTAAGCTCCACTGCAGGTCACCAATTTAGAACATTTTACTATTCCAACCTAAAAGATTTACTTATAGCAAGTACTCTCTTCCATAGTTGACGGTTGTTGGAGAAAAGAATAAATTAGGCTTATTTTTTAAAAATAAGATTCATAAAATTGAAGAAATGTAAACGTGGAAAGAACTTGAAAGGTCATCAATGCTGTGTAATAGGAGAAGAAATACTTCAGTAAAACAAATACGCATGATGTTGTAAATACTGTTTCTACTTCTCAATGCTTCAATTCCAATTCTACAATACCCACACTATCCCTGCTTCACTGTAAAAAAGCAAACAAATATTGAGGGCACTGTCCGATTTAGTTACTACTGGAAAATTGCATTAGGCACAGCTCCCAAAATAATAACATTCTGCTCCTTGGCTTTTAAACAAAACATACACATTTGCAAACACTCTCTACGTCATGACTGCTAACCTGCAGTTTATTATAAAGCACAGAAAAAAAGACTACATTGACAGTACTGAAGATAACATATCCTGATCGTTCACTTTAAGTTATCTCTTTCATCACTGAAATGATGTCAATAAATAGTCATATATCTACAGAAGTAAAAATGGTTCAGCCTTTAAATATAACAAGGAAAACATGAAAATATCTGCAATTAGACTGTAATACTTCATAGGGAAAG
>NW_009648550.1:5682287-5699680 GCF_000708025.1 Charadrius vociferus | reverse complement strand
GCTGCGTAATTTGGACAACAGGATGACATGAGGTTTTTCATTAATAGAAACATGGGGGCCAGCTTTCTAGGATCAGACAAATTGGATTTTAGTTCTCAAACATGAAGTGCACTGTCAAACATAATTTCTTCTTCCAAGAAACATGTCATAGATAAAGGAATGGAATTGTAAATAGATTACAAACCGTACTTAAACTGATTATAGGTTAATGCATGATCCTAACCAAAGACATGTAATGGTGTGGGCTGCATATCACTGAACTGAGCTCCTGTTTTAGAGTGATTTCACATGTGGTTTTCAAGAAGCAACACTAACTACAAAAAAAACTTTCTAAAAGAAATAGAGAAGTGTACTAAAAATGGAACCACACCAAGTATAAATACTTCGACAGGTTGGGTGTATGTAAATAAACTGACATCAACAGAAATCCATAATTGAAGGTGCTTCACATGACACTTCAAACCACTTCAAAGTAGAAACTGTTTTGATTCTAACTGGGATTACGAAAACAGTTGTAGAAAGAGTAGAGAAACAAATACACCAGCACATTAAAATTGTACAAGGGTTATTAATTGCTGCTTAGTGGACTCTTTCCTGGCTTAGCTGTTTCCCAATAAAAAAAATAAATAACTGCTAACACTGCACAAGGTGTGTTTTGCCTCCACGTCATCATCAGGATTTGCCAGACACTATTTGGAGACGCCATCTCTCCCGCTTTGCATCCCCTGCTCCCTGCCCGGCCCTGCGGGCTCCCTAGTGCTCCAATGCCAAGGCACACACTCATGTGGCTGCACAGCAAAAGGAGCTGGGGAAACGATATAATGGCAATGACCCTAAGGGGGAAAAGCACATCTGGTTTTCAGCTCTGCAAGTTCCTCAGTGCAGGGTATCCCTTGGCACGCAAAGCTTCTGGTGCTACAGTAGTCCTGGCACAAAGCTGAGAATATGTGGCTAAAACCAGTGTCCACTTACAATGTCTCAAATGTGAGTTTAAACCCCTCTAAACCCCCATTAAACCCCATGGGGTCTCCATGGCTAGCTGGTGCTTGCAGGGACTGCAGAGCATTTCAAGAGAGGAAAAGTAATGTTTACATAAAGGTTCATTGCGACAGTACAACCTGTATTTCTGTTTTAAAGGAAAAGTGGGCTCCACCTTTCCCACTACAGCACGTGGAGCTCACTCCTGGAGCTCCTTGACACGTCAGGCCATGCCACCACTGTTTTCACATGTTTTACCTCCCCTGGCTGATGACAGTAATTAAAATTTAACGTCCTCTTGTTGGTCTTTGCTTGCCTCTCCAAGATAATTGCAGTCAGATGCTGACACTTCATTCCTATCGGACAAAGCATGTGATCACCACCCACCTCCTCTCCTGTTCAGGAGAAAGTCACTCATAAAAGATGACAGCACATTAAAAAAATAAACAAAAAAATTTCCCACATTTCGAAAGGTGTATATGTTAGCCAGTACAGTTAATGATTTGTAACAGGACTCCTACCTATAATATATATAAAAAAACAAAGAATAGAAAAAGATTTTTAATATTTGAAAAAAACCCCTACTTGTTTTAATACAAAACTATCTCTAATCTAGCAAAAAGATGATTTCATTGATATCAAGTATTTCAAAGGAGCAAATAAACAGAAATATTTGCAACAGACTTAAATTAATGAGTTTAAATAAAATTTTCTAAAATACAGACTTTTTCCTCCAAGTCTCTTTTGTGATGTTGTTTGCTAAAAAATACTCATCAAAATTCTTTTGTTCACTTCATTCACTCCAATCTCATGCTTAAGGAAAAAAAATTATTCTACATTTGTTAAAATGTAAACAGTCTCCGGAGCTTTTAATTAAGCTCCTAATGTATATATACAAAGAAATCAGAACAGAGGCATCAATTACACTGAAAACCAAACAAAACCAGTTGAATTATTAACCAGACTGGCTGGGCTGTGCGTGCCCTGCCAGCACACTGCCTTCCCATTCCAGGATTTACAAAACCCAGTGTCAGCCGCTGCCCACCTCACTCATCTCTGCATTTCAAGAAAGCTTTTCAAACACAATAAGCCATCATATTTCTTTCCCAGTGATAGTTTCAAATATTAGTGCTTTTGTTCTTAATTTGCATATTTTTTTTCTCTTAGACACATATGATATGACAAGTCAGCCCATTTTTTTTGCAACGTGATGCCATTTCTTTCAAGTTGGCTTTTCAAGCTAAGAACTTATTATCTGAAGTAAAATTAAAAGCAAGCCAATCAATTTGCTCTGGGTGATGGGAGTTTTGAAGAACAGTGCCTCATAGCTCAAGAATAAATAACACTGAAATACAGCTTTTCTTTTTTATTATTCTTTCCTTTGGTGATTTGCCTGCTGATTGCCCGTTTGTTTCCTGGAGACATTTCTAAGCCCTCTACCTTCCTAAAACCAAACACAATCAATACCCTCACCAAACTGCAATCATACACTGATGTCAGGGCAAGGAACTGAAGGCAGCTAAGGAAGTCTTATGCTGTTGCCTATGCTCACAGTCACAGCAAGAGAAGCATTTCTTCCCTTATTTCATTTTGGGGGTAGGCTCACTCTACCATCAAGGAAACTGGCAAACATGACATACTGATAAGCGTCCTATAAATAGATTTCGGCTTTACCCAGGGACTCTGATTTGCAGCAATTGGTATAAATAAGCTCGAGCTTTAAAGCCTGTGACAAACAATACTCAACCTACTTGGTTGTATAAACAACTGTCTCCGTGGCACAAGTGAGCATGAAATTCACTCCTCTGCTCCCTCTGTCCAAAACCAGGCACCTGGATTTCAATGAGAGCTTTAGCTGTGTGCCCTTTGCTTTTTTTTTGTGCGTGCTGCTGAAACCACAGAACCTCTATTAACACATATATGGTGGTCCTTCACATATGCTGTTGCAATTCTCAAGCAAAATCCCATATAGAAAGGCACAGAAAAACAAGCATTCTTTAGCTTTCCTACTTCCAGCCCCCTTATTTTCAGCAGGTAGAACAATTGTACAACGTTCGTCTGGCCAGACTGAACTACATACTCATGCAATTCAATTCTGTGGTCCGAGGAGCCATCAACAATGTGCACTCAAGGGGAGAAAGAAAAAATAGCCATCTGCATTTACAGCAGGGTCCACTGTTTCCACAGAAATAAAGGCATTCTCTCCTAATTTTTTTCCTTGCTATACAAGCAGGTTAGAATTCTAAGTACCTCTCCCCTATTTAACTGTAATTGAAATAACTTTATATCAAACAGTTTTAGATCAACATTTGACATTAGCTCCAAGAGTGAAGGGAAATGCAATTTTTTCTTATACTGTAAATAATCTTGCAAATAGTTATGAATTTATCATCAGGATAAACTGCATGACTAACAGGCGCAGTTACTACTCCGGGGAAAGCTTCTGACAACACTTTTACATTCTCATCACTCATCTGAATTCCGGGCTACTTAATATAGAAATCTCTTTAAACGACGCTTTGTCTCCCAGTTCTTCGGTTCTGGGATCACACCTCTCCTGGATGTGCAAAACAAATACTTGGTCATTACAGGTTTTCTTCCAACAAGACTTCTTAAGCATATGCTAAGTGCTTTGATGACTCAGGCCCTATAAGCAGACAGGATAGCAATACATTTCCTTTAAATTGGATGTATGTAGCTCATCCATTTAAACCCAGCTCAGACAATTCTGTTTCTATGCTTGTTGGCTCTCATCACGAAGCGAGTTCACAGTGGAAACTGTATGTAAGAGGAATCTTAAATAAGGGTGAGCAAACTGGTATAAGAGTACTACAGGTGCTCGTGTTAGTGCTCCCTGACCGTGGAGCCGCACAAACTCTTCACTTTGCTTTCCAAGTGCTGGAACAAAGACAACTGAACAGATAATCTAAATAATTATTCCAAATATTCAAACAGGTTACAAATATGAAATTTCCTAAAGGCAGCGTGGAGGCATCCGTAGTGCCAGCAGCAGGCACCTCATCTGTGAGCAGGTGAGAGGGAAGCTCACAACCCCATCACCTATCAGTATAAGCTCTCTTTGGTCCATGCAGAGAGACAGACGCCTCTGGAGAACAACTCATGGCTCCTCCATCAGCATGAGCACCACCACCCTTACCGGACCTTTGCTTCCCTTGAGAGCACTACTAGCTGTGGGAGTCTTTTTTATAAATGTCCATTTTCCATATTGCCAAGAATAGCAGCGTTGTAAAGAGCATAAAACTGTCTGAGGGTAATTGGGTTTTGCCAGATGGCAGAAAGCTAACAGAGATTGTATAACATTTGTTGACAGTCTGGTAAGTTTTACCTTGCCATCTGTAATTTGCCCAAAGAAGTTTTCAGTTAGAGTGGAAAATATGGTACCCCCCCTTTCAAGTACACCAGCATTTAAATGCCGTTAATCAAACTAGTATCTGAACCTAAAAAAAAATACACAAACCAAACCAAAACCAACAAACAAACAAAAAAAAACCCCAAACCAAACAGTAAAAAGTTTTCTTTTAAAATTACATAATTTGCAAGTCTCATATGCAAAAAAATAAATTAGCAATATCAAGTGATTATGCTTCCAGAGACCAAATCACTTTAAATAGAAACCAAAAGGAAAAGCCAAGCGTCATCAAAATATGAGCAGACCTGAGCACAGCTTTCAAACTCTCCTTTTTTATTATGTAAGTTACAGTTAAATAATCCGACTTCTCCTCCCACCATTTGTAACTCTCTTAACTATAGCAGGATATAAAAAAATACAGTGTAAAAAAAAAAAATTAGTTCCCCCAATTGAAATACTGCCACAAACGTATCAGTGTCTTAAAAATTAACTAGATCATATTCAGTGTTGCCTACAAAAATTTACAGCAGCAATAGCTCCTTTGAAACATGCAGAAGTGTCACCACTTTGACTACAGAGGAAAACATGACGCAACAATTAACGTGTCAATTATGATGGCTTGCAACCAAGGACAAATCTCACTCCTTTAACAAAATGAATGGTCACCATCTGCAAGGACTTGCTGTTCTCACAGGACCTGGGAGGAATGAAAAACTTACTTTAACTTAAACTAGAATGCACTAGAGTAGTTTAAGTGTAACACTGCCACCTCCACAGTGGTTTGGTCCTTTCAGCTGAAAAGCAAAATCAGTGCATAGCTCATGAGAACAAAAGCTGACCTGTAGGCACTGGCCAAAGCAGGAGTGAATTTCTATACCATTAGCAGCCTGAGCTCCCAAAGCACCCCAGAGCCAAGGGTCACCGCAGCAGACCACTCCAAAGGACAGTATATATTTAAGCAACTCCAAAATAAATTCTCCTCTTCTTTCAGCTAAAACCAAGCAAAACCAAATCTCTGCAGCAGTTCTGAAAATGTTGTTCCTGCACCGATATTTAAAACACACTCCTGGAGACATAAACAACCTCCTCTCCTCCCCTTCCTCCTGCCACTCACCCACCAACAACTTGCATGTTTACCCTGGTAGCAACAGTCCATGGCTGTGAAGAAAGACTTTACTACTGTTAAAAACAAATAGATATAACAATTTCTGGAGAAAAAGGTGACATTCTCTCCTACAAAACCACATTGTCATCTGAGATGCGTGTAAACACAAAGAACGAAAAGGGGAAAGATTGCCAGGCTGCAGCTCGGGGCTTACTTCTGGCCATGGAAGCAGCAGCCTGGGCAGCTCCCCGGAGCTGTTTTTGGGAGGCAGAGCAGAAAGAGATCTTTGTCCTTATCAAGGCAAAACACAACAAAACTGGACAAACTAGTTTAGCTAAAATCAGCTTTCCTTCTCAAATTGCCAAATATGGTTCAGAATTTTTTACTGAAAATACAATGCAGAAAACAAGTGTGTCTTGGCTTTATTCTTTAACGTGATGAAGGGAGCCTGGCGCTCAGCAGATGCCAAAGCAAAGCTCCCACTGCCCTCGGAGGGCTGGGATCTGCTTCCACGGCTCTGTCAGCTATCCCGATGCACACTCGTTTATTCTATTTGTCTCAACACACAGGTAACCACTCAAGGAGTCTGCTTTAGTTTACCTGAATTCAGTTTTGTTGTTTTCTTTAAACATTTTAATGACATGCAAATTGCTACCATTATTTCTGAGTTGAACGTGACTGCCTTTTCCCTTTATATTGTGACCATACCTAGCACGACTGTTCTGCTTTTGCCACTTCATTAGCAAACAGGATTTTGATGCCATTTATACTAAAAAACTACAGCATACAGTTTCTCACATAGATTTTTTAAAATGTATTTCATGAATCTTGGAGGAAGGAGGTCAACTCAGAGCAGCAACAACAACAAAAAAACTTGTGTAATTTCAGTATCAATATTGGAGATGATATATCAAAATATCAATATTGGATGTGTTTCAGAACAGGAAGACACGCATGGGATGCAGTCACTGCAGCTCCCATGAACTACCAGAATCTTCCATCACAAAATTTCTTCTAAAAATCACTGATGCTTTTTTCTGTATTCGAACATAGCAGCAGGTCTCATTTATTACAACCTTTTTTAAAAAATTCCCATAATTTATCAGTTGTGCTAAACTGTAATGTTTAACGCTGTCCTAGGACCAAGACTGGATATAACTTTCTTGCAAGAAAAGAAAAGAAATCAGGCCCAAAGACGTTACATATGGCCAAATCTTGCCAGAGTCACGGCTTGCTGGAGAGGACCTAGTTCCAGCAGCTTACCTTTCTGCCTGCACGTCACATCTGCTCTTCAGCACAGGCATTGACTGTTGCAGATATGGCAGAATTCAAACAACCCAGATTTTGGTGTTAGTATTTGCAAGTTATACTGACACATATTCTGGGATTCCTCCTGGAAATAATAAGGAAAAGGCACGTTCTTTTAACGGGTGTTAATGGTGCTTAATCACCATTGGAAGTTTAGTATCTGGAAACTGGTCTCCTTCGATGGGAATGAACCCAGACACAGAAATGGTGTGGTGGGTTGTCCACTCAAGGTGGAAAAATATCAGCTACCATCTAGGCCTGTTCCTAAACTGCAGATTTGCAAATTCATTCTAATTCCAAAAAATAACAAAGGAACAGGATACTGCAAAATACCACAGCCAGGAACTCCCTAAGAACTCCCAGCCAAGGGTTTTTCTTCTCCAAAGTAAGGTAATGGGGATTTTATCCAAATTCCCCAAGTTAAACAACATAACTCAGAAGCTCAGAAACCTAAACCACGTGGAATCCGCCTTTAAAAGAGCAAACCTGCATTTCAATAGGTTGCTGTAATTTACAATTACACACTCGGGTTTTTTCTGCTTTGTTTGGCAATTCAATCAGGAACCTTCTACTAAAGAAAAATAGAGCTACGCTGAACCTTAGTGTTAGATCGGCATTGAATCTGCCCTTTCTACGCGCTCTCTTTCTAGGACACGCCACAATCCCAGAGCACTGGTACATTGTCAGTATTTCAGTAAAATACGTGAAATTTTAGGCTGGTTAATAATTCAACCTACACTTTAAGGGTATGAACTCAAGTTCATGCTCAAGAGCGGGGAAGTTCTGGAAACATGTTATTTACCTACTTTCTTACTCATCCCATATGATGATTTCCGTTCAACAGGAAAGACACATAGGTCCGTGCACAGGATTTCTCAGCAGATCAACCTTCTGAAGAGAAATGAAGACCTGATTTTTGTCATCTAAAGACAAAATGTGAAGGATATTGGGCACTTACAGTGCTAATAACCATACAACGGAAGAGTCGCATGCAGAAAACAGCCCCTAATTCTGTCTAGCCCCACTAGTGCAGAACAGCCATATCATGGATGGGCTATAGCAATTTTAACCTTTCCACTTTGTAGTGGTAGAAGTGCTTCTCTCCTTGGGAAGGATGTATCCACAATGCACTCCACAGCCAGAAAAGCCTTGCTAAATCACGTATATCAGTCTTAACACACAGCAGTTTTTACCAGGAATACACTACACTTTATTCCAGTGAATCACCAAGGGTTGCAAAATTAAGTAAACTGTTGGCCCTCAGAAAATGTTCTTTTAGCACTGCCATACAGATAACCATTTTGCACCCACCTGCTCATGCTTGTATATCATGGAGTGTCACCGTGCCATCCATTTTGCAGGAATATCCCTGCGGATGGCTCATTAACACCCCAGGAGTGGAACAGAGTATCTGAACTCCCTACCGGCAACAGCTGATAATTTTGTTTATTTAACTGGGATTAGGCCAGGAGGCGATGGAGCTGAGAAAGCCAGAGACAGGCAACATGCGCTCAATACAGCTACAAGGTTTTTTGTTATCACCCCACAAATGCTACCCAGGATTTATTTATTAATCGGATGCACTTGCCTCTACATTGTTCTATATCCATGGCAGACTAGAGCAAAAGAAAACAGTCCCATTTCTACTTGACGCTTTAGAAGAGTGGAAACGGGGATTTAACATGAATATACTGATATTATTACATTGGAAATAGCCATAGTTTCCTGCCGCTTTATAATTCACAGGGACCCATGTCTATTTCCATTTGCTCCCATTAGCTACCTTATCTATTTTATCATAGCTGACTTTCACATTCCTAGTAAAATGTTTCCCTGAGGTACTGGTTAGGTGTGTCTTTGCAGGACACCCGCACAAGGCACAGCAGTACATCTGTCATGGACATCGTGTCACTGGTGTGGCTGGGGTGTTCGACCGGCACAGACGTGCCTTGGGACACAAACAGACAGACTGAAAAGCCACAGTGATGAAAGAAGGATTATTTATGGCCAGGGCTGTAATTATTTTCCAATCAAAGTTTTAGCTTGGAGAGCCAAGTTTCTTCCCATCACTTTTTCTTCGACATCTGTACTGGACAGCATACAAGTAGGGATTAACAAACGCTAGGCGAATGTTAAGTTTTACAGCCAAATGTGCTTAGCTGCGAGATCAGGAAAGTGCTAATGTAATGTAGAAGATAACGAACTCTGAAGCTGGAAGCTGTTCAAATGGATTTTAAGCAAGCTTAAATAACTTCAGTATTAAAGAAAACTTTTTTTTTACGACCCCTCTAGATCTCAAAACCAAACCTCTTGAGTTACAAGCTCTAACCAAAGACAGTGTATAGTTATTTAAACTCAATCACAAATTGCTCAATTCCTGCCATTTGTCTGAGGGTTTCCAGGCAGGGTTTGACATCCACTGCAGCACACAGGCGGCCCCATCCAACACAGATAACAGACTCACCAATGCCAATCACCCTCCACTACTCTGCTACTCAGCACCATGCCATTCTGTGGCCAGTAAAATGCTTTTCCCTGCAGCACTGAGAAGGGGGACACTGTCACCCAGTTGTGAAGAAACTGGTGTCTCTGTCAGCCATGGTTACTTGGGATCTTCACGTAATCCTTTTGCTTCGCAGTGGTCTCTTTTCTAAGCCTAAATAAATGGGTTTCCTCAGTTCCACAAGGTGATACTGAAGGAGCCATTTATATCCAGAGGATAACAAATACATCAAACCTTTGCAACTAATTAAAACCTAGCAGTTTTATTCAGCCAGTTATTTACAAGTTAAGGAATGCCAGGGTAAATCACCAAGCTGGATTCCAATAAAACAAGGAAATTTAAATAATTTTTTCTAAACAATTGCAGAAAAATATTTCTGCTTTGGCAGTTTCACTTGAGCCTATTCATTCCACATTTGAAGCGAGGGTATTGCACTGCCATCAGATATCTGTCTCGATGCACAGCTCCACACTATTGCTAAAATATATACCTTAATATTTATGAAATATTTCTAGATGGAGATTACCGCTCAGAAGGAAAGAGTAGTATGACTCAGTTATTTGGTACCTTTACATTTTCCAGTGACAAATTTTGAAATTCTTTCCAAACTGAGTGTTCATGACAGAGGCTGAACGCAGCATCTCTTATCTTTATGGAAAGCAACATTTTATTTATTAGTTTTTGCATTAGTATTGCACTTAGGAGCCCTACTCATGAAACAGGACTTTGCTCTTTTAGATACTGTACCAACACTGGAAAAAAAGGACTGTACTTTCCCAAATCTTCATGATCTTAGTGCAAGTCAAAAGGTATCATGGATATGCACATACAGGCGGTGCAAGATAACAAACAGATAATATAGGACATTCATAGGCAATATTAACATCTTAGCATCACAAAAAGCACCTCCAGAATTGTCACAACAATTTTTAAATTTTGTGCCAGCCACTGTAAAAATGCCATTTATCAGATTCAAGTGAGCTTTATCATGATTGACAGTGGGTGTGGGTTTGTAATAGCTGTGGCTGGACATGCTGTCCCAGCTGCATTCTCATCTCATTAGCGTTATTAGTTGTGAAGGCAGGAATGAGACATCCATGTCCCATATTACTGATCGGCAACACAAATGTTGTCAAACATAGGACACTGGATATGGCCTTGTCACCAAGGTGAGCCGGTGACAGCACACCACTGTCACATCCAAGCGCACAGGGGACGGCTGCTGACAGCAGCAAAAGTGGTACCTACCAGCCCAGAGATGCCACTTTGCAACCCACCTCCCCTCCTGTGAGCACTATTGCTGTGCAAGGAAAGGCAAGATGAGGAATTTAAACGTTCAAGCTGAAAAAGCGTGGAGGTGATTACAATCAACTACGCTATCACAGGAAACATTACCGTAGCACTGAACTTCACATCTGCATGAAGCACGTGCTCAATTAATTGATGAGTCCGTGCACTCCAGTGTGCAACTTTAATCTCCCATCACCGTAATCTGAAAAATCACAAGAGTGGCTTATGTATGGCATTAAAATAGTTTTGGAGTATTACGTGTGCCTGAGAGCAAACAAAGCTGTCAATCTCTCTTCAAAATCACACAAAAAGTCACGCTAAAGGAGAAAAAGGAAAAAAAAAAAAAAAAGAAAAAATGTACTCAGCATGCACATGCTTATTCAAAAGCATCTTCGCCAGTAGCATTTAAAACACAGCTTTACTGACACCGGTGTTCTCAGCAACTCAAATATCACATATTTAATTGAGCAGTGTCCTATCCTACCTTTTCAAATCTAAATGTCAAGTTTTAAAATCCCATTTATAAAATGCCTTTGTGCTTCTTAAAATACAGAATTTCTTGTAACATACTTTGCACTGCGTACTTTGGCATGAAAGCACACAAACAAAAAGAAGATGTATGTTTTATAAATATAACAAAGAAAAACATAAAACGAAGGCACAGAAAGCTAACAAACCACCAGTGAGCCGAAAAAAAATTAAATCTTTTTGGGCAATGATTCATAGTGAAAGCCCTGAACAAAAAACTTATACTTTTTACTACATCATGAATGTTAGTAAATAGTGAATGTGATGGACTACCAGACGGAGCTAATTATACAGTGTATAACAACCCTCTGAAAGGGTCCTAGTCCCCTAAGGATTAGAGGGTTGTAAATAAAATCACCTTCACCAATTTGGGGCATTCTGGTGGTGCACCGGGATGCTGATTGTCTCTGAGGTAGCCTCAGCCTCAGGCATGAGCAGCCAAGTGAACAGCACCCCGAGGCCAGCAAGGAGTCTCTGCAGGTTTCAGAGCGCAGATGCAAAGCGCTTGTGCTCATCCACTCCACTGAGCAAGCCACCGTGTTTGAGACATGACTTGTGAGCTGATGAAGCAGAAAGAAAATGGCTACTGTGCTGCTACTGAACACCCCAGGCTTCATTTACGCTTTCAGGAAGCTTTGCATAGCTTCCAGAATAGCATGAACAACGTTTCTGATGGTAACATTCTTCCAGATGAAGGAGAAGTGATGACCTGCTCTCCAAGCTCCCTGGACAGCAGCACTTACAGCTTTATCTTTGGAGATGCGACTCTTCCCCAAAGACATTAACTTCCAACCAATTTTAAAACAAACAAAACAAACAAACAAAAAAACCCCAACAAACTCGAAAGCATCCTAGCCACATCAAAACTTGCCTTCATTGCTGAATAAGCAGCAGGACTTTACTGTGGGCAGTGGGTAAGACCTCTTCTGAAAAAAAGTCTGCACTGGTGGGGAAAATTTGGAAGAGCGAAAGATGCCAGGTGCCATCAGGAGCCTGCTCAGCCCAGTGGAGAGAGGCGATGCTGAGCTGCAGGGAAGCTGGCAGAGAAGGGCAGAGTGCGGCTCATGCCCCCAGGGGGGGTCCGAGGCAAAACTCCCTCTCTCTCACAGTGACCACAGCTCCCATGACCTTTGCAGCATTTCAACTACTTGCATTTCCCCGTCTTTACCACTGCGACCACATGAACACTGGTCAAATATTATCCAAAGAAATTAATCTTCACCTTCCTTAATAAAATAAAACTCAACCTAGAGAAAATGTTTATGTAATTTAATCCTTATTATGAAAAAAAGCAATGATGTAGAAGAACAAACAAATTCGGGGGGGACATTTGAGGATGTTACTGTTATCCCTAAGGTGAGTGGGAAGAAGGTGAGCTGCATGCATATTCCATTTTTATTTCTTTTTGGCAGAAATAGAACATTGCTTAGGCATAATTTACATTAGAGTTTCTAATTTAGCACCAAGGTTGTTAAAGGGAAAGCAACGTGCATTTATCAGCAGATAAAAATAGCAGCAATAGCAGCATTTGAGAGAGGCAGAGAAACAGAAGTTGGTGCTGCAAAGGGCAGGCTTGTCGCTCTCCTACGTGATCCATGTAGGCAGCTGACTTTTTCAGGGAATTTATTGAGTAGACACACAAAAAAGGGGGGGGTGGGGTATCTATCTGCTATTTCCTACATGCAGTCTAATCAGGGTGGTTATTAAACACAACATAATTGTCCCAGCACAGACTTTATAATAAAGAAACGAATAACTGCTCAGCTTTCAAATGTTTCAGAAGTGACAGAGGCCTCTCTTGTTCTCCCGATAAAAGAAAAACAAACAATCTGACCATAAAAATCACAGGCTGCCAGCAAAAATGTAAGTTCAGATACCATAAAGAAATCAAATGATTGAATTCAGTTTATTTTGCCAGGCTTTTGTCACTGGACTCATAAATTAGAAGTTAGAGCCTTATTCCGAGGCAAATCAACCAAGTGTTATCTGCGATTTATTTATTTGCATGTGTGTGCTTTGAGTAGGTTCACAAAAAGTTCTTCACCTGCATTTGTAAATTCAGGCAGTAAGTTAAAAAAACGAAGAAAGAAATAGGAGATTTTTAACAACATAACGGCAGTCTCACTTGCTGCTTCTCTGCATAAATTTTACCCAAATGTCAGTAGAATCCTACTGATTCTAAGTCAGGGCAACGGAGTGCAGAAGCAGACGCAGAAGACAGCAGTCTTGATAGCTCTGACAATTCAAATAGACTTGCACATCCTCATGTCCCTGAAAATCACCAGATTTTCAGTTAAATAATTATTTAGAGTTTTCTCGTTAGTTTTCAAGCCCATCTAGTTTATGAAATGTTGATTTTTCTCTACAGATGTGTTAGAAACCAGCAAACCCTCTGCAGTGAGGAAGACACATGTAGCTTTTAAATTACAGCCGAGATGCTCCTGAAACATCTCACTCCACTTGGGCAATTTAAGAAAACCCACTAAATACAGAGAGGCTGGTGATCATAATAATAGTAGTTGAGGTCTTGGCAAATTTCTGACATTAAAAAAACTTAATTATTTTTCTCTGTAGAGCTTAAAGTGAGAAAACTTGGGGCAGGGGATCTGCGAGTGTTTTTAGAATTGGGGCCTACACTCTATAAACATTTTGGCATTAGAGTGATCCCATCATTCACAATTTCATCTCCTACAGGTTCCATAGCATATGTCATTTTAAGAAATTCATTTCCTGATGAATGATTTATGGTATCTTTGAGGGAAAACAGACTGATCAAACGCATCAAAAGTTTTCAACGTTTGCCATGGGGTTATTTCCTTATTCCTGCCAACTCACTCTGAGATTTCTTCATGCTACTAAAAACACTTGTACAGTTGCATTAAGATTTTAGTTTCCATAGAAACTGTTATTGGCTAAAGTAAATACAAGATGGTAAAAAGTGTGGCTTCCCTAGTCCTGCGAGCATGCTGCAGCTGCCAAATTTTCACCAGTATTTACTGCTGCGTGACACTTCTAGCTGTGTCTCCCTTTTAAGAACATGGACACTCTTTTGAGTGGCACTTCCATGCTTCACAGAAGGTATGTGAATATTCAGAGCTATTTCTATGCCTCATTGTACAAAAACTTGTTCCTTTTCACTGCTCGTTATGTTATTTTATTTTGCAGATCTCTTTGCTAAACTTTACAAGGGAAAAGACATCTCTTCGTTAGTCTGCTCATCACATGAAAGCTCAAGAGTGTGCTACCAAGTAATGTGCAAATAAAAAGAAGTAAGTAATTGTTTCATCACAACTAATGATTTTTACACTCCTTCAGCATTTCAAAATACAAACTACATGAGCCCTGAGCATCCTGACACTGCACCCTTGCTGACGCCGGCAGCAGCTCTGAGCCCCTGAAAGCTGTGAGAAAAGTCACGCCACGCTTCAAAAGGGCTGCGCTGAATTTATGGGCAATCACATCTTCCAAAGAAAAAAAACGAACTGCATATTAATCTCCTGTTCTCAAAATTTCTCTTGCTCCCTTTCTAAATGATTCTAATGCTTAATAAAAAGGCAAAGTCCTGATAATCATCTTATAATTCCCTCACTTCTGTATAAATTTCACTGTATCTTGCATTCAGGCACTTTTTCCTAGCATACACAATTAATAAGTCTTTTCTTGTTCTCTTCAGAACATTACTTCCATTTTTCTTCTCATTTAGAGATCTGCTGCAGTGCTCTGTGCTGCCTGAGATTTGCCCTTATTCCAAAGAATAAGCCTTTGCATGTATATTGCATTGAGACAGAAAACTCTGTTATCGTTTCAGAAAATAGCAGCTGAAGACAGAAGGACTCATCCCGGGCAAGGTGGAAGAAGGTAATGCTTAAGCTTCTCAGTAACACAGGGGTCATTTGAGTATACTACCTACTGATTTTGGGTCAGAGTCCCCTGAGCATCAAGTGTTTTGGTACCCACTAAAGATCTCTTTTTTATATCATTAGAAGCCTAAGCTGCTATGAAAGACATACAGACTTACTTTCAAATGCCTCAACACTCTGACGGATCTAACCTTTGATCTTCGCATCCCACTTCCTTCGCTGTAAAACCATTCTGACTCTCTGACCAAGACCCACAGGTTCTACCTAACCCCATAAATCTCCAAATTCCCTTTGGGTGCTATTAGGCACTCAAAGTAGGACATAGACTTGTGCAAGTCTCCTGAATTTGTTGCACCTTCCCAGCCTTGTGCACCACTTGCAGGAATTGGTGGACACTGCCATCGATGAAAGCAAGTTTTGAGTTTCCTAGAAGGATAAACACAAAGCCACTCTTACACCCAGATCAGCTGAGGTGAGGTTCTAGACTTCACACCATCCACACAGTAACAGCACTTCTCAGGGGCAGCCACAAACTCATTACAGTACCCGGAAGTGTGAGAGCACAGATAATAATTACTGTCAGCTAATAAGACCTAAAGCCTGATAAGGCTCTAGGATCATAGTCTAGTGCTCGGCTATTCTACCTAGTTTTCAGCCAAGTCTTCTGGGTAACTATTCCTGAGGTCTGATCAGGAAGGTCTGTCTTTTGCAAATGACTTTGAGCTACTCCCATACACTGCTGTAATGGCCAGGAATAGTGTTGGTGCTCTGCTCATAGGTCTCCACAGAAGGGGAAGAACAGGAGAGAGGTTTCAAGAGACTCAAACAACCATCACAAACCAGAAGCCGGAGAAGGAGAAGTGGTTTTGCGCTCAAAGTGCCAAGCAGAGCTGACCGCCTGCACAGCTGCAACCTGGTGCTAACACACAAACTTTGAGGAGATCTCAGCTCATTCCTTGTGCTACCTTAATGTGACAACGGTAGGAAAGAACTGTGCTTTTCTGCCTTCAAGGGAACTTTTGAGGCTAAACATAATAGGTAATGCAGAAAGTAACCAGACCTCCTGGATAAGAAACCCAGAAAGAAAAAGCTCTGAGTTTATGAACAGTGTATGGTAGTGTAAGTGCATTTATGTATCCTGGTTTTGGAGCGAAAACTATAGTGAAAAGCAAATGTCAACCAACAAGGCTGAAAGAGAAACTAACTGAAATGAACCGTTTCTCTCTCGTTTTCAGAAATTAAGAATGCTGATGGCTGTACAGAAGGTACACTGAACGCAGCATGACAACGGACTCTGTTTCTAGCCATCAAAAAGACCAAGAGCATGGCAGACTAATTACCAAAGAAACATCCTCGCTAGTGGATATGGCAGCATATGCGGAAGAAGTGGATATTCGAGATGGTGATGGGGAAGAAAGAGTTTTTTGGTAACTATGACTGCTTATAGTCCTCCAAAATCATTACTTGCTATGGTCTTCTGTAGCAGCACACCTAACAGGCTTGGGTAGCTTACTATGGGTGTCGTTAATCACACTGAAATTTAGTTTACTATAAAAATAAAAATGAATTACATTTCTTACGTTTAATAGAAAAGTCAAGGCTTACTAAAGATGACACTTATTTCTATCAAAAGGTAGCACTAGATCAGAAATAGATTAAATGATGTTTAAAGATTCCCATTAACTTCTTCAGTTTTTAATGACAACCCACAGATGAAATCCACTCTTAGAATTCTGAAAATAGATTAAAACATTTGCATAAACTGGCAAAAGTCCCCCAACACAGTATAAAAACTGTCCAAGACTATGGGCAGAGGGAGGGGGTGGGGGAATAGAGAGAAAAATCACCCAAATCTCTTGTTTTACAGTAAAAGATGCATCAGTGCACAACAGCACATTGTCCTTTCCGCCTGGCAAGGCTACTGGAAGCAAGTTCCCAAGTGAATTGATGATCCCACCAGATCATGAGAGATTAACTTCTGGGATAGCTAATAAACCTGTGTTAAGTGGTACCACGGCAGCAAGAAGTATTTGCTGCTGAGACAGCTAAACTATGTTCCATGTCTGCAGCTTATACCATAGGCTGTGTTACGTACAGGGCGAGAGGCTCTGCAGGTACCAGTAAAGCGCAGCAGAGCCATCCTGCTGGATACAGCTCAGACTCATCATCACAACATAAATCATCATGTGCATCACACTTTTACCCTGCAACAACCAGATTCTGAATGACTTCTTAGTATGCTACATGGAGTAAGTTTGCTTCCCCACACAGGAACTGCCCCTAACCATAGTTCATTATTTATGCTCACCTGATGGTAAGGGTTGCTCCCACCTAGAAGCAGAGCGGTGGAAAAGAGCCTCTGAAAAGCTGGGAACTTTGGCAAGTATCATGCAGACATGGTGCTGCTCTCTTAAGCCAATATACCGTGGTTTTTACTAGAAACCTCCATGC
>NW_009648550.1:5618856-5682219 GCF_000708025.1 Charadrius vociferus | reverse complement strand
TTCCTGCTGCCATATGAGTTTTAGATCTTCTGTGGATGTGACACAAACAGGGCTTCTGTAATGCTCGCTCACCTGCAGTCAAGACTCCTTTGCTCAGCCCCTCAACGTGGATCAAAGCAAAACTGACAGAACTGGCCCCAAAATGAGCGTTTTGTTTCACACCGTTTGCAAGATCCCATCAACAGCCAACCCAGGTGCTGTTTTCATTCTGCCCACACACAAATCAATGACAAAAAGCAAACTCATTCACACAGGTGGTGCATTTCACCATCCTAAAAGTCAGGATTTTCTCATACCCTTCATTTAATGCCACTGCTGTCAAATCCATAACATGTTGTAACAAAACCAGCCTTTATGTAACCTAATAAATAAAAGTCACCGAGGCAATAGCTATGCATAAATTTCAGCTAAAAACATTTTGTTAGAAGAACATGAATGTCCTCTGTAAAGCGGGTAGCATTTTAAAATAATGTTCTAGCCATTGTTAATACTTTATTGCTATTCATCACAGAACCATTAATCATGGTGAACTCATTTGGTATTAATGTGGATGTCATAAAGTACTTCTGTTGCATTTCAATTATAACGCAGCCTTTAAAATGCTGCCAGCCATACACGGAAAGCTTTGAAAACCAAATTTGAATGGTTTGTTCAGAGATAACTACAATTGCATTCTGGCACAGAGAAATAACCTTTTCCATTGCTAATGCGTATCCTCAAGGGGCTGAGGAGCCCATGGGGCTGTGCCCTGACCCGGAGCTGAGTGCAAGGAAGAGGGAGCCCAGCGAGAAGCTCCGGGGAAGCCACAGCCATCCAGACTCAGATGTTTTCCTCCCCTGGGAAAGCAAGGGTAGGGGAAGCATTCCTTTGGGCTGCTTCAACCTCACCTGTTCAACCGCAGCTAAGTGGCAGTAAGGCCATACTTTCAGGCCCCTAAGGAGATTTCCTTTTTTCCTATCACTCCTGTGATTCCCCGAGGCACTATCTTGCTTCCAGAGCTGAGTGCTTTGGTTTTATTCTCTCTGATGTGTAGTTTCTGTCCAAACAAAAACACCAGAGAGAACATATATCTACAACCTACTGTCTTTAGAGACAGCAAAGGAGATGCAATACATCAGAGCGGACCTAAGGGAGCTGATATCCTGACCTCTCTCATGACAGTTTAAAAAAAACCACCCTCCTCCTGGCCTCAAGAGGCACTGGAAGAGGAAAACAGGCAGCACAAAATGCAACATGGACCAAAACAACTATTAGCTCCTTGCCATCAGGGAAGCCAGGAAATTGTGTAAGTCTACCTTGACAAACCAGGATTTTTGTTCCCTCACTGCCAGCAGGGCTTCTATCAGCATTTTACAAACAGAATCAAATGACAACAGTTCAACAATTGTAATGCTTCTCATCAGAAACCGTGTTAAAAGAAAAAAAGACAAAGTACTCTTATTAGCTAAGGGAACTTTTCTTTTTTTTTAAAGTTTTTGCATATAATTCCTGTTCTGTTTTATCTAGGTCATCAATGTAACATGTAAGCACACAGCAAAAATTCCTACCTTGGGAGCTCTGGCATGTTTTCCGCATCTGGCATCTTTGACAAGGCTGATATCTAGCAGCTCAGTCTCCTAGAAGGAAAAATTGTAACACAGATAATTATTACATTAGTCAAAAAACCTTGTTGTGTTAACAGTGCCCTACTTCCCACATCTGTCAGGGGTTTGCCTGTTCGCAATGACACCTGTCCAAACTGAAAACAGTTTCAAGGAGTGCTCTGTTGCATTTAAGTTATTCTAATAGCAATACTAAGACCTTAGATACATATCTTGTTTTCCTTAAAAACATGCATGTGTCTTATGATACACAGATTATATAGACACCATATGAGTCAAGCTTATTTCTTGGATCACTAAATACCAGCTGCTGTGGTGTTTTTTTTCTTTTTAATACAATTTTAGCTTTTTGATGCTGGTCATAGTCTGAAAAAGGAAACGTTACAAAGAGAAAACACTGCCTCTGCAATAGAAAACTTACTTTATCATTCCCAGAACATTTTGAAAAGTGCACATAAAACCCAAGCGGCATTATATCTACAATGATAACAGGTTCCAACAATTTTACAGTGACTACTGCTCAATAAAAAACACATACTTTTGACAAGCATTTCATAGTTCATACATTAACTCTAGTGTTGTGGGTTATACAACACATGCCATACTAGGAACAAAACTGGCATGTGATGACAGCTTCCGTTAGCCAAATTCCTGTCCTCCCCTACACATGTGTAACATGAAGAATCTCCTGCCACTGATAACCTCTTGGATCTCCACCCTCCCTGCTGGTGCCCGGGAAGAATGGGGGCTGAGCTGAGCCCATGGAGCCCTGGATGGGCCTGCCAGGGCCAGCCCAGCAGGGTGCACACGCCACTCCAGGATCAACATGGAGTATTCACCACTTTCCAAACATCCAGCAAATTATAAACTTAAGCCAACATAATTTTCCCCAACCTCATCCTGCGACAGGGCATTTTTGGATGTTACCATGTTGGTTCTTTCTTGAATGCCTTAACATTTATGGGCAGGAGTGTTTGGAAGGAGGAAGGATGCTGCAGACCAAAGCAGTGTGATTCCCAGCTGCCAGCTCCCTTGCAAGCACGTGCATCCATGCGGCATTACGTGTGCTTTCCCAGGAACACCACCAGCTGTCTTGCAAGACACAGCAAGAACATCTGACCTGATTCAGCATTACCTGACAATCTTAAACCACATCTTAATGCTGTCTGCCTCATTTACACTAGCATTTCGACTAATAGCCCATGTTAGCATGGCTTGATACACCACAGTTAGAGCTACACCGGTTCAATGCATTTCAGCCTTCCAGTAGTAATTGCAAATGGTGTGTGGAGCATCTGAAATCTCTGTACAAGACAAAGCTACTGTATTTTTTTTAATACCAAGGAGAAAAAAATATTTTCTCATGGACAAGTAATTTTACTGTGGGTTACTTTGTATATCTATGTCTTTTCCATTTTAAGGGACCCACTCCTGCACAGCTCTTGTATGTCTTTGTTGTCTAATAAAACATCAGCTCTACCACCAAATTTTCACGTGACTGTACATTCATCACATCCTCCTCCATCCCCCATATCAATCCCAATTCTCTTCTGTTATAGCACCAGCTCGACTCGGAGGAGCATTTCTTTAGCTCTTCATCTAGCCTGCTTTGGGGGAAACTTCGACTTTGGAGATCTTTATTTTTTGCTCATACTTGCCTGAAACAGGACCAGAATGTAAAAACTTGCAGGGATTAGGAAATAAAAAAATTGACAGGGTCGTCAAAGGTGATATTTTGTAAACATCCTTAGGAAATAACCCCAACTACACAAGGCATATGGACACAAGGACTCTTCTGACAGCCCTGCAGCCTCTCACATGGACAGCTGATTGCCATACACATAAAAGCTTGTCTACAACTGTCCCTGTTCCAGCACCTGATGGGTTGTGAACCCAACTTTCAGGTCCAGTTTGAAGCTGATCTTACTTCCAGATCTAAACTACGTTGATCCTTATTCTGCCCAACACAAGCACAACTGACACCAGGAGTTAGGGTAAGCTCAGTACTGAGCGCAGAAAAGCCCTTAATGCACCAAAATCTGGGTAATCTCTCACTATTCAATGAGACAACTGCGTAAGGAATATCTAAAATTGCAGAGGACAACGAGCACTAGTTCTACATCTCCCAACCGGGCCTGGATGGGGCAAGCTCCTCACCAAGGTGGAATGGTTGCAATGGTGAAAAAGCAATGCTGATCTTTTCCAGCCACAGATCTGTCCCTGGGTTTTACAATAACGTTCCCACACTCCTCTCTCAGTGGAATGTATGTCTTGAGCTCTAGTGATGCTGACGCAGTGCAAATGTCTCCACGTATTTTATTTCTTCTGAAATCAGTGCATGCCACATTTGCATCTCTAAATGCAGAACGATACTCCTAGTGCTCTTGCAGATGCTACACATTATTTGTCAATTAAAACAAAATCTGTTACCCCTCTTTTTTCTTTTAAAGTGCTGGGAGAAGAGAATGACTGTTACTCTCTAAAGTTGCTCTTATGAAACATAACACTGCCAGTTATATCACATTACCACCTGGGATGTACCAGCAGTAGAAGGCAAACTTGCTGCTCAACACAGAAAAAATAAATAAAATCAAATCAGAGCAAAAAGAGCCAAAGAAGCACTATGAAATAGCTACGTGCGCAGGTCTGGCAGTAGGTGCAGCTTTAACTAAAACAGGAAAAGTCACACACTGGAGGGCTTATCTATGAGTTAATGCGTGCGGCCATTCAGATACCGGCAGAAGTGAAAATAATGAAACATGGCAGAGCTACGTTTGGGTTTATCACACTCAGAGCAAGAACTGAGGTGGGAAATGGAAGAGTCACGACATAATTATGGGCAGAAGGAGATCAGACACCGCCACACAAAAGACAAGAAATTGAAAAGAAAACCAGGGCCAGCATATTCCATGAGCATCAAGCAAAGGGAAATCAAGGCAGGGCAGAGACAGGCTGAAAGTCCATCAGCAAAAACTGTGAAGAGCAGATGTGCAGAGCCGAGCATGGAGATGATGGCATGTCAGATTTACAGACCACATGCTCAGCAAGGGCAGACGTACCCAGGTTTGGTGTTATCAGACAAGAACACGGCCTTCAGGGTGGGAGGCCGCGGGTTATATTTACCACAACAAATAATACTCATGCCCTGAAGCAGTCTCCAACCCACTGTGAAATGTTTTACAGAAGCTAGGGGCACATGCAGAGCATGTCATAAAAATAAGATTTTGCAGACTGAAAGGACTGACAAGCACTAAAAATAAAGGCTTTAACAGCAAACACATGAGAGAAATGAAAGATGCTAAAGAAAAATGGATCTTAAACAAAGCTGCTGAGCCACACACAGACTGAATTTCAGAAGTTTTTTTAGTTGGATTGGTCTGGCATTTTAGCTTTAAAAAAACCACAACCAACAAACAGAATTAATAATTTATTCACTTATAAAAGTGCAACTAGACCTCCCAATACACAAACATAAAAAGACCCTTTTAAATGGAATAACACACATTAGAAAGAGACACAGAAAAAGGAACAAGGACGACCAGCACCACCCCTACCCCCACCCCCCAAGGACAGTATAAGGAACCTGAACGACCCTGCTGAGGTCCTGCACCCTCCTGGATGGAGGAGGATGAAGAGGTATAGGGTTGTTTTGGAGTTTTGACTACTGCTTTCAAGCCGCTTGCATGCCACCAAGGCACTTGCAGAAAATGCAATAGCCTGAGGATCCAAGACCTAGCAAGGACAGTCTGAGAAGACTAAGGGAAGAGTAGAGTTTTGTCGGGCTACTTCAACAAGAGCAGCTGGCATGGCTGTAGGAAAGGCTGACGCCCTGAAAATCCACCTTATGGCCTTGCTGCACTGTTACCTCTTTGCTGTGCTACCTCTCTGACGTAGAAAGCAGTTTTACAATCCTATCCCTGTAATCCTTTATAACCCTACTTGACAAGACCATTTAATTTGGGGGGATCCTCTCCTAGGTGGTAATTACAGAAGTGACAGGAAAATAAAGTCCAAAGTCTCAGCCACCATCCCACATCAGAGAGGAATGGTCCAGGTTCCATAAATACATTTTATACATGTGTTCAGGTCAACAGAAGCAGTAGCCTGAGAGATGCTATAGCCTATGCTCTAAACTAAGAAGATGCGAGCAGAATATGCATCCCTGTAAGTGCCTCTGCAGGCAGCATTCAGCGGGGCTTGGATAAATCAGAATTCCTAATGTGCCATTTCTTAGAAGTTCTTTGGTTTAAAAATACCAAACCTCCTGGAATGCCCTGACCCCTGGGCACTTGCTTTTCATCTTTCAAACAACTAATTAAGAGGACAGAAAGCAACTTCCTCCCAAATGAGAGAAAAGACAATTTCCTATTTCCCTTTTGTAAAACGTGGACAGACTTTTGTAAAGGGAAAATACACTTAAGTACTGGACAGAAAAATGCCCCATTTCCTGTGCAGCAAAACAACCCAAACCCTCCTCTGCTTAAGTCAACAGGAGTTTTGCTACTGACTTCCTCCATGCAGGCTTGGAAACTGCACTCTGTGCTGCACAAGGCATGAAAGTCATAGTAACTGGAAAAAGAAAAAAAAAAAAACCCTAAAAATAACTCATCAGAAAACCCTGCAAGTCCAACTTTTCTCTGTTTAGAGACCTCCAATCATTGCTGTTGGGACTTACTAATCTTGCAATAGAGTAACATCTCTTAATGCAACTGGTAGATCCCCCCAGTCATTTGTAATACAGAAATTCCAGAGAGGTGAATTATTAATCCTACCATGTTTGCTTTCAATTAGCAGCTGAGACAGAGATGCATTCATATTGGGTTAGATTGTGCAATCTCACTTTTATGGGTGAGCACACACTCACAAGAGCAACAGATTGTGCAACCCCTCAGTGACTGCTTCAGCACTTAAAATTAGGCCCATCTCAATTTAATATAGTAACACCAATTTATACCAGCTGAGGATCTGGCTCACTCCTATTTTAACCTGCCCAAAATGATGCCAAGTGCATCACAGTGTCTTGGGAACTTGCTTGTGATGTAACCCCAGCTACAAAGCAGGATTCCTTATTGATCCCGCTAGAGAGCTCTGCTGAGGAACCTT
The DNA here is from genome assembly GCF_000708025.1 of Charadrius vociferus. Lineage (NCBI taxonomy): Eukaryota > Metazoa > Chordata > Aves > Charadriiformes > Charadriidae > Charadrius > Charadrius vociferus. Next base: position 5,675,515 of record NW_009648550.1, on the reverse strand, counting down.
CAACAGCATCGCGAGCTGAGAGCGGCATCCAGTGTCCTACAGAATTTCACAAAAACTATGTCAAGGAGACATAGCAGATGTGGGTATGCATTACAACAGCTGCACGGGTTAGTTGGTCCAGATATCTAATTACTTTACTTATATGCCTAACAAAAACAATTCCACTCTGCTCTGAGTACTTACTGTGGCTGAGTAGTCGTGTATTGCTCTGACCTATGTTTGTTCAACTGCCACTTCCACATCCCTTCTGGTCAGATGTTCTTTTTTCCTATTGTATGAAGTGTCGCTGCATGCTGCCAGCAACTGTGCAGCGCCGTTCTCACGGTCACGTTGCTGTAGCCATTGCCATTTAGGGATACAGTCTAAATGATGCACAGCTAATTAAACTCCAAAATTTTCCACTTAGCTTTGAAATCTGCTGCTTCTAGTTTCAAATCTGAAGAGGAAACTGTGTGCCTGAAAGCTTATCTAATTCTTACAAATGTTACCAGTCGATCTAATAGAAGACACAACACTGCCTTCGAGGTTTGTCTGATGTAGTGCTGGCAAAATAAATTTTGAAAACCTAAGCCAGTTTTTCAGAAAAGCACCATTTAGTGCTACTGAACGGCAACATCTGGTGAAAGTTTTCAAAGGAAAAAGGCCATTTTGCTGAATCAAACTTCAGAGACTTAAACAACATCTTCTATTGGGAATCGTTACTCATAATGAAGTTTAACACAGAAAGACTCCATTTTAACATTTTCTGAACATGAAAGGATCGAATATTTCTTGAAGCAAAAATTTATGCAGTTCTAGGTTAGTTTTATTTTTATTCTGCAATTAAAAAGTGTTATTTAAAATAAACACACAAGTGACTAATTTCCTTATGACATGTAGAAAGAAAGTACTAAGATCAACATTTGAATCTGATCGGGAATAATTACAAGCTATGCTAAAGAAGTATCTGGCCCTATAGATTCAGAGTCAATATGTATGCAAACTCAGCAATTTACAGCCATTTATAGAATACACCTCATTCAGGTTTCAGAGATTTTGACAGCGTGCTGATCAATCAGCCACACTCAGATTACTCCAGGAGTGACATTCTCTGCAGTGTGAATGAACATTTAGCGCTAAGTTAGAAAGGGTGCTTTCACAGCTAAGGGATGTTGTATATAATCCCCCTGTTAAAACCATATCTATTTTTCCCCCATTATCATTAAGAATAAATTGAATGAAACACAGCAATTTGTATGCTCATCCCAAAGGAAAACTGAGGAGGACTGGTGAGGTTGATTTAACAGAAACCTCCATCGATGGCTACAAGAAGAAATAGTAAGGCTGTCAATGACATTAATGGGAGCTAAGGTTGCGCTGTGTCTCCCTGAAAGTCCCATTATATAATTCATAAGCTGCATCCCACCAGAGAGAGACAGTCCCTGAAGAAACTGTCTCCATCTTTCCTCCTGGCAGCACACAATTCAATTATCAGGCATAAAAATCATCTGCTGTGTCAATAAGCGAGCAGCACAGTAGCACGTACACCCTGAAGGCAATGGTAAAACTCTCCCTGACAATAGCAAAGTCTTTTGCTGCAGAAAGTTGTTTTTCACAAGTTCAAAATATTTTATTACCTTCCCACCAACTCTTTTTAAGAAGCTGTTGAGGATTATTATATATTAATGCTGTAGCTCACCAGCCTGCCCAATGCAACCAGACCTCTTCTAGCTCCTTGCAGGTGATGCCCTCCTCACAGAGGTTATAAAGAAGCAACTGCAAGGCATTCAAACAATGAAACAAATACTCAGGTTAATCTGAACACGTTTCTAGATTAGCCGTTGGCTTCCCAAAGGGTTAATAAAACTCTCTATGTGTTCAAACTTGGTTAAAGCGATTCCCGAATTCTCTGCTTTCTAAACATCTACTACAAAACCCAAAGCCCAAGACACCCTGGCACCTAAAATGAAAAAAGGGCGAGAGGCAGAGCTGCCCCCAAGGGGCAAGACAGACAGAAAACACTTTGCTGCCTCCACCACTTCATGCAAAGTCACTTACTTTCAAGCTCTTCCTTTCTAGCCAGTAAATGCTGGCAGAATATCACTGCAGACACATCCACTTCAGGCCCATTCAGAGCATGAGGCTGGGCACATATCACTATACACACAGCGGAAGTTCAACTCCTGGACCCTTCTCTCTTGGGAATTATTTTAAGTGGAGAGCTGTTTGTCATCATCAGCACTCCCCATGGAGTTGGTGGAGGTACTCTGCCATTTCTTCTGCTATCTGCGACACTAAGAGGCATCCCCCTGAGGCAGGGAGTGATAGAAATGGAAGGAAGAACGTAGATGTGCTCCTCTTACACAGCACAGCAGCTTGGCCAACAAGAAAGGATGATTTTAAACATCGCTGTGACCACACAAGCGCCTTAGGTCTGGACTAGCATTTCTAACCAAACAGTCCAGGCAGACACTCGCTCTCTTTACAACTTGTGGCATTCAGCCCAGATTTAGGCAAGTGAATGGTTAAGGTTAGTGCACTGTTCGATTCAGCATACAGCTTTGACCCTCACCGTCCCAGCTGCTCAGTGAATTCCCAGCCAGCCCTCTCTGGAGAAGCTCCCTAGCTTGCTTCCTCAGCCTCTCCTGTTCTGCTTTCTGCAAGTAAATACGGTTCATTAGACAAGGAGAAGAGTGATGCACTTGGAACCCTGTTATACCTGGCTCCCCAGGTGGCTCTCCCAGCACTTTTGGTTAAAGCACTCGGTGAGGTGACCACAACTACAATCAACTATAACTGGATGGTGGATGATCTTCTCCAAGCACACAATTTCAAGGAGTTTGGTATCACGGGGAATGGAAATTAAAATAAATAAATAAATAAATAAATCACTTGAACAGAATGACACCCAAAATGAATTATCTGCAAATCTGAACCTGAGCCAAGCTTCATCTGGGTGGTCATTAACTGTTCTTAAGTCAAAAAGAGATGGAAGACCTCAGCACCTGCAAGGCACAAACTAGTATTTATGATTTGACTCAACTGCTCTGGGAATAAGCTCCAAATACTTTGCAAGGTTTCTTTGCTTGCAGGTTGTTCTTGAAGCACCAAGTTACATGGCATCCCTACTGAAAGGCCCTTATAGTAAGCACTCCTATAGAAGAGTAAGCCACAAACTGAGAAGTTTTTGCTATCTTAATAACGCTCAGTCTCTCAATGTATCCCTGAAGACATAAGAACAGCAATATTTTCTAGTACGGGGAAAATAGTCTGCAGTTTATATCAAGCACTAGGCTATTAGGAAAAAAAATGAGAAGGAATTTTCATGCTAAGTACCCTTTTAATAATGAAAGCAGAACAAGTCTTCTGCATCTATGCATATAGTTCTTTGCTGGTTCATTAAGGAAAATTTCATTTACTTGGATTTACAGGCGCTGTGGCTAAGCAGTCTAGAAACTGGTGCATGCATTTTGCAACACAAGTCTTAGCACAAAGAAATAGTCGGGAAGCATGCAGAAGTAAAGATTTGCTACCTGCCTTCAGCCCAACAAACTGACCGGCACAAACAGGTGAAGGAAACATCAATGTGTCACTGTGTTAAGGTCAGCAATCATGTCAGATTTTAAAAGTAATGCACTGGAAAAATAGAAAATTTCCACAGCCATGTCTGAAGGTACAGTTCTAGTCCAAAGTCACCTGTGCTTGATCAGGTATAAGCTCAGCTTGGTATATAAAAATAATTACTTCCCCTATTAGTCAGAGAATCAGCCTAAATACACACGACAATCAGTGGATGAAATGTGAAATGAGTATGTGAAGTAATCTCCTAGCAGGACAGAGTAAAATAGTGGCAAAGCTGGAGAAGTATCTCCGTATCTTGGTCCCACACCGATTAGTGTGCAGTATCCTCACCATGCTGCAACCTTCGCATTGGTGTCTAACTTCCAGCGCCCCACCATACCATTCCAGGAAAGGTAGCATATCCTGGAGCTTGCCCTGGAGTTGGATACAAGCTTGTTACATGAGAGTTAGGAGCTTTACAACGACAGGAACCTGACATTTTTTAGAGAAATCTGTGCACAGACAGGTCTCGTTATAAGCCATGTGCCATAAACCAAGTGAGAAATCAGTCTCTGGCAGAGCTAGAACGGGTCCTTGGTCATTTAGTTTCCCATTAAAGCGTGCTACCTCCCATGGCCAGTCAGCTGTGGACAAGCTGTATGGCTGCTTCGTTTTAAACGTTTTGAGGAGCTCATTGGAGACTCCTTCAGAAGCTGCATCCTGCTGCACTATGCCGCGACACAAAGGGAAAGCCTGCAGCAACGGCAGCTTGCCTCTCAAGTTCAGGGCAACGCAAGCACACCCACAGCTCAAAACTAGAAGTTTCGCATCCAAACAACTTGGTTTTTGCCACGGACACAAGCACCTTGAACAGAGCAATTGGAACTGGTTTGGTTCTGCTAAAATTGCCCTCATGGAGCTGCTCATCCCACTCGCACAACTGGGTAACAACAGGAGGAAAAGGAGAACTGATGAGGTGCTGCCATATTCAAAAGAGGAAAGAGCTGGGGGAGGACCTACTTCAAAAGAAAATACAAAGCATATTGTAGGCAGCCTTCATAATGGTACTTGAATAATTTTTATTCACATAACTGAGAATAACCTGGCAATTTTTAGCTTTAGAGTCACAAGGAAAAGTACGGTGAATTGAAGTTTTAAGCAGCAGATTAAAAAAAACCACTTCTCTTTTCATATCAAAAGTCATAATCATGTGTGATTATGATGATTAAACGCCTTCCCAGAAAGGGCCATATCATATTTTGGGGGTGATGTTCTTGTGCCATTATTTCATGCTGACAAGGGATCACAGACTACATACACCAGTATTACGTTTTTTCTTTTGAAGCAAGTAAAGTGTATTATTTTCAGCAGAGCGCTCCACCTGGATCAGAGACTTTCATCTCAGGTGGAAGAGCCACTGTCCAATGCCTGCCTACTGCCCTGCGCCACTCTACCACCACACCTGACATTGCAGCTCCTCCTCAGGCAAATCTGTTGATCAACAGGAGATTTTTCCAAGACTGGACAAGATCAAGTCCTTTGAACTTCTTCTATAAAAGTCCTTTTCTATTCACGCAGCATAAGTTTTATGCATCTAAAAGAGTACCAACACACTTATGGCTTTGAATATGTTTTTAGAAAAGACCACAGCTTTTGACTGTTTTATATTAAAACAATAAATACTTTTTATACATGTAAATTGAACAAAACCGGGAGATTAGGAACTTGGAATTGCTCTGCTCCCTACATAGCACCAGTTTTAAGGTTAAGGCTCAACATAGCAATACATGCCCTACTTACATGCCTGTGACTTCTGTGGAGGCATAAGGTAAATGGATAAAAACTAAAGATTGAAAACTGTACAGAAGCAAAACTTATATTCCTGCCAACTCCTCTAGCTAAGGCCCTGGCATGTGTTACTTAACTGGAAAATTCACAGTCCAGGCACATTTCCAACTGGAGACTCAAGCTATAACATCACACTTAAGCACTGAAGACAATAGCTGAAAACTCAGAAGTTGACCTTTGTAAATAAAGGCACTTTGTGGTTTTAGGGCCCAAGGTTTGGTTTCTGGGACATATTCAAAGCTGAAACAGCACTAAAATACACGTTGACAAGATTTCTCTCCAAGACACAAAAATCTCTTGGGATTAGTTACTTTGCTAGCCTATCTGTTATTAAAGGTGCAGATTTCTCACTGCGTTTTTAAATAAATCATCCTGGTCTTACAACTAATCCATACCAGACCGGGAGACAAAGAAAACCTGAACCAACATCCACATTTTAGAAAATGGAAAGCAGGGGAAATGACCCCAGCAGCTGTAGGTACATTAAGCTGATAGGCAAAACTTTCGGTCAGATGATGAAAGGAGTAAAATAACATGAAAGTAAAATGAAAAAAATAAGAGAACACATGAGCTTGCCAGCCAGAGCATATCTAACTAAGCTGAGATTTTTTTTTTCTCGGGACAGGAAGCTTTGAAGATATTCCCCGCCTGAATTTTGATTAATTACATGAGCCAGAATTGACACAACATCATTGAAAACTCTGGTCACCAGTACTCAGAGGTGAATTTAACTTGAAGGAAGTGTAGAGAAGGTTTCAAATGTGACTGCAGAACTGGAAGTATGATCTTGTTAAAGAAGACTAAAAGAGCTTGGCTTCCACGGAACAGCAAAAGGAAAGCTAAGAGGGTATGATTATTGTCTATAAATACATGCATTGTATAATCAGTTGAGAAAAAGAGGAGCTATTCAATCTAGAAAGACATGAGAACTGAGCTATATAGATTCTAATAAGTAAGGGCAAAATTAGGACTATTTTTCTTTAGATTCTGAAAGCAAAAAATAACTTTCAAAATGGAGATTGACGTGTTTCTGAATATGAAAATAATCCATGCACTAAACAATATTCAAACCCATGGAACTAACAGAAAAAAAATCTTTTCTTATACTATAGACTTAAAGGAATCACATTTATTTACAGCTGTATCCTTGACTTCTCACCATTCCAACCATCATGCAGCTTTATCTATAAAGTGATCACCAAACAGGTCAGAGAATAATTCATTAAATACTGATACATAAGTGGCCTATTTTGGAGGTTTATCCCAAAGATGATTTGTATTTTCAGGCTTTTTATGTCAACATTAGAAAAAAGCAGCAGAAGTTGCACAAGTAGAAAGAAAAGCTTTTCCTGGATGGATCCTCAACAATTTGCTGCTCTCAAGGAAGATGAAGTACACAAACAATATCAGCTGAAGATGTACAGCCAAACAGATGAGAATCTTTTAGGTGAGCACACAATACAAGCATAAGAAAGCATTGGTTTGTCATTAGGCAAATCATACTTTGCTTCTTCAAATGTACATAGTTCCTAATGCAGTAACTGGGCAGAAGCTCTCGACGGCCACATTCTTCTTGTGCTGCGCTGGCAAACAAACAAGTCTTCCTTGCCGGACCACGCTCACTCCATCCTCCTGCAGCCCATTTCACTTCACCTGCTGTTGCCATATTTTAACTTCCCTTATTATCTCCATTTGCTGCTTACCTTGTAAATATAAGTGAGTTTAGGACATAGTTATTTGTTCGGTATTTATTAGGGAATTAATTGGAGAGGAGTAAGAATTTCTTGCTAATTTATTTTGTACAGGCTGTAATCATTTTTATTTTTGCATACACCCAGAGTTTATGGACAAGCACATTTCAAAAATCAAAGCAAAAAAAAAAAAATAAAAAAGAGAATCCCCAGATCAGAATCAGTGAGTGAATCTCTAAAGATTTAATTTACATTCATCTACTATTAATATGAATGCATAATATTCTTCATTATTATTTTATAAATCTCTAGATAAATCTGGGAAATTATTTTTATTAAGGTATTTGCATGTGCATGCCTCAAATTCTTCTAGTCTTGGCAGCTGTACTTGAAATTAGAATTTACACTGAATGAGAAAATACGGGTCATTCTGCAAACACAACAAATATGAAGTCGATGGCAACTTGCTGGAAGACCTGGAGTTCTTGCCAAGCCACGTTTCCCAAAATATTTTGCCCTACACCACACTCAAGCCTCAATTATCAGCTACTCTCTCCTGCAGGAGCCAGCTGCTCTGAGCATGGAAGGCACACACACGAAACATAACCAAGTCATAATTCAGAAAAAAACTTGGTGACGCTCAGGCAGATGTATATGATTAGGTCTTCTCATCTTCAATCACACTGAAGAATGCACTTTTCTTAATAGGGACTCACTTCAGCCTACACCTTAAGTGTGCTAGTAGTTGGTTGTGTTCAGCATTACACTTAGTCATGCCTTAACACACTCGTCATTTTGTATTTGTTTCATTGCCTCCATCTAACAGTTTGTGGGCTGTTACAATGTGGGGGTTTTTTGCTATCTGTGACTTGTCTCCACTTGTTGACAGCACGCACACACAAAAGACATTTTTCTCTCCTATCAGGGCACTCTTTGCTCTTTCCTGTTTATATTTTATTCCAGTATGTGGAGTTAAATGCAAAGCAGAAAACCCAAGGTTAGCCCTGTTGTCTAATGATGTTTCCTTATTTAGCATTTAGTTTTACTGCAATCTACTGGTCTCTCCGCCACAAATGTTCTCAGTTCTGTTCTCTGGAGCATAATTATTCTAAGTACCTTTCCCCCAGCAGCAGCATGCTAATACTTCCAGGCTTTTCAAAAGGTGCTTTGTCTTTTTGAAAGTGACCGAAACACATCCGGAGGAGACTATCAAAGGGCTCGATCCTGACAGGGTACTGCAATAGAAAAGTATCACCCAAATTCTTAGTGGATCTGCACAGAGATACCTCAGCCTCCAAGGTGTACAGCACAATACCACGATCTCTGCATTTCTGAAACTTCTTGAGGGCAGTTTCCATGGGCACAACCAAAGAGCAACCCTGAAGAGTATTTAATACCCAAGCACACCAGTTGGAATCCGTTCATATTTCATATTATCAGAAAAAACTGTATCACTATGTGAACTTTTCCAGCATTCTCCATTATACGACGTGGATGTCAGCTCTTCATTCCTTTGCCAAATTTTAACCATTCAGCATAAAATAATCCTGCTGGATGATTGCCTGGGCTGGGGTGGGTTCGTTGTTTTTATTCCTAAAGTAGCAGCCAGCGTGATTTTCCCAATTTCCTCAAATAAAGCTGCAATTTCTGAAATATGGCACATCTCTCCAAAGGAGATGAATGGGAGCCAAAATGGTTTGGAAAATATGCTTTAAGCATGCTCTAAAATATCAACTAGTTCTTGTATGCGGGAAGATCGAATGCCTTCCTGCTTGGAGGAATACCTCTGGATTTTAACAGTACAAGTTGTCTCTTTCTACCAGACCTGTGAAAATACGGCTAAGTTTGGGCAAATTAGAACACCAGAAATTCTCAATTTGCATACAGGAGTATAAAAAAATCGTGGAGGATATATGTACATATTATTATTCTCAAAATGCATAAGGAAACTAAAATGAAGTTCATTCTAGCATTTTATAACTTCTAAGTGGTTGACTTTGCAGCCTAAGTAATCTCTTAACAAGTGTCTCATTTCTTTCTAAATGAAATTTCACGTGTAATAAAATTATTGTTAAGAATCAAGTGTAAGAATTAGTGTGTCTTTCAAAGCAGGCTAGGCTGCCTCCAGAATAACACCAAAAAGCACTATTAATGGGTAAAAGCATACTAGTTAGAAGCAGAAAATAGCCTGGCAGACTTAGAAAATGGATGCTTTTTTCAGTAATTACACAGATTGAGAAACAGCTATTTTCGTTGATGTCTTCAAAGAAACTTTTAAAGTTATGGAAAGTAAACAGAGGAACGTCAGCAAGCACAATGGGTTTTTTCCCAGAAAAATGGTAGTTTGAAAACCAACAATGAAAGAAGACAAATCTATTTAGGAGAACAAAGAGAACGCCATTTGGGCAGAGGCTGGGGTTAGTGAAATCACCTACTGTGATTTTAATCCATGCACACATCAGTTCAGGCATTTTACTGATGAGATTTTAATTGGAGCTTGGTCACCCTTGAAAATCCCTCCCATAACACATAGCTAGGCTGGCTGTAAATCAGGACAGTAGGGATGATGACACAAGATACTCAAAATTAGAAACTGTCTGACAGCTAAGCCCATTAAAAGACGCGTGGCAGGGGAGAGAGCAAACAAACAGGAACTTGCAAGAAGGACAAATTTGTATGTTTTGTGGTCAGCTCTTGCAGCTTTATGATGACAATTGTGATATTTAGGGTTGTATTTGGAGATATTTTTATTATTATTTGTAAATCCAAGCTCCTGTAGAGGAATTACAGGATTAAACACGGAGCGTGACGTGTAAAGGGACACACACGATTTTAGGCACGTATCTCCTGGTTTTTATGTGTATTCAATGAAAAATACTTTATCCAATTAAACCAAACAGACTCTCAGGTCCTCATGATCTTTCCCCAGATACTGATGAGCAAACTCTAGTAAGTACAGGCCACATTTCACCATGTTCCCTTATTTTTTGCAGGGTGTTTTAAATGAAACCACTGGTGGCAAATCAACAAAGCTTCTCACAGAAGAGGCAAGGGTGACTGCAGTGAATATATTTTACTTAATAATGAGCAAACATAAAATGTGTATAAACCCTGACATGACTGTTGGGTACATGAAACAGCTGCTTTCCAGTAACCCTGGTTTTGGCCTCACTGGACCAGACCTGGAGATATTAGACAACAAAACTAAGGGAATCCAAGTCTATGCTGCCACAGAAGAGTTTTTTCCATTATGTATGAAGTGTTAAGTAATCTTATGCATTGACTCAAGCCAATGACTAACATTACAGAAGTTTGCGCAACTCTAAATTTCACTGCAGAGCTTTTGCAGAGCAATTAGCTTGCACAAACCAAACTTAAAAAAAGACATTTTGGCCGTGACACTCTGATGGCACTAGCTGATATGCCCTAAACCACAGCTGAACAACTTACTAACATAAACATGGCTCATACTGTCGTACTGTCTTCTGATATTGTTCCCATGTATGAAAAGTTTTAAGAGCTTTGCTATAAATGTAGCAATTGTCTTAACAAACAAACAAAAACCAGAGGGACTGTCTTTCTTCCACATCTTCTTCATGTATTCCTGTCACAAAACTTGCCTCTTCTCTAACAAAGAAAATCCCTCCTACAGATACATGATGTTGTAAAACATTATACTTCTTTTTCAGCCTGGATTATAATTTCCAGGATCTTCCAAACCTGACTCTCAACACTAATCTGCCTATCAACAGCTCTTGGACTGTAGGTATATGAAGATGTAACAGCATGCCAGTTTCCTTTCTTAGAGCAAATACAATTTTCCATTCACAAAAATTTGCAGAAACAGCTTTCTCTGAAAAGCTGGCTTTACAGGTCAGTCCAGATCAGAATTTACCTTTTTCAATACAGAAAGGCCTCTTAAATTCTAATGGTGTTTATCTGTTCTTTAAAATAAGTTTTTATTCAGGTTGGTAGAGGCATAATCTTTCTCAGTAGTCTCAGTCTTTTCAAAGGGATTATTTCCGACCTCAATGAAAGCAGAACAGAATAATGTGGCCATTGAGAAAGACAAAGGAGCTAGGGGTTTCTATTAAACTGGAAATTACCCTCAAACTACTATTGTAACTATCCTTATGGATAAACAAACCGTAGCCAATTATTGCAGCAGCAAACCAAATTAAGATACAGTATCAAACCAGATTAAATACGAGATTAAGTTCTTCCACAAGTCCATGTCCAAGATAGCAGAACTCTTCTGCAGTCTGTTTTACACAGTCCAGCGTATCTTTGTCATTATGGCCCTGAATTTAGATCATCAGGTGTTGTGAAAGCACAAGTGTTTCAAACTACAGAGCTGTTTTAGCACCAGCAGAAGTGTGTTGGTTTTTTTTTTTCATTACTTTGAATCATTTTTGTTTTGCATTTAAAAAACTAACTTGTGCTTCAGAAAGATCCTATCAATATTTGAGTAGCACGTCTAACCTTCACCAAATAAATCAACGGATCTAGACTTCTGTTGCCCTGGATATAGTATCTACATCTGATCATCTCATAAATTATTGCTCACCTCTGATTCTCAGAAGATTTTGAACGATCCATTATCAAGCAAAAGCCTAAATAATGTAATATTATTCCACTGGTGGTCTATAGTCCGTCATGTCGTGTGTCCCCCCCCTTTCAAAATTCAGAGTTAAACAGAACCACAGTCTGGGCATAGCGACTCTATTTCAGAAATATTGGTGGCATTTCTTTGTTTTTTTCTGTACTTGCCATATAGGGACAGGAATCCACACATTGTCATTTCCCCCAACAATAAATCCCAAGGAAAGACGACAGCAATGCAGAGAGTATTTCTCAATATCCTCTACCACCAGATCAATTTTGTTTCTGAGGAAGTCCAAGGCAGACCACGCCAGGCAATATGAAGGAGCAGGAAAGACTTGCTTCCTAAATTGATTTAAAAGGGAAACTTTGGAAATAGCCAGAGAATCACCATTTACTTTGGCTACATAAATCTTCCTGCAGTTTTCCTGGAATACAGAAATCCTCCCCAAGACCATCTTAGCATGTTTCTGCATTCAGCAGCTGCTGCAAAAATAGTTTCACTTGAGGAGCAGATGCAGCGATTCGTCCTGAGCTATCCGATATAAACCATGAAGATACGTCCTGTACACGAGCGGCATGTGCTGGTAGGGGAAGCGCATCCTGAACACTGCCACACATGGCACATGCTACTGACTGTACACTTTTGAGTGCTTGCATTATGTGCCTCAGTTCACTACTGCTGGGACTTACCACAATGCCCTAAACCTTCGGACAGCTTCTGAGGCTGTTAACAGAAGTACAGCCCACACCTTTCTCTGCTTACAAGTCGGAGAACCAGCCGTGCACTTGGTAATAAAATGTGTCCTATGGGCATGCAGAATCATCAGTTCTCCCTTTACACACACATATAGCAGTTCCCTGTTTCTCTTCTCTTCCAACCTCAAAATTAGATTGTTTCCAGAAAGTTAAAGGTTATACAAACAGGAAAAAAGAAAAAAAAAAAAAAAAAAAAGAAGAGAAACTTTGTTTCTGGTACCTGTTAGGAAAATAGATTTATGGATTTATTTCTAAGAATTATGCTCGTAACTGCCACTCGCAATAGGCCTTCATACATCTGCATTTACAGCTCCCTGAATACAAGGAGACGGAAAAAATCTGATTTGAATTTATTATGTAATTTCTGTGGCTTCTATGGAAGGCATTTTAACAATTGTCTACTATGCACGCTGGTTAAACATATGACTCTCATATTATGGAGTCAATATCCCACCCAATGTAAATCTCAAAGTTCAGCATGCCCCAAATTAAATTCTGTAATGACTTCTAAAGATGACAGTACAATCTGTAATGTCAATACCATACTGTAGTCCATGGTTATAATTTGTTAGGTCAATAACTCACCACAGTCTACTAAACTTAGTACTGGCTTCCTCAAGAGCGCTAAAATAAATGTTTAAAAGCTTCCCAATAGCGTATTTATAGTTATCTATAATTAGCTCTGCAGCATCACAGAAATACCTCATAGAAGTTATGTAGATAGATCAGACCACAATCTTCATTTCACACTTACTCTCTGAGGACTTGCATAAACAATTGCAAAACCTCCTCTACATCATGATAGCCTTAATCCACAGCACAGTCTGCACAGTCAGCGAGACTCCTTGACATTTTGCTCTCCTTTGACTACATCAAGAGTTCGAGCAGAAGCCAAAGGCTGATTCCTATCTAAGAAACAACATGATAGCTTCTACTTAGAAAACCACCTGATTCCACCTTGTAATTCAGCCCCAGCAAGCACTGAGAGAAGTCAGGTCTTTGGGCTACAATTGTCACAGAAAAGGACTGGCTGTGGGACCACACCAGCTTAAAGAGACACGAAGGGGGAAGTGTCCCTACCCCAGCTAGCACTGAATTTGACAGAAGTTCATCACACAAAAGTCCTCTCCTTACTGCGGCTGCTTACTTTACTAGATGTAAACTCCTGGGCAACCTACAAGCCTTGTTCAACAACAGTCAGCAAAACAAAAGTCCTGATTTTGAGGAGAAGGATGAAGAGCAAGTGTTAGCTTGGTTACCTGTATTACCTCACACTGTATTGTTTAAAAAAAACACAAAAAACCAAAAACAAAACAAAAAAAAACACACATAGGCAACCAAGACTTCTATGGCATGCAGAAATGCTGGCTGTGATCTATGGTGTTTGAATGCTTTCAAAAGCTTGTCTCTACCTTTGGAATAGATATGAGCTTCATGAAGGGGAAAAAAAGAAAAAGAAAAAACCCAACCCATAGCTGGCAAATGATGTACAGCAGCTCAAATTATACAGCACACTGCTGGATTCCTTTTTTTCATCTATATGCCAGGAACAATTGACCCAAGGCAAGACTTTTTTATTGCAACTTTTGGCAGATCCAGTCAATATCCATTATTTACAATTATTCTTTGTGTGTGTGTGTTTCTGCTGCAGTATCTCTGTCTAATTGTCAAGTCCAGAGAGGACTTCACCATATAATTATTCTAAGATCATTTAGTAAGTGATGCAGATGCAAAAGAGAAAAATAACACCAGTCAGTATGAAATTACATTCCTAACAGCACTTCTGCAACGTATCTCTCTCAGCAGAAAGTACATGGCAAGCTAGCACTGAAAAACCTCTACGTGGGCTCGAGACCCTTTTTCATGTTTCCTTCAGTAATTCACTATCCTTTGTTTTCCTAATCTATAGGGACAGGCAGCTGCATGGACCTGCACTTGCAAAATCCCACATCTACCACCGTGCAGCACAGAACCGACATCACAGATCTTGCTTAGGAAACAGAATTAGAGTCCTGTACACCCGTGTTTTAAGCAGAGCTGTTGCAAATAACATCTGAGACCTCAGAAACAGGGAGGGGGGAAGCACAAGGGAACTTTCCTCTGCCTTCCTGGTGTATTTGCTCTGAGCAACTCACAGGTGCATTAGTGACAGGATGGCGCTGTTATACACACTCTGCATTGCACTGCAGGAATGGTTCTGCATTAAAAGGCAATGTCCCTCCTGGTTTGGGAACATCCTGGACTGGCAGACAACTGGGGACCAGAAGGAAGCAGAAGAGCCCAGGGAAGAGACAGGGGCATAAGTGGTTGGCAGAACACACATTATTTTGTTACCTACTGACAGAACTTCTTCTCTGGTGAAAAATCCCAAACATACATCAATGGGAAAAAAAAAACAAACCTAAGTAACTTTTTTTTTTTCCCCCCAACTAATACCTTAAAAACTAAGGTTTTGGATGAAGGTGAAAAAAAATCTTTAAAAATTGACGTTGTCCTTTTGTATCCACAGTGGCAGAAAACGCTTTTTTCACTGGGATGACAAGAATAGAAAGCCTACAAGCCCGCTGCCCAAGAGCAATATATCAATGACAAGCAGCGAGGAGGCACGTCAGCCATCTGCTAGAATAAAGAGTCCCAGAAGAAAAAGCCCATGTTCTGCACCAGGGTGACAGGGACAGCAGGGCTGGGGGACAGCAGGGCTGCCATCTGAAGACCTGGCATAAGCGTGGACCTGCTGCCTCCAAAAGTTACAGTTCAAAAGTTTAACTCAGCTAGACTCAATTCAACTGAGCAGGAGGTTATGAAGTTACAGCTCACAAAGCTTTGACATGACATTTCAACAAGGTGACAAAACTACAATAAGCTCACAGGTTTTGTCGTATGACGAATCTAATGGCCACAGGTTCTGAACTTTCCCCCTGGTTAGCTGAGGGCAGATTAAGCAGGTAACAGTTTATTACCCAGCTACACCCATGCTTCTCTCTTCTGCTCCTAGGACGGCCAAAACTTTTTTACAGAAAGGTTAAAACCAGGGGTGAGGGGGAGCCAAAGCAGTTTCAGTATCAAACACACGATATGAAATACGCTCTGTCTGTACTTGCTTTCCGGGCTCTTTGCAAGTAACTACGTCTTGATGCATCTCCTTTGCTTTAACTCATGACACGCTCCTTTTTGCACACATTTTCTAGCTAGTGATAAGAGTAAGATTCAGGCTGGAATTTGCAAATGCACTGAGTGTGGGAGTTGCTCAACTCCCCCTGGAATAAATGGCATAAGCACTAGCAGTGCTAATGGAGGAAGGCGGCCAAGAATAATTCCTCTGAGACATAAGCTTGTATGTAGTACCTATCCTGCTAGGCCTCTTGGAGGACAGAGGAGCTTTGGCAAAGCTGCACTTTGAACATCTCTTTCTAAGCCAGCATAGCAACAAAATTAGCATAAATGAATAATGGCAGACCAAAAAAAGCTTCAGTAATAGAATTTTGCTGTCCGCTACATATAGTACAAGCGTGTGCATTCCGTTCTGAAATGCATCTCTACTAAAAAAGCAAAGGATAACTTTTAAACCCTACTTTAACACATCTTTGCATATCCCTTTTAAGGATGAAGGGTCAGATATTGCCCAGTTTTTGCATTCCTTAAGCAAAATATTGCAAGGTGACACACTGCAACACAAATAACTTTACCGCAGCTACACAATCAAGAGCTGCAGCAGAACTCAGTACCTCATACAGTGTTCACACAGGAATTATAGTAATGAAAACTGGAAGAAAAAGTTGCTCCTCAGCAAGCATGGGAATGGACAAGTGTGCTAGGGATTCCTCAAACCCTGTGCAAGTTCTACTTCTCCTAACTTAAACAGGTGATGGAAGGAAACGTACTGCTAGTTTATTCACGTATGTCTCACCATAGCCTGTGCAGCTCCTCTAGCCATGGCAGAACCAGGTTAATATTCCTGCTAAACTGGGCTGTAAGACACTTAACTCCAGACAGGCAGGACAGCTCACAGCTTCTCTGGGAAAGAAGCCGCCGCACACCCACAGACTGCCAGTTACACTTCAAAGCTCGGCTGAGAGCACCCACCAGTCCTTGTCCCTGCTTCCACAGGCAACATAACCTGATGATCTCAGTCCCACTCCAACGAGAGAAATAAAACTTCACACAATCTGGAGAGAAAAGTATTTGAGCAGGCTCTTGCTGACATGCTGAGCCAATAGATCACATAATTTCACTTTATTTAGTTTTTGCTGTCTGTAGTTAAGAAGTCTCTGAATTTGTTAAGAAAAAAAAAAATGGAAAAGGTAAAATATTACTCCTAGCTTGTTGCAGATAGACTGAACGCTGAGGAAATGCTAAGGGTCAAAAAGGCTAAATTCCCTACCCAGCTCTGGAAGCCCTGCCAGCCCTGCCTCCTGGCTAACAATGTCCCTACCTAAGATGCTGCCTGTACTTCCACAGGAAGGAACTGCTCACCTTTCACTGCAGCTCCTATTTGATTTACTCCCCTTGGTCCTTCTCCTCTCGTCCATCCAGAAGACTTCTTTCTCAGCATCGCCCCCTCAGGCTTGCCATCTCCTAACCCTGCCAAGCCACTGCTTGTCTATTCTAAGTTTCTCGTGCGTTTACAGAATTGACAGTGTGACCTCTTGTAAAAGTCACTTTTACAACACATCAAACAGACAGCCAGAAGACAAACACATGGTTCTCCTCCATGCATGCTGCATGTAGCATCAGCCTGACTTGCTGGCATGGGAAGCAGAAGTAGCTGGGCCTTTTCTTCCCTGAGCTAGTGATTGCTGCTCACTAGTGTCCTGTTTCCCCATGTGGCATCGGTTGGTGGATTCGGCTGCTGCCTGTGGGGGTTAAGGGAAGGTTGTGCACAATTTACTGATGGCTTCTTGCAAGGCTAGATTAAGCCAGAAACAAGACCTGCCTGGAAGCTAAGTCACCTGAGTACAGATGGAGACATCATTCATGGGCCAACCTTACCAGTGCAAAGTGAAAGGCGTCACTCACATGCAGCGGCCAAGCAGCAGCTTTTTCAATGAGCAAGAACACCAGCAAGAAGAGCACTAAGTCCCAGTAGACTCCCTTGGGTTTTAATTTCCAAAACTATTCAGCCAACACTTTCAGCTGTACACTCCTTAAACAGAAAGCTAGAAGTTATTACCATAGCTAATTGCCATACCTAACAGATGCCTTACCCTCAGCATGCTGCTAACACAGTGCAGGGCTTCTAGTGCACAGTGGTAGGCAAGAAGGAAGGGGAAATTCAGGACCCAATTTTTATTTCTGCTTCTTCAGATATTTGTTAAAATTTGCTCTAAAATTAGCAACAGAAGAAAAGTGTTACTTTTAGGGCCATTCTCTTCTTAGCAAACACAAGAGTTGTTCTAAGTCAGCACTAAACATAAGCGTCATACTAAGCATATATTTACGAGAATATAATTCTAGATGCTATGCCAGCCTATATATGGGTAGGGTCTAAAAAACCACAAAAGGTTAGATGGATGTTTTAGAAACAGACATTTGTTGTCAGTAACAGCCTGGCACTCTGTAGAGCATAAGAGCTGTGCTGAGGACGTGTGGGAGAGTACAGTTACAGCTTGCAATCTGGAGTTCCTGCTTCAGTTTATCTGCCGCTCCCTTTCTGTAGTTTCCTCTCCCTCTTAATATTCCCATTTCTAGAGTATTGAGTGTAAGTGGTCAGCCTAGAAGAGAGCTGTGCTCAGAGGGACAGAAAGATTCCTGTCACACAAGAGCAGAAAGGTCCCCTAAGGCTGAGCTGTGAGCAGGGCACTGCACATCTGCTCCACGCCATCAGCAGCTGGAGACCACCTTCACCCTGTCCCTGCTCCAGGAGCAATCCTTCCCATGCCTCAGTGTGGGCAAGAGAACTCTCCTGTCCCCAGTGAACAGACCTTCTGACATCTGCTCTGCCTTTGCTGACCCTGGGAAGCTTTGCAGCAGTAGCACTGTTGCAGTGGGTAGTTTTGCCCCCCCTCCTCTTTTTTTTTTTTTTTTTTTTTTTTTAAAAACCACCCCAAACAACCAGAACATTTTGCAGCAGTAGCCCTGTTGCGGGGGGTTGTTTTGCCCCCCCCCCCCTTTTTTTTTTTTTTTTTTTTTTAAAGGACACCCTTAAACAGCTGTAGAATTTCCATTTGGGCGGTGATGCTCGGAGGTTCAATTTCATTTTAAAGTAGCTGCAGCAGCCAAACAGATTTGCTGGCAACCATTCATGCCACTTGATACACCGCAATAATGTTCTCTGCCAGCAATTTCGGCTGCACAGAGCCTGTGCTGCATTCATGTGCACAAGGTAGGATTTCACAAATGACCCTTCATACAAATAAAATCTCCTTCCCACACACAAACCCAAATGTAGTGTTATTTCAGGCTCAGGATGTTCACCCTGACCATAATGAAGTGCCTCAGGTTTATTTAGCATGTCATTACACATTAAGGTGTAGCAAGCACATCTTTTGACTGACCAGCACACATGAGCAAGACACAAAGACAAGGCTGTTGAAAGACAATCTCCCGTACCTGCCCTCTCCTGCAATTTCTATGTACTTTGGGGGGATTTGGAGCAAGAGAATGACATTTACTTCAGAACATTCACTAGAAAACAGGTAGGGCAAGGAAAAAGCAGATTTCCATTTTAAGTAAAGATCTCAGGGAGACATTCTCTTCTAATGCTGACTGAAAATTTCCTACGAGAAGGTAATTAACCCAATATTCTCCTTTCTACTTCTCTAAAGCAACTCATTTCCTTCCAGTTGCTATTTTGCAGAATTAGTATGTATTTGCTGACAAATCTCTTGCTACCAGCAGCTGAACTTGTCTTCAGTAACATACAGCAAATGACAGCAGGCGGCTGCACTTGAATTCTGAAGGAAAGGAAACCATGTTCGTCCTCTCACAAGCCAAAATAATTTGGGGGCTATTCTTAAATTGCACATGTGTTTAAAAGCATATATGAAAAAATATTTTTGGTTTGTTTAAACCAATGGTGCATGTCATGGACCATCAGCTTCAACTTCTCCTAGCCTCTGCTAGCTTGTTGTTCAGCCCCAGGGGAGAAGAGGAAGTTAATTCTTTTTGTGGCAAAAAAGAAAAACAAACAACCCCCTCCCGCTCCTCCAAACCCACTCATCCTCACACACACCAGAAGACCCAAAACCAAACAAACAAAAGCCCCAGAGGAAATCAACATTAAAAAAAATAAACAAGCATGAAATTCCTGAAAATATATCACCTTTGAAGAGAACATTTGGCAACCACTTCAAAATAATAAACGAGGACATGTAACCCATATCATATCTCCTCCCTTTACAGAAATAAATTGAGAGATCCTGTGACACTTAAGAGATCCGTCAGCAAAAAAAACCAACAGTGGGGCTTCTGCATGTGTGTCTGCAAAGACCAAGGTCAGCAGACCTACAGTATTGGTTGATTCTGCCATCTTCAAAGACATTTAATCTTGTTTGAATTGTAGCTCAGTATTTAAAGTTGGCAAATCACATCATCTAAACTTTCCAGAAGGTCATCTAAATTAGCTGGGGAAAAAAAAAAAAAAAAAAAAAAAGAAATGTTTTGGGTATTCTCCCCCATCACCATAAAATACACATCCAGGGCTCCATCTACATGACACTTCGTGTTTTATAGCTGGATGCAGTGATCCAATAAAATCTTTAGACAAACTTAAGTATTATATGATTTTTAAAATTACGCATTTAAGCTTCTCTGTTATTTGCTCGTTTCTTTTTTTTAGCTATTTAAAAGTTTTCTTTTCACCTTCAATGACAAGAAAATTACTTTCAAAACAAGCAAAAATCCGTTACATAATTATGGGACTGCAGAAATTTGGACCTTAAACAGAACACCAAATGTGATGAGGCTTAAGATAAACTATAACTTCATAGGATCTATGAACATCTGAAAGAATGGTGAAACCAAAGGTAAAAACAACAGCACCTCTGACATCCTGACATCCATGGGAATCGCACCACTGATTTCAATAGGACTAGGTTCTTCATATTGTCTGTCCAAATTTTGTTTCTTTTATATTAGTCGATTGTGCCTTGGCATCTTGCCCTCCTGTTGCGAGTCAGAATTTGTAAATGAGTTTTCAAGGTTAAAAGAAGTGTAAGGAAATGAGATTTCCTACCGCTAAACAAAAATCACAATGAAGTATTACAGTAGCCTTCCCAAAAGTGCACATTGGTCACTCTTCTGATAAGAAAACGTTAAAAATAAAATCCAACAGGTGACTCATTTGCCTTTTACAGCAACCCATAGCAACACAGCCCTCCACCAGGGAGATGCTCTGACCCACAAAACAATGGCTGCATTAACATCTCACTGTCTGTATTTTCACATGGGTGCTCCAGAGCGGCCACCCTGAAGATGCTTTTGCCGCATAAAACAAGCCAAAGCAGAAAGCAGGTGTAATGGGGAAAAAATACATGGCAAAATTCAGGCAGTAAACGATCCTCTTCTAAACACAAGGTACATTTGTCTGCTCTACAGGATAATCATCATCATCATCATAGTATGTCTCAGAAGAAATCTGGAGTCATATCTTGCTGTCTGTTTTGCAAACAGAGTTAATGAGAGTCATGTGGATAATGTTTTTCATTAAATTGAGGATATGAGCCTGATTCAACTCCACTGAAATCAATGGGAGTCTTTCCATTCATCTTAATGAGGCTAAATCAACTTTTGTAACACTGGAATACAAACCCCTTCACCCATTCTGCCTCACAGAAGGTATCTGCTATTTTCAGAAAAGTCCAAACCCAATTTTACCACATCAAAAATTAGTCAAATCAGTCAGGAGAAAAGAACATACATCCATGAGGCATTTTCATATGGAAATGCCTTATATGAGTAGGAAATACCTACATGTTATCTACTTTTTTTTTTCAGTGTTGTCTTCATACTAAATGAATCACGTATTCTTAAACATGATCTGAAAAACCTCAGAAGGTACTGACAGATAAGTAATGTGCATACATGGGATATGTGCAGAGAACTTAAGTGTAGTACAGTCTTGCATTTTTATATAAAGCAGTGTTCATATTATGAATGTAAGGAAAATAAAATGCAGTATTTAAAAAAAAGCTACAGACACTACATAATTTTTTTTTTCCAAACAACCTGATTAGTTTCAAGCACTCATTTACAAGAAGAAGGAAAAACAAAGGAAAACAAGGCTCTCCTCTAAATAAATTCTGCAAATGATATATTTTAACAGGTACATAAACTATTTTCAGGGAAGGCAAAAACAGGGTATGGATTCTGACTCCAACGAAGGACTCTTGTGCTCTCTTGTTACCCTTGTTTAAGGGCAGCAAGTGGCAGCATCTCCATAGATATATTTTTTCGAGCTTCTTTTCTAGCTTTTTTTTTTGTTTTATACTAAATAATGGCAAGGTGATGGGCAGGAAGGGAGGGCTGCATCAGATCAAAAGTGCGTCAGGAAAAGCGGCAAGGATGGATAGGATTGTTGTTATTTGTACCACAACAGTGCCTGGAAACCCATGCCACATTCAGAGCTGTCTCTGGCTAGGTCCAATGCAAACACACTGCAAGACAGAACCTACTCGCAAGAACAGAAATTGCAGTGATGCTAATTTAATAGCTGCCAATTGAATATAGATTTGGAATGAGATGATTTTTTACTTAACTGTTGACTTTTAGCTACTTCAATGGCAGCTCTACCACTCCTGGGAAATAAATCTTGTCACCAACTTTGAGCAACTTCCTCCTTCCCTAGTCTTCCGCATTGTTAGTAAGGACATCTATATTATTTTTACTCCTTGCAGTTTTCCTTGTAAACTTGTGTGCATTATGCCAACCCCCCGCCAACCCTTTGGAAGCTCTGCATTTCAAAAGGACAAAAACTATTCTTGTGGAATAAGTGAAAATTCTGTTAGAGTTAATGAGGGTTCCATGTCAGAAGTTCATTGGGGAGGCTGATCTAGTTCCTTGCCCATTTCCTGTAGCATTTGGGGATGCAATTCATCTTGGTCTAGTGCTTTGTCAACTTTTCACAGTTTTAATTACCTTATTATCTGCTTCACTACACCAGTCAAGCCTTTTTGTTTTCTACCTCGCCTTTCAGGGTCCTATTGCTCATCCTAGGGAATATTTTTTTCACCTTTTCTTCCTGCTGCAAAAAGCAGCGCAGAGAAACCAAGTGAACTTGCTCAGTGAACTTACCAGCTCTGGCCCAGCTGCAAGCCTGAAGGCACGTGCTAATTAGGCACATGCCAGACAGAATACATCTGATGCTTCATGCTTTGCTCTCTCCAGCTGATTGCCTTTTATCAGCACCTTCAGTCATCCTCAGCTTACTTTACTTTTTCAGGTCTTCGTGTGCCTGTCACTTCACAAAGGATTATTTTAATAAGAAGTATCTGGAGACAGTCAGGGTGGAAACAGATTTGAAAAAGTAGGAAACCAAATACAGAAAAGAATCTCAGAGATGGTGACATCAGATTCCCAATTCTGGGTTTCCGTGGCTAAGAATAAGCTATACATGCTATCAGAAATATGAAAAAGCTCTCTGGAACGCAGAACATTAAAGATCCACCAAAAAGACAACAAATTCCTACTTGCAGTTTACCCCATTAAAGAGAATTGCTTCCCTTGCATCTACAGAGTTATTTCTGTAGAAGCCCAGATCTTCTCTACTCTGGATTGAAACGCAGTGAAGACGAGTCTGCGCCTTACAAAAGTGGATTCTGGCCACTGGGTCCAGCAGTGTGTCTTACTCCTACTGCCTTCTCGCAGTTCTCACTTCTAACCCAGAAAGGTATTTTCTCATTTTCTCACGCACTTTTCTACATCCCCTCCAAATGTGGCACTGTCAGCAAGAAGACCAAGCCTTGGCTCTGCTCTGCCACAAGTCCTCCCTCCTTCGATACTGATACTCCTGAGGCATTCAGTACATCCCCAGCTGATTTACTAAGCTTTCCGTTTATAAAGCATATGCAAAAAAGGTATCTTGGCAAGAAAATAGATCTACAACTATTCTATCAAAGGCAATTAAACTTACAAGTGCAGGTCAACAATTTCCTCTCCCCCACCAAAAAAAAAAGAAAGGGGTTGAATCCAAAAGACTAAAGCCAGCATTTGACTCAGCACACCTTTCAGGAAAGAATAACCCAGCTTGATAGCCATGTACCATGCTGAGTTTACACTGCTAGCTGTCAGCACAACCATCTTTTTATCTCTGTTGACCAGGAAGCACCAAACCGAGAACACAACGAACATGGGTCTCCACGCTGTCAGTGGTACAGAAGAATTTCAAAACATTTCCAAGAAGCTACAGACAAAAGCCTGGTACATAAATACACAAGGCTCAGAACATCAAGTATATAAAGAATACCGGTTTCCAAAAACCTTACCGAATACCTTCACCGTGACAAGATGCCCATGAACCTATAACCTGCTCAGACAAGTCTTCAAGCACACAAATTCAACAAGATCCCGCACAGCTACTTTTAAAACAGCTCAGGTCCCATTTTAAGATTATTTTCAAAAGGTTTCTCCCTTAGCAGACTGAGGTCTTCTGAAAATGTTGATTTTGGTGCTGGTGTGACCTACTAACGTTTGCAGCTTCTAAATCCCACCTTCTCTTTCCTAATCTGACATGAACAGGAGCCTGGTGCAGCTGTAGGTGGGGTCTACTTCTTGGTCTGAAGTTGTTTCATGTCTAGTCACTGCTGGTGGGCCAGCCAGAGAAGCTGCCACAGGGCAAACGGGCAATGCAGGAGAGAGTAACGCTGAAAATCCAGCCTGATATTGAGTGCCAGAATCCTTCCAGGTTTTCTGAAAGGCAGCTGATGGTCTGGAAGATACGTCAAGCTGGAGGGAAGGAAGGGTTATCTTTGTCTCCATTTTCCTCTCATTCTGTGTTTGCTTCCAGCAAGCACCTCTAGCCTCGTGCTCCCATGATTTGTTACTTCTACATGTTAATTGCACCTATTCTTTCTCTCTTCATTTACCTTTTCATCTGCTTGCTTTGGCATTATTTCAGTCATCCAAACAGCTGATTTCCTTCCTTTAATCAAAAAGTGCCCCTCCTTTCTTATCCACACAATCCCAAAACATGCAGCTCTGAAAAGCAGCAAAGTTTGGGAACAGACGATTTGTTCTTGCTTTCTTCAGTTTATTTGGTTTTGTCTTCAATGACCTCTCTCCTGCTCTAGAAGCCTAACATTGCTGTGGGCGACCTGTGTGATCAGATCTCTGTCAGTAAGAGTACGTTTCCTGCTGGATTCCAAAAAAAAAAAAAAAAAATTTTTAAAAAACCTCAAAAAACTGAAGGGGAAAGGCCATGCAAAATAGGTTTTGATCTTCGGATTAACTGAACGGCATCAGTCCTCTAGGACAGGAACCAAACAACAGGCCAACAGAGCCCTTAAAATAAGTTACAAAGGAAGACAGCCATTAATACAGAAAGGCAGCCATACCAGCATGATGGGAGTGAATAAAGCAAGCCAGCTACGCCCCAAAGGATGGCTGCTGCCACGGAAAGAATTCAGACTTGGAATAAATTAGAGGATTTTGATCCCACCCATGGCCAGCACTTCCAAAGCATTCAACACTCACCATTGGGACCAAAATTTCAAAAAGGGCTCAGTTAGTTCTCATTTAGGCAAAAAAAGAAGTAGCCAAATTCCTCAAAGAATGCAACATCTGGCAGCGAGCTATTCTAACATATATTTAGAAGAATCTGGTGTTAATATATATTTCTCTCATTGCTCTGCATCTCTCCTGAGTTTGTTGATTCGACCTCATCTTTCAGGTATGTTCAACATCCACTCAGTTAAACTTTTCTTTTCTGTTAGGTCCTTTGCAGCTGTTTCGCTTCTAGTCTCACATCCTCAGTCATTATTCTCCAAATTACTAACATTGCTCTCTCCTTTGCCAGCTCACACATTTTGAATCTGGAAGCAAGCCAACGCTAGCTGCACATGCATATCTCCCTGTTTATTTCCTGTCTAATGGAACACAGCTTCTGGTGCCCAGGTAGTGAAATCCTTGCATTATCTCACTGACCTTTTTGCATATTTTAAGAGGTTATTTTGTGGCTTGTGCAAATAACGCAGCAGAGTTCATAGAGATTTTTGTTGTCTTTCCCACATCCTCACCTCTCCCATAATATGGCCCCTCAGTGGTCATCTCATAATTGATGAATGCAATAGATCTAACCCAGCCTATTCCTGTTATATGCAAACACTGCAGCAGTAAACAGGGAAAGAAGTCTTTTGGTGTGATATATAAACAAGAACTTCATTACATTGGAGCAGATTGTGAATGACTTTCTGCTAGAACAGACCTAGCCCACAGCAGAAGGAATGGAGAAACCACTGCACTGGGGAATAAAATAAGGGAGAACAGAAAAATACGGCAACACCTATATAGTACACAGTGCTAAGTTCTGCAAGTGCTCTTTGCAGTATGAGGCATGACGGGGTCTGGTACAAAGAAAGAGAGGAAGGCAAAGGATGCCCACTTTAGAGGGGCTACTGCAGACGGGAAAGACTGAGTGCCACTTGAAATCTTGGCACAGAGGCCGCTTGGCTTGTGAGCTGTGGCAGCTAGCCACCATGGATGGGACAACTGCATGAAAACTGCGTGAGATTCAACCCAAAGATGAATTTTGATGGCCTCTCCCTCTGCAGCTGTAATTGCTGAACAGTAACTAGCTGGCTGCGGTGCCAGCCTCGTAAGAGACAGGGCCTTCTGGAGCACTCGCATCCTTAACTCACACTGAGCTGCTGTTGAAAAGGAAAGCTGGGTTTACGCTTACAGCATGAGACTAAGATTCAGCAGATTAACATTCATTTTCTGTCTTTGCTAAATCCATGCTAGGGCTGCCACAAGACCACTAATTTGCGCTATGTTTCAGACTCACTTTTACAGGATGAAAAGAGTATTTTCTTCAGTTCCAGACTTTGCTTTGTCATTTAAGAGTTTGCCTGTTTGTTATTCCAGAATAAGGACTAAGTTTGATGCTTGTTTGGAACTTTATCTACAAATGAAATAAAAATAATACCAAGTTTTAAAAATATATCAGAAGAAGCTGCGTAACTCTGTACTTTACAAGAGCACTGCTTTAAATTACAGAGATTTCGTTTTTGTGCCAGAATGTAAATTCACCCAATTCAGTAACATACCACAATGCTGTGAATACGTGCCAGTAACATCTCTGCCATTCCTATGCAAGTTTTTAGTTCTGCAATATTAAATAAGTCTCTTATTAAAGATTTATCACAACCTGTCCTTTCGCAGGTTTTTGTGGCTGTGTTCTGCAAAGCTAGAGAAGCACAGCAAAAATAAAGTAGCTGCTGTAATGCCAGCCATGCTTCCTGTGAGTTCCAAAATATCTTCTGACACCAAGTTTGCCGTGTAACAAAATACAGAGCTATTTCTATTTAAAACTCCTAATGATCCATCAAATTAGTGTGCAGAATGAGGAGGGAAGAGGGTGGGAAAGCACTAGGGTTTTGGACTGGTTTGGGGTTGTTTTTTTTTCTAAACGAGTTATAGTGTAGTTAAAAAATTTTGCCAAACCTTACATCAAAATTTAAATGACATTTTTGTGATTTTTTTTTTTTTTTAAGTTATGCTATTACAGTGGAGGGATTTGATGCATAAAAATCTTTCTGGAGCAAAAGATGAAAATATTCTCTGATCTTTTTAAGTGACTACATTATTGAAGACCAAAGAGAAGACAAAACCAGACTCAGAAGTAAAATAAAGTTCATGTACACAAAAAGGCTGGACAGAACTACAGCCACTGACTAATATATAGCAGGAACTGCATCAAAACAGTAGGGATGGTGCTTTGTTGCCCTGCAGTTGTTTTGCACCTGATCTAACCTGATGTCAAAATAAAAATAAAAATAGTCACCTTTCCATCAGAAGCAATGGTGAAATTTCCCCCCATAATTCCAAAGATTCTTCCTGTATTGCAGCTGAATGAATGCAAAATGACTACTCTCAAAGCTGGCATGGTTGCTAGGAAAACAACTGTGAAAACCTAGAAGTCTGCAAACAAAATGTTGGAGCAATCAGGGCTATGAAAATGCTCAGAAAGGAAAGGCCTGTTTCTTAGAAGACTAAGATGCAGAAAGGTAGCTTGGGTAACTGTTTCAGATGCACATGGAAACTTGTATGCATTTTATGTGACATCAGTGGGACAGACTCCTTGCCTCCAGGGCCATCGTGAAGATCCCCATGCTCCAGAGGTTTCAGTTCGATGCAGCAGAATTTCTATCAGATATTGAATAGTAGTTTTCTGTTAGAAAATACACACCTCTTGTTCTTAATCTTTACAGTGAGAGCTGATTAAGCTTCTCTCCCAAATTTAATGCAGTACTGCATACTCACGAAATATGTCACAATTGTATTTTGTTATAAATCAATAGGGATTATAGGGCACATGATCAGATCAAAAATGGAGAACAAGACTTGCACAGCAGAATCCAGATAAAATAAACCTCCCCATTAAGGGGTAAGTCGTGCCATGGGAAAAGGGGGTGAGCTTCTGGCCAGCTTGTATTTGTAGAGAAGGACAAAGATGGACAACAACTGCCATTTATATTCAGGAAAAGGAGGCGGCAGCAGAATACATGGACCGCAACTATTCTGGCAGTTCGTACCAACACTACACACTATTGGCTTTCTATATTATCCTAAGACTTTCAAATCAAAAGTGGCAGGAGGATTCAGCTATCCCAACAGTATCTCTATTGCTCTATTTTACAGCTATTCTGTACCAACTATCACTCCTCCCCCTCACCCCCCCCCCCAACCAAACCACAAAAAAACCCACCAAAAACCCAAAAACCAACAAATCCCTTGGCATACACAAATTCCTAGAGTATTTAAGGATCTTTCAAAAGCCCTACATGAGTGGAAAACCTAATCAGAGCAGTCAGGAGCTAGTGCCGATTCCCTAAGCACCTGGTTGGCTTCCATTCACAGGACCATATGCCCCGTGATGAAAGATGAAAAATTTCAGATGAGATTTGACACTCAGAGAAAGTCCTATACTAAATGAAAAGAAAGGACAAAGATAGCACTTACTATTGTTGAGATTCACACCTATTGCTTTCCATTTTATTTTGGTTTTCCCTGTGTTTAAACGTGATATCCCACACTTATTTAACACCTGTTTAAACACTGTTTAATCACTTGATACTCACTGAACGCATTCTTGTTAAGCGGGATTTATGGCACTGACCTGATTAGGCAACAACCATTGGCATTGATAATCATTAGGCTAAGATGGTTCCCTGGGAGATGTCCCAGTAAAAGTGGCTGCCTCAATTAAGCACATTGCAATTAAGTGGACTATATCTATAGGGTGATCTCACAAGGAGAACAAGGCATTTCAAATGACTTTTTTTAAAAATATATTTTTAATGCAAAATTAGTACTTTTGATTGGAAAAGAGAATACTACTTACATGTTTCTCTAATAATTCCCCTCTTTTTTTTTTTTTTTGTAACTGCAAACTCTTATTTTATCACTAAAGATTTCCTCTCCAGTCCCCATAAATCCTGTGGTAGCACACCTCTGTGTCGTGGTTTAACCCCAGCTGGCACCTCGGACCACGAAGCATCTTTCTTACCTCACCTCCCCATCCCAGGAAGGGTAGGGAGAAGAGGGAGAAAAGAAGAGGAAAGGAAAAAAAAGCCTCCTGGGTTGAGATAGACAGTTTAATGGAACAATATTAGAAAAGGAAAATAACGATAATAATAACAATAACAATAATAATTACACAAGTCACTCTCACTGCCTGGTGAATTGGCACTGTCCCAAGCAATGATCATGAGCACCTACCGCCCGGCTGACCCCATTCATATACTGAGCATGACATCTATGGTATGGAATATTCCATTGGCCAGTCCATCATTCTTTCCAGGCTTCTTAGCTTCTACAGGAAACTGAAAGAAGTCCTTGAAAACTATAAACGTCACCTGGCAACAACTAAAACAATTATCGACATTTCTTTCATACCAAATCTGAAACACAACAACCACTAGAAAGAAAATTAACCCTGTCCCAGCTGAAACCAGGACACACTGTGTCTCTGCTACACCTGGCCCAAGAGGTACAGGGGCCCACTGGAGGCTTTGCCAACTAGAGCTGTCCCAAGAAAAGCCCCCTTTGCCCAGGGGATGAACAACAGGGAAAACATTTGCAGAGTGAGCAGTGACAGATGCTACTGCCTCCTGATCCCTGCTTCATTTGTTAGGGGAATTGAAAGAAAACAGGTAAACGAGGCTGAGAAATGCAGAAAGACAAGCAAAAACCTTATGGTCAAAATCGGTTCAGTTTTGCTGTCAGCAGTCCTCTTTTCTCCAGAGTTTCTAGATGCCAGGCCAACCTCCCTGGGCACGCCTGTGTAACAAAGCTATTTCAGTCCAGTACGCAGAGGTTGGTCCCAAGCCCCTTCCATCTACACACTCAACTCATGCGTGACCTTGGTGAGCTGGCTGGGTAGCACAATAGACACATGCCAAGAATCCATTTCTATTTTGGCTCATACCCAGTCCTCCCTGCAGCAGAGACATACATTAGCTCTCCTGAGTGCTGCTGATCTCCAAGCTATCCCGGTCTCCCTGGCATTTAGGAAAGGCAAGCATTTATCCCATCATTCATGGGAAAGAATCGTATGGCAGTTCAGCTTAGCATTGCATGAAGAACCCCAGGGGGCACAGTCATTAAGACACAGTTTTTCAGCACACCTGAGCCCCACAGACTGGGTGCCAAAACACCCCAGAAACTTTGTAGTGAGGCACATTTTTAACCTTCCATAGCAGGCTGTTGATGATGCATTCCCCATTTCAGGGAAAAGGGAGAGGATGCATAGTGGGAACTTGCAAGTCAGGTTTGCCGCAGGGCCAATATCTTCAGTTCCAACCAAAACCAACGGGAGCTGTGCTTGGAGCATATGAAATGCTGCCTAATTTCAAGAAGCCTGTAAAATAATCCTACCTACATGTCTCAAAAGTCAAAGGACACATTCTACCTCCTTACTTAGTGCCCTGCTTTCTCAATATGCAATTTGAGGTGAAAATATCTCTTGCATGATAGTGGTACAGTAAACATAAATTCTTTATGGTGGTTCACTTTGATATCACAGTGAGGTATGCCATACACTGTATCACAAGACCATTAATATTGCTGTCATCTGTGCAAAACCTGACTGCAGTATCCTGTATAATAGATGGATAATGGACACTGAGCAATGAGATGAAAACAAGATGTCAGATAATCTCTGTCCGTTCAGCAAGTATCGCCTACTTGTTGCTCTGAACACGGCAGAACCCACAGAAAAGCTAATGCAGAAACACATAATTAAAGACTAACATAATGCACACACCTAACAAGCCTATAGGTAGGTTATCAAGGTAACTTCAGTTCTGGCATTTCTAAGCTTTTAACTCACTGACTGCACAATCTTATTATGCAATTTCAAATGTTTGGGGTTTGTTGTTGTGTTGCATTTTGTTTGTTTGTGGGTTTGGTTTTTTTTTACTGGAGAGTGTAATTGAAGGAGCTTGTGTTTCCTCATAAGTAGTCAGGCAGTCACCATTCTTTACAGGAAAGATTTGGGGTATACTTACAAACCACAAAGCACCCATGGCAAATACTTCTCTCCACTTAGGAATTTTAAATCCCATCCTTGTCTGCTGGATGTGCCCACCAGCACAGCAGCTGTTCTCATCAAAGCACCAGAGCCGACACTCACAGTATTGTACCATCAAACAGATCGCTGAAATTGAAACTTAGGACTCTACATCACTGAGGAGAAAATATCACTTTTAAAATAGGAATTTAGTCTAAATCAAGATTCTTGAAAATATTACCCGAAATTTACAGCTTAATCCCCAAACTGAAGGAAAGAGCCAGGCAAAGACAAAACTACTTTTACATTTTCTAGAGATACCACAGCAAGTCCTCAGTCCCCAGCATCAGGCTTCTGGGTACCTGAAGTTACAGATTCATACCTTATTTCTGTCAAACTTCATTTAACCAGTTGACCTGACATCTCTTTTCCAGATGAGAACCATTAACACAGTAAAAACGCGCTAGGCACACACTCCAGTGCTCCTTCCATATGCAAGGCAGTGCCATGGAAACAGAGAAATGCCAGTGCGATGGTAAGGGCAATCGGCAGTCACCAGATGAGCAGTGAATCAAGGGCTGAGGAAAACAGCTGTCAGCAGGATTACTTAAATAGATTGCATTTCACAGGGCAGCTCCCATTAATACTGCAGTATGGCATTTAAAAATCGGGACAGAAATTTGTTGCTTCATCATTAGCTACCATGTTATCACTTGCCCAGCCAGATAACAAAAGGGCAGTGGCGTGACCTGCAGTCTGGGGAAATAAAGGATTCAGCTTTATCTCTTCATTTCAATAGCCATGTCTGCTTACTTCCTACAGCTTGTCATTTTGCACTTGTCCATGCAATATAACCTAAACAGCCGTATATCGTTTTCTTCCCCTTTTGTTTCCCAGCAAAAGAAATATGAGCAGCCCCTGTGTATTGTGCTACTGCAATTTCGAACTTGAATAGCAACAGATAAACCACTTGCTTCAAAGCACAAGCTGGTAGGAACCTTCGTATCCTCTGAAGCAAATTTGCAAATGACTCTGCTTCCCCAATGAGCTGAGAAGTGAGCAGGGCAGCCTCCCTCTCTAGCTCCACACAGATGCAAACATCTGCTTCTCTCTCCCACAGGTCCCTGTGACATCTAACCAAAGACTTCAGGGAAGCCTGCTCCTCTGCTGGTGGGTATCGCTTCTGATCACTCATGGCGTTGCAAAGCAAGTGTTGAACGCTATCTGCTCAGAATGGGAGAGAGGTAAATATAAATATAAATAGAGGAATTGAGAAGAAAGAGGCAACATACGCTGAAGAGGCAGGCAAAGGCCCTGCCAGATGTTCTCCAGCAAAACATGCTGTGGATGTGTGAGATCTCACTCTCCATGGATGTCTGCTGCGCTGGAAGATAACAGGGTGCTGGGTAGAAGACAGGAGTGCAGTGCTACACTTGAGACACAACCCAGGGCCTTAAGCCAGAGATGAACATAAATTTTAGCTATTATGCCAGACTGACCTGCAGCAGCCTTTCTGCCTATTCTGCCATCAGTGAGGTATTAAACCACCAAAGTATACAGCAGGACATCTGTCAGAGCCTGACTGTACAGTGTGATTTGCATTATAGAAAACATTATGAATTCCCTCTGAGCTCAATGGGCTGTGACAGCAGCTGCATCCATCAAGCTTGTCTAGTCTTATTTATTTATTTGGTAATGTTTGATAATCTTGTTAACTAGTCAACTGCTAATGAACACGCATGCCAAAAATAACAGGAATTAGCCATGTAGCACCTCTCATAACTATTTTACTACTGTTTTACCAGTGCTATTGCAAGGTGGTGAGAATTTCTAAAGGGCTTAGCTTTTTCTGGTTTTGAAAACTCTGTCTTCAAATTAGATGCTGCGTATGTATTTGAAGTCCCATTGCAGACATTTACTGTCTTCAAGTTCCAAAGGGCATTCGTAATACTTTGGATCACCCAAATGAGAGCCAAAGAAAACACCAGATTTCCACCCCCTCCCCCCCTTAAAAACAAAACAAATTCCCCCAAAAAAAGGTCTTCCCAGGGCATTTCATCTACAATGCCCTGAGAACCAAGGCACCCAAGCTCACTAGCTGCAAGAAAGATTGCCTGAGTTTATGAGGCTGTATTTTTCAAAACAAAATGCAAGCCTTGTGCAACCTGCAATGATGCCAGACATCGGCTCTGTACCACTATTGGGCTGAACAAAGGAAAGTAAATGCTGTGCTCCAGCACATGTGAGACAATCTTCTGTGCAGCAAACACAACAGCCACAGTACCTGTTGCAGAGGTTACCCAGAGCAAGGGCTGAGAACGATCCACACAAGAGAGGGTGGGAGGGGGGGAAACCCCAAAGCGCACACGTAGTGGTTAAAAGACCTAAGATTTGAAATCCAGAGAATTCCAGCATTTTCGTAATCTGGTCCCTAATGAGTATTTGTTCATTTGAAAACCTCCCTTTTTGTGAATGAGGTATGGCATCCCCTTTTCTCTTTGTTTTTAAATCATAACCCTTCAAGCAGCACAATAAGAAAAAAAAAAAAGGAGCCTTTCACCAAAAAACAAGAGTAATGCTGCCACTTCAGCTACATTCCTCATGCCATCTCCTAAAATTCTCTATTAATATGTTTAAATAAACACTGCAAAAGGAGACTTTTTAACCATTTCTATTTATATAGTATACAGAATTCTAGTGAAATGACCAATGGCAAAATTTCAATAATTACTCAACAAATATGGCTTTTTGAATCAGTGATTTCCTGTTTTGCTGTGACTGTAGGACTGATTCAGATCTCCCCTGAAGCCAACGGAAAGTGATTCCAGTATTTATCAGCCCAAAGTTCCCATATTCTGTAAGTCACAGATCTAAGAGACAGAAGTAGCGCTTATTTGCCCTAGAGCTGCCCAGCTGTGAGGCTCATGAAAAAACTTAGTTGCCTGGTCAGGAGAAGCCCAGCACTCTCTTTACTTCCCATTTTACTGGTGGACCTGAGTTGTAATTAGGATGATCTTAGTCATCTACAGCAAGTATATGAAAATATATAAAGCATCACCAATATATTATTTATATTCCAAAAGCATCATTTCTTTAAAATCTCTTTAATGATAAGCAAGCACGTTTTGTAGCAAATGTCCCAGTTTACAGAAAAATTTTTAAAGTATTTTTCCCATTACTAAAAGTACATACCTAAGAATAACAAACTTTTTATTATTTTAGATTTTCTATTTGCATTTGCAAAATAACTAAAGTGAGAAAGTCTACATTTTTTTTGCAAGGAAGTGTACTAAACACAATCTCAACTGCAATGCCACAGAGATAGGGAAAAACTATCAACCAGTTATAACCAGGACCATGAAAGATCTTCTCTCTGTTTTTAATGCAGGTTTTTGTTCTAAGGTTTTGAAAACAGTTCTGCACATTTAAGACTCAGATCTCTAGAAAAAAATAGTTTAAAGTTGTTCTGCCAATAAAAATGTTAACATTTTATTTATAGAAACTTTGCTCACTTCCTACAACAGAACAGATAAACTTTAAATTGTGTCATTTAATAATGGGCAATTAAGTAGTATAAACAAATTAAACGTAATACAAGCAACTCAACAGAGCTGAATACAGTGTTCTAACAGCAGGTTCTCCTAAAACAATCTGACACTTCCACAAATCAAAAATTTTGACAAACACTTGTCCACCCTTGTCAATATTTTTCATCCCCAGTCATTCAGCAGTTTTAGATTAGTAATTTTACTGAGTTCTTTTTTCAAACGCGTGAGTCTTGCATCAAGGGGAGATAGGGTGCTTCAGATGGGCGTCAATATGTTAACTAGGCACATGAGCAATAAACGGAGAATTTCTTAGCTTTATTCTATACAACTGACGTTTGTTATACCCATATCCTTCATTTTCTGTCTACAAACTATCCCACAAGGTGGCAAAAAATACAGCTGTTACTTTGAAATATCTATACCTAGATGCTACTTTTTTTGATTACTTTTTTTTCCTTTTAGTTTTTAGAGAAAAACACAGAAGTGGTTACTGCAACATTTTTTCTCCTCCCCCCCCATTTTTTACTATGATAGATTTTTATTTTCAGGTTGTTTCTTCTGTTGTAACGGCACATCAAATCAAACTTTCAAACACAACCACACGGATAAGGAAGTAAAATGGAGGTGATATTTATGAGAACTTCACCAATTACCTTTCTCATGTCAGCTTTCCCCTTCACACCCCAATTCCTGCTTCATTTGTTACATCTGTTGTCCTCAGTGAATAATGTTGCCCTTCCCTCCCTCTGCACCACTGGAAAGGCAGAATTTGGAGCAGCTCAGCAAGGCTCCTTCAAGCCCATCACACAAGAGCTTCACCCACTTTGCGAATGCCAACACTTGCCACAGCTGCAAGCTGGGGACTCAAGCCCACAGCTGAACCAGCACTAGGTTACCTGCAGCTGTATAAACTCAAGAAAAGCGTATAAAGCCTGCTGGCAGACTTCCAGCCCCTAAGCATTTTCCTCAAGTTCCACAAACAGCTCCAGCAAGGGCCTGAAGCAGCCTCTGCCACTTCCGCCCATCCTGGCTGCTGCTGCTTTGCTTGCTGAAGAACCCACTTCGTTGCTGCAGACCCATCAACTTTTTCCTGACATGATGTCCCCAACCTGGGCTAGACTCTGCTCGCAAGTTAACAGGAGCCAGACTCCAAGCAGAAAGGAGCTCGCTGCTGTCTTCCGACTGAAACCTCAGCAGGGTTTCCCTTCCGCCACAAACACAGGCGCTGGCTCTCTCTGACATTAAGGACCATGGTGATGTTATGTTGCCCTGTACCTGCAGCACTCAACCCTTTCTAGGGGAAAGAAATGCCGAAGAAACAACAGCTTTGGCAGCTTCCCTGGAATGTCTGGGCTTCTAGGTCCAGCTGGGATACGTTGTGTATCTCTTACAGCTGTAAATGAATTAAATTCTCCAGTTTAGGCTGTAGAAACACAAGAGACCTGAAAGTCCCTGTTGCTGAAGCCAAGCATTGGCCAAAAAGCAACTGCAAATGCTGAGTGAGGGACAGATTACTCTCCATCCCTAGCAGACCTTGTGAAAGGGCTTTGCTTTCATTTAAAGATACCTTGCTTCTGCCTTCTAGCTTTGAAAGTACAGAAGGGGAGCTACACTACACTTCCCCTACAGCTTTCAGAACCAATAATTCTGTTTCACAAGTCTTTATTTTATCTTTTCAAGAGACAATAAATCTCAAAGTATAAATTGGGAGCAGATGGAGCGGGATGTTAGACTGTCAGCTTCCATTAACAACACCAGGGGCTCGCCACACACCACAGCCAAACCAGAGCCTTTCATCTCGCCCCTGCGCAACTGGTGGAGCTACTTCTCTGTGTTAGGGCTATTGACAGAAGAACACAAGTTGAAACCAGATGTGTCTGCACTGATGGCCAGCCAATTATTGTTATAGGATGGCTTTACCCATAAATCACTAGATCATGGTGCTATTGGACTCATTTTTAAAGTTGTCAGGAGGTTGTAACAGGGACGCAGAACAGAACAACAGTGAAAAGCTCCTTGAGAAAGCAGAGGTGGATCTCCAGCCTCCTGACCTTCCTTCCCTTCGAGAACCACAAGCTGCACTGTTGAAACGGGGCATTTGAGGACTGGCGACCAAGCAAACTGTGATGCTCCTCCATGTTGTCCCATGCAGCTGTAAAAAGAAGCCAATTTTGACAAGCAGCCCTTCCAGCACTTTTCAGTTCAAAGGAAGGTGACTGCAGGCATCTGCAAGCCGGGGAAATGCAGCAGGAGCAAGAGGGGAGCTCCCTCCAGCTTCTGAGAAAAAGCAGTTCTGAGAAAAAACAGCACAAACTTCCTCTCTGGGAAAACCACACAGAGTACATAAACTGAAGTGTGATGTTTAATGAATACCAAACAAAGCAAGCCTGTGGGCCACTGTATTACTACCACATTTGTTTTTCCCAGACTTTCAGGAAAAAAAGGACTGTACAAGGGAGCCAAGCACAAGATGTTGGCTGCTGGTGCCTTCTCCACTCTCCCATCACAGCACTCCTCCTTCCTAGAGGTGACCAGTCTGCCTGATCCTATTTGGTAACAACCTGTAACTCTACGCTTCTGCCACCAGTGTCAAAGGCGGTCTGCCCATGTTGAACAATTACCAACTTTACCAGCCAGCTTCCACCACCATCTACTCCAAATCTAATTGCGTCCTTCCACATAGCTGTGAAACCTGGGGTCGCAAGCACCCCGCTGCTGCGAGCTGAATTCCATGATGATGAATGAGAAACTGCTGCTCCCACAAGAAGGCCCAGACCTGCGCATCCTTTCAGAGTGTGGATTCATACCTTGATTCTCTGGGACATTTAAATAATTTGGAGCATGAGAGGACACTCGGAGACAAATTCAGTCTTCCTCCTCTCTTTCTTTTTTTTTTTTTTTTTTAATAAAAAAAACAACCAAATTGCTGGGCAATAGAGAAACTGTTGTATTGACTCGGTACCATTATACATCAACCAAACTCCTATACATAGTCAAACATATCAGACAGATGCATCACTTAAACAGATATAAAGCCTAGATATTTTGGAAAGCAAAACTCTGGAAATATAAAAATGTTCATTTGGCACCACAAGCTCTCTCCATGCCTCTGTCCCTCTCAGCTGTTTCCTGTTTAATCACCAATACATACATTATGCAATTTTTGCAAACTGAAGAACAACGCGCTGGTTTTATGAATAGAAGGAACACAGCCATGATGACAAGAAAAACTGAATAGACAAGGGAAAAAAAACTTTCAGCAAATGCAGTGACTGCCCTAACCTGAAGTAAACGGCAAGATCCGTTAGCCCCTAAAAAAAAAAAAAAAAAAAATAATCTCATTTTGCAAATAGGTAATGAAGTATCATCCATCAAGACTGTGTACACTCTACAAAATTAGGAAGAAATGCTTTGGCAGAAATTCAGGTAGCACATGAAGGCAGAATTAAAAGGAGGTATTTAAAGAGGGAGGGGGGAAAGATACTATGTTTGAATTCCTAAGCCATTACGATACCTCTCTCATGATTCAGGAGATCTGGAGAAAGACTTAGTTCAGCCAGTAGATGACAGTAAGAGCGACCTGGCAGGATGCACATTATCCAGTCTTTATTCCTTGACAATCAGCACAGCGGGTCTTTCAGCATCTTTGGTCCTGACTTCATCACTGTAGCACACTGATTGCTTGTGACAGGTGAAAAAGGACACAAGAGGACAAGAAATGCTAGGGGCAGACAGCTTTTCCTCAATCTTGCTGATCACAGTGTAAAGTATTTTTGAAGTATTATGCCAGCAGTTTGACAGAGTCCAAAGGAGGAGATAAGTTTGCAAAGTCAGGGTCAGATGGATTACTTTGGCTGACGAATGTCCCAGTTAATCAGGGTTGTTTGCATACTGTGAGAAACTCAAATATTTCTGGTAGCGGCTCTTTGTCCTTGAATCAACCAGCTCCATCTTTGGCTTCCAGTTGTGATAGGGTGTTTATTAGTTGCACATAAAATGCCCCTCCTGAGGTGGGCTCACTTACAGCGCATAATTATCTCAGAAAAGATCCTGAGGTAATTATCAATAGTTAATTTAAGCCCAACTTCAAGGAACATTTTGAGGAAATCGCAAGGCTTAGGAGATGAACAGTGAGTCATTGAGCTTTTTGCTTGCAGGCAGTCACTGCTAATCCAGCCCGGGTAGTTGACAGCAAACCCTGTTGTTACCTGCGAGTGGTTTGTATGCAATGGTTACTCACCATCCTCCCGTGGAGCCTCCACATTCTTGTTAGAGCAGCAGCAGGCAGGACCATCGGAGGGAGAAGTACTTTCCTTTCCACATGGATTGGTTTAAACCAGGCAGGACTGCTCATTGACACATTGTGACTTTTGACAAAGGGACAGTAGCCTCTGGCAAAGCTTGTCTAACTCCAGGCACCTTATTCTGAAGTCAGGAAAGCTCCACATGGATAAAAGTGTAATGTGATGAAGCTTTGGAACCACAGCATCAACACACAGAGCAGGCTAAAATGTCAATGTTAACCAGCAATGAGTTAGTTTACCACAAGAAAAGCTGTTTTGGCTATTTGCATCATCATTGCAGACTCCAGCCACGCTCACAACTTGCTGAGAAAGTTTAACACTAATGTGAATTTTGTGTGCTGCAGAGGCCACAAGAGCAGGCTTGACACCACGCTGCCCTCCATACAGGATGCCAAAATACCTGATTTGTCTGCTCTGCATATTCCCAGGTATGTTGCTTTGTGAGTTGCCAGTATTTGCCAAAGAACTTTCACTAGTAGCAAATGAAGCCTTTCACTCTCTTCCTACCATAGCTGTCAACGACCCGTTAAAAGGCCAACATCAGCCTTGCATTAATTGTGTTAAATCCTCAACACCTTCTGAAGACTTTTTCAAACATTTTGCAAAT
Organism: Charadrius vociferus; assembly: GCF_000708025.1. Taxonomy (NCBI): domain Eukaryota; kingdom Metazoa; phylum Chordata; class Aves; order Charadriiformes; family Charadriidae; genus Charadrius; species Charadrius vociferus. The sequence continues at coordinate 5,635,952 of NW_009648550.1, read as the reverse complement.
CGAAAGCATGTGCTCCCAATCACTTTTTAGCTAGTCATGTTATGATACCTGAAATTCTTTATGCAATTTTAAAGAAGCGCTTTCTATGTTTTATCAGTAAACCAGCAATTAAGGTCATACTACTTGGAGGCTTTACAATTAACTACATCATATTTCAATCACATGGTTCCCTGGTTGCTCTGAGTGTTAGACTAAGTGCAACATTGCTATTGCATTAAAATGAGGAAGGACCAATGTTTGACAAAACTTTAATCAATGATGTATATGCCAGTCCCCGTCACAGGGCCGTACAAGCCACAGCTCAGAGCACAGCAGTGCTTGCAGATTGGTTTGCTGCTGCTTTAACTTCCTACCTCAGCAGCAAATGAAGAACAAATATTTCCTTAAAAAAACCAAAACAAACAACCAACCCAAACATATTTTCAACTGTCATCAGAAGTAGCAAAAGCAATGAAGAACCTGTCAGAAAACTCCATATGCTAAATTCAAATGGCCACTGTTTCTAAGAGACACACCCAACCGTACACGTAGGTTTAAACAAACCAACCAGAGACAAGGAGAAATTTGTCAGCAGCCCAGACCAGCATTCATGAAAACTGGCCACCAGCTGATTAGGTCGAAAATACAAAAACCACAAATAAAAAGCCACAAAGTAGCAACAACCTAGAAGATACTTTCTGGCATATTAAAATGATGAGATTTAGTTTGGCATATGGTACTCCCACTTCTTATGAAAAGCTGAAAAGTTGCTTTTTTACTGGCAGTCAAGTAAGTATAAACTTTTCAACAGAGTTTGCTCTCCAAGAAAGTCAGCGGCTTCTCTGCTTTTTGTACATAACTTATTTTTATTAAAAGTTATGACTACAGAGTCTCCATGAGACCCAGATTACATCAATTTAAGAGCTATCTCAGAGAGGTATGAACGGAGAGAAGACATTAAAGAAGAGAGAAAGGAAGTACTATTAATCCCCACGTTAGAGATCAAGACCTGAAGCAAAGCAAGGTTAAGTGAACCTTTCTTGTTTACCCAGCAAGTCTGTATCTAGCCTGGAAAACAAGTCTGGGTCTCCTAATTTCCAGTCCAGTCTTTTAACCACAAAACAAACTTCCTTTCAACTAATAAAGGCTTACAGGAATTTTAGTTCAACGTCTGCACACAGGCAAATCAGTAAATCTTTCACAGCAGGAGACAGAGCACAGATGTACACAGAAAGAAAGGAGTAGACAAAAATGCTATTTTAGATCTTTTTAAGCGGGTTGATTTTTTTTTTTTGGTGTTTCCCCGACCCACCCTCTCCTGCCATCACACGGGCAAATAAATTACCATCTACCCACATAACATACACGCAGCTTGTTTCACTTGCTGCACTGTGTTAACTCTACTGACTTTATCTTTGTTCAGACAAAGAGAGTAATGCAAAACCTGCTAAATGAATGACTTAAAGTTAAAGGAAAGACAATTAGACAGATGATAGCAGTAATGTGAATTAGCTTGAAGAGCTTACAGGGAGCTACCAAAGTGCAGCTACCATCTCAGGAGCTGAACGGCCATCACAGATAGCTCTGCAGACTGCAAGGCTGCAAGTTTCTCCCTAATGATTATAAAAGTTACTGTACATTATATAGTCTGTAATCTCCATCATGAAAGCATAACCTTCTACAGTTCTAGCACGGGTTTGAGCTTTACATAGAAACTGCAGGGCTGGCTTGGAATTAAATCAATACATATTAGTTCTAAACTGGTAAGTCACTACTAGTTGACAGGTGAAGCTATTTCACCCCGAGAGGACAGAAATTAATAAACCCATACTGCTTCGGTTTGAGTCCCCCTGTCAGAGAGATGACTCACTGGTGTCAATGCATTATAGCTCAAGTTTGACAGAAAGAATTGCATGTAGCGTATTTCCAGAAAACACATAGAATTTTAACTCCTTGTTGACCTGACATCACAGTTTGCAGCAAGCCTTTCAAAGTCCACCAGGAGTCAGTCTGGGTACAGAGGGTGCTCGGGCTTCAAAGGTGATAGCTGCCAATGCCTACAACTCGCCTAGCATGTCTCTGATTACTGCTGCTCCGATACATTTATGGTCCTGTGCAGCATATTGAGAATATTACCCTACAGGGTGACATTTATTTACATATGCAGAATACACTGTCAATTTAAAAATATTTTTTTGTGTGTGAAAATACATACACTTGGATTATAAAAGCACATTCTATGCTCTGACTGGGGAATGCATCTGTTAACAGCAACTGCTCAGGAGCTGCTGCATACCTGAAAGCGGTCAGCGAGTCCTGCCAAGTCATCATGTATCCAAAAGAGCTTCTGAGCTCCGCTCCTGCCCTGTCAGAAACGTTTGTTTCTCTGGTTGGATGGAAACCCTTGACCTAGTCAAAGTAGTTTCTGGACATAGTCCAACAGCAGTGAACATCGCTTGCAGACTTTCAGGCATCACCACTTGTAAAGTTCAAGTCAGAGCCCATGGTATGCAAGTGCCATTTTTAAATGAATACTTTTAAACACTTTAAACATTTCTGTAAAACTCCTTCAGAATTCTAAACCTACAAAACAAAACAAATTTTGCACATCAGGAAACACACTTTAAATGTTCCTTTGGAGTATTTGTTCACCAGTACTTTCATAGATTAGTTATCACGTATTTATTTCAAAAAGGAATAAAGGCAAAAGACGTATAATGGATACCCAGCCAATCAGTTCAGGAAGGGGACTGCTTTCACATTGCTGCACACTAGGTTTGTAGGAGGTAAATAAGGGCTTTTACATGACCTCAGACTATACAAACTGGCCAATTTTAAAATACACAGCATTCAGAATTACAGGTGGTTTCAACGAAGGCAGAGGATATCAGGTCTGTTAGAAACTTGATATGGAATCATAATGGGGTTTGGTGCATTTTAGCATCATGTTCGTCAGAGAGCAAGCAAAGGCAAAGACTAATCTAGCCCAACTTCCACCCAAGCCCCATTCTCTTCTTGGCCAAGTATTCTTGAAGACTTGCACAGCAGGAAGCCTAGACTAGAAATGAAACACTTAAATGGAGGTTCAGGATAGATGAGGCTTTTTAACTGCATAGCAGGATAAAACTAGGATGTGAAGAAAGCTATGTTACCAAGGGCAGCATCTATTTGTGAACTGCTAGGTTTCAATGATGCAAAGTAATTTAAATGCAGCTCTTCAAACATATACCTAAATATCAGACTGTGGGAATCACAAAAGCTAACATACTGCCATGTTAACTTTAGAGAGCCAAAATGCAGTAAGATCAGGACAATCATTAGACGAAAACAAACAAAATTGTCTTTGACAAAGACAGACTGTCTTTTTTATATTCTAGTCATAAAGGAAAAATATTTAATTTCCGCATCCTTCAAATGAACAATGTCACCTAGTCTGCATAATTTAGATGCTAGAGTTTATATCCAGGACAAACCAAAATCACAACAAAGTAGGGAAAAAAAGTGTTCCTCAACAGAGTGGATGAAAATCTGCACAGGTTTATGCAGAAATGTATTTATTAAAAACCTTACAACTTATCAGCAATAAAGTGTATGAATGGTATCCATTTGCATGGAATGCACAGAGTGGAAGGACCAGAGCAGGCCTTAAGATCAGGAGCCCTGGGTTGAGCTGTGCCATCCATGACCCCCCCTGACAGCCAGCTCTGCCATGGCCCCCCAAAACACACACAGCAGGTCCTGCTGATTTGAGATCTGCAAAGCAGGGAGGGTAGTGGCAAGTAAGATCTTGATGTTATCACATTTGGCCTTCTCTACCATAGTCTCATAGCTGCATCCATGCAGACTGCTGGACTCGCTCCGAGATGCCAGAAGTGCCTTGAAACACCTACACAACAGTCTCCAACCCACGCCGCTGCTGGGCGTGCAATGCTGAGGGCAAGACCCAAGAGCACTGGTACGCACAGTAAGGCATGGTGCAGGAGCAAGAGCATCTAGTTCTGCGTTCATATCGCAACCAGGAAAATGCAAATGCTCCCAGCAGGTAGAGATTTATAGGGCTTGCAAATCCCCGCTCCTTCAGAGTGGGTGCCCAGGGTTTAGGGCACAGACCAGCACAAGTTGCGAGCTTCATGCAGGAAGAGAGTGTAAGTAAATGTATGTTCTGCGGCACTACTGCAAAGTCTAATCTTCCTCAAGGGTTGTTGCTATAAAAGACCTTCAATATACTTGATCTCATTTACTTAAAAAAGACTGTCAGAAATACTTGTCAGCAACTTCTTGGAAAGGCAGTAGAGGGAGGGGAAGCAGATTGTTAACATTAGAATATCACCTACCATCTGGATGTGTTTAACATAGGATCAGATATAAGATTTGGACGTAAATTTGCAGTCTTTGGTCTCATGCCCAGACAAAACTTGAACTCAAGAGCTTGAAGGCACGTTCTCGTCTGTGGGATGGAGCATGTTAATAAAAGCTCCTAACACTCCAGCAATTTCACTGCATATACTCCCTTGCACTTCTTTTTAAAAATGTTAAGTGCAGTTAAAAGAAAAAAATAAACCCAGAAAAAGCCAATAAACACCAACAAGCTCTACTGTACACTGAAGAAAAAAAAAAAAGAAGAAGAAAAGGAATAGAAGTACTTCAATCCCTGAAATTCTGCAGTTTCAAATAGTCAACTAATAAATGGACTTATCGACAGGCACCGGCTGAAAGGAAGTTCATGACTGCTGCTTATTTAACGATTATCTCAGTCCCAGTGTCTGCTTTTGAATAGAACAATTACTGTAAAATGTACGGAGGAATGGATAACACAAGAAAGTAACCACATACTTGACACGGAAGTGCTTTGAAAAGATACTTAAAATATAAAGGAACTAAATGCTGCATTCAGTGAGGTGGTTTATTATTGACAAACTGTGTTTTGCAGCATCTCTGTAATTACAATGGATTTGAATTCCAAGACAAATCAACAATCCCCCATGAAATTCCTTGTTTAAAAAACAGATGATATTTGGGCCTCATAACATCATATTTATCAGGAATTCCCCAGTATCACCACAACCATCAGTCTCCCTCCCTCTCTACCTCTCCCCATCCCTTCAGAACTGTTTCAACAAAGGAACACATCAATGTGAAATGCAAGTCTAATACCAAGAGCAGGTAACTATGATGTCAGCAACAGGAATCCACTAAACCCTAATAAACTTCTTCACAAAAACCAGCACCAGCCTTGCCCTCACAACTCTCCCTGTCTCAAACCAGCATATCCTGGGTAAGATCACCTGCCCTACAAAAGACCTTTCAAAGTCAAATAAAAACTAGAGCATAAAACTTTCCATGCTTTTTTAAAAATAAATTATTTCTACATTTTAAATATTTATTGTCAACACCACCACCCAACAATAACCTGCCAGTACCCATTTAAAAAACATAATCTATGTTTTGCACTTGCCATAGTGATTACCCATATTTATTTTCCTAAATAAGTAAACAGGAAGTCAGAGCAAGAACACACCAGATTCTTCCAGATGGAAAATGTTATTTGGTGGTAAATTACTTTCTCTCCCCCTTGTTCTTTTTAAAGGGAGAGAAAGGGAAAAACACATTTCAGATCAGAAACTGCTAAAGATTAAAACAAGAATTAAAAAAACCCCAAAACTAACGCATCCTAAACCAACACACAACTTTTGCTGTAGCTTTTAACTGTACCCATTCCTTACATAGCCAAATGGCGCTGCAGACATAACTCCGCCACCCACATAATCAGTGTGTCACTTCAAGTCATTTATTGCCTGCAGTGCTGGCAGCTTTACACCTACATGGTATGCCTTCTCTGCCACGGACGGTACCTTTCTGCCACGGACAAGTAGCATACAGTCACTACGTTGTGAAAGCCACATTGTTAAGTTAAAATACACAAGGTCAACTGAAGGCAAGTAATAAAACACTTCCCTTGCCCACTTATCTTACAGGAAAAATGATGCACATCCTCACTTGCTGTAGGAGTAGTCATGATTGAAGGATGCAGGAGAGGAAACAGCTTTTAGTAAGTCTGAGCCAGTGGGTACAGAGAGGATGGACCCGAGGAACGGACTGCGCACCCAAAAGCCTGTCCTTTTCCAACTATCACATTGCCAAAGCACACACCTGTTTGCCAAAGGAGGACAACGCCATCTGTTCAGCATTTTTAAGTGCTTGCATTTCTGATCAGGCTGCATGTGACAGAGAAGCTGCAACACAAGAAGTACTTTCCCCAGGTTAGCGGAAGAGTTGATAAGCGAGTGAGAATTTTTCTCACAAGAAATTTCCATGAAAAACAACACGCTGTCAGACTTCCATTAAAAAATATTTTCTTGCTGAAAAAGGAAAGATTTTCACTTTGGTGGCCCAAAAAAGGAATAGTCCCATATTTTCCAGTGTAACTGTGTAACATATTTCTTACAAAACCAGAAGTGCTTTATAACAGCTGTCTATGTGATGAACTAAGCAATCTCTGTTAAAAAAAATTACCATCTCAAACATTTGGAGAGAATATGCTCTACCAGCTCTACGTAAGAAAGAAGAATGACCTCACAGTAAAGCTCTTAAAATGCATAGATCGCATTCAAAAACACTGTATTTCACAAGAATTAGTCAGGAGAGATTGCAACTAAAATATACAGTTACTGCTGGAGTCATGCTGCTAATGCAGCAGTATTATCTCCATTACACCATGTGTGCGTATTTGTGTGTCTGTGTACAGAAGCATATGTGTATATGTATATACACACACAGGCATATGTGCATATATGTACACATGTATGTCTGTATATTTCATGGTGTGTCCAGGCTAGGATTATAGCTGATTCAAAAGGCAAAATTGTTTTAAGTTATCTGGAACTAAACATTTAAAACATTGTTTCTTTTCCAGCTGCTGTGACACAGAGCTTGGCTGGGCTATATCTGAACCACAGCCTCATTGACACAGTAGAGCCGCACTGACTAGCGAGGCTGTGTCAACGTAAGCTAGGTGCACACCCTTTCTTTCTCTCTCTCTCTCCTCCTCTCTTATTTTTTATTATTTTATTTTTCAAAAAAGGCGTAGCAGAAATTACAAAAGACTTGACAATTAGAGCTGCCAGCCCTCAGTACAGTAACACAGGGGATCAGATCTGTAATGTACCATGTGAATAATCACGCAAGTAAATGAAGCGTATATCAAATTGCTGTTTCAGAGCAGGAGTTTTTTCTCATGAAAGTCGGCATATGCCAGTATAGCATAACACATTATTGTAGCATAAAGTTTATTTTGAAGTATTTTAAGACACTGAGAGGAGAAGTATTCTCTGTGTAGATTCTATTACTATAACAATGTAAAGCGAAGTCAGAAACCTTCTAAAGTACATTTAAACAACAATATTCCTCAGCTGATCTACAGCACTGATTTCATCTCGTCAGCCTGCACGGGGGACTGTGTGCGTTTGGGAGTGTGCATGCAAGTGCTAGAGCAGCACGGGAGGATAAAATGGGACCCACATTAAGAACAGCCGTGCAAGACTTCCTCTCACTATGAAAAAATATTGCCCTTCAGATGTAATATTGATGTTGATGATATATGTCACTATACCTTTTAGTTGAAAAGCCCTACTTGGTCACAAATTAGTTAAAATACAAACACTCCGGTCCCAGCGGTAAGTTTTGTTATACCGAGGTACACATGAAGTACTGTGAACAAAAAGCCCACCCGATCAAAGGTCATGGGAATTTTGGTACCAACTTCAATAAAGCCCAAGTTTTTCCCTATTGCATCCACATTATCCAGTTTCCTTTTACCATCACTCAGGTTCCCCTCAGCCCAAAGTGTTAATCTTGCAGTCAAGGTACACCAAAAGTACTGATGGAAAAAGAGTACATTTATTGCACGTTCAGGCACTTCTCAGCACTAACAAGGACTCGGGCCACATCAGACTTACGAGCTACAAAGCAACATTTGATCACCTCTTATTGCCGTGAAAGCTCCTTCAAAATAAACAGATTGAAATGCTTTACAAAGCAACTGTCACACTACTGTTCCGGCTAAAGAACGGCGTGTGAAATTAGCTTGTTCTTTTTAAACTGTAATTTAGCCATAAGCAAAACTGGTTAGATGCATTTGAGCTATTAGGTATGACACGCAGTCGGCTTACTATCCAGACCTGTTTAATCAAATCGGCTTTCACTCACTCTCAGCTATATCCAGGGAGGCATATAGGAACACAGTAACTTCCATCCCTACCCAGGAAGAGGTTAAATACATAATATAACTTCTGTTTTTATGCTACACTGAAATTGGAAAGCTTTCCTGAATCAGGACAAGTCAAATCAAACCAAACCAAACCATCAGCCCTTATTCAGACAAAGATCCTGCCCTAATTAAAATTTATGTTTATTTTCATTAAAAGTAGGAGAACCTTTAACTGCTCTATACCATTGGGCAGACTTTAATTTGCAAAGCAGAGAGCATTGCTTAAAAGGAAGTCAATTTTTTTAAAGCACCCGAGATTGAAAGGATTTATCTAAGTCACAAAGAAGCACCAATTGCCAATCAAAAAAAAAAAAAGAAACCACCACCAAAAATGGTGACTTTAAGAGTACATGGGATTCTACATCATTTAGTTTCTTTATCCTCTCTGCTTTGACAGGCAAACTTGTGCCATAAACAAACCCTTTGTAAACTTTGATTGTTTTGCATCCTTCATAATTAGTCCTTGTATTCCCTGCTTTGCCAGCTTGATATTAAAGAATAACAATAATTTTCTCTTGTAACATAGTTCTCTAAAAGCATTTCACAGTTCCTCTTTGCTACTGAATGATAGGGGACTGCAGTAATTAATTGCATTCCCTCTGTTTTATGTTTCATAAAATCTTCAGCAGAGATTTCAAAGGCACAAAATGACATTTAAGCAGCCTACAACTCCCTAGAAAACAGCCACACGTGCATTTAAAATTTTCTTCCTAAAAGAAATGGCAATCATGAATGAAGTTTCTATTTCAGAAGGACTTAAAAGTTCCTGTCTAGGTACAGCTAGCGCTCTCATCCTGAAGATACTCATTCTGTCCAATTTACTGGATTTAAATACACTGAAGCCAGTAACATTTCCCTCACATGAGTAAAGTTTTCCCATAAATGAACAGGCCCATTACATCTGAAAAATTACTATACAAAACTAAACAACAGAAACCAGCTAATTATTTTTTTGGTTTCTCCATAAATACAGGAGGGAGTTATTTTCTAGACTTCAAAAGTACAGATAGTAAAATTAAGAAAATTAGAAGAAATATATCAAATAAAACCCCAAAGATATCAGAGTTGGAAAACTGAGATGTGTTAAGGTACAAATTCCTTATGAATAAATATTTTCTCTAATGACCCTAGTAATACCTCGGGGGAGGGGGGGGGGAGAAAGGCAGTGCAATCCGTAAACTGAGAAATGCTGAGCACGATGGCAACAGACTCTTATTTAACAAAATAAGAAACTGTGTATCAATATCAACCAGCTGTACATTAATGCATCATAAAATAGGTTCTGCTCATTTCATGATGTGTTAATGCCAGAAGGTAAGATGAGGTATAGATAATATACCTGTGCTTCTTATCCTACAAGTATATATGATCTCATGTCAGCACCAACACTGTTCTTTCTTACGTAATTAGGATGTAGGATGCCTATTACTAGGACACCTACATAAATATTAAATTAGGACATTTATTCTTCTCAGTTATTACAGTTAAGTCACTAGAAAAAAAATCCTTTTTCTTCTACAAATCTAGCATTAATCAAACTTTCAATTAAGTAAAGCTACTGAGCTCATAGAAGTACTATTTGAAGTTTAAGTCCAAATAAATATTTTTCAAAGATTATGAAATATTATAATCCTCATTTTAAGATTGCCATTCAAGGAGAAATCAACACCTTGGCCACAAAAATGCAGCGCCTGTATCGCATCGCGGCTGTACGCTTGGTATGCTCATTGTCAGACTGTCAGAATTTCTGATCAGTGCAGTTACCATAACAAATAACCCGTGCCTAAGCCATGGAAATTATTTAGTCCCTGAAAACTATAAATTCTAAGTACTTTAAAAGAAAGACAGTTTATGCCTATTTCTGTTAGACAAACTGGGTTAAAACAGATAGCATCGCTGTAGATAGACTTCAGTTAGGTGAGAAAATGCCGTAATGGGGGGTAGACATCTGACAGGCGGCTCACTGCATTTCTTTCAAGTCACCAGGTCAGGGATTGGTTTCCTTCAAAGTGGGTTAGCCCAGCCCCTCTGAAAGCAAGGGGTTTCAGGAGACTGATAAACAGCCCTGAGGCATTTAGTACTCCACCTCTTCCCAATAAATTGGCTGATGCTCCAGGCACTACCTTCATTCTAAGGGATGTTTTGTCACATAGCCATGGCTCCATCCTCAATCTTCTCTGTTCATTTTTTTAATGAATAAACAGATAGTGTTTTGTGGCTTGGTAAAAAATAAAAAATATTAGATCTCATCAGGTCTTTACTTGCAAAGAAAATAATCTGAGTGAAAGGTCGGTCTTGCGTATTTGTTGAACAAACTGCAGCACACAGAGGAACTCCAAGGTATGTCAGTGAAGCCCAATTTTAGAAACAAGAGCACGGGATCGCTCTGGTGATCTAAATGCAGTAGATAAGCACAGCAGAAAATTCAGAACTAAAACCAAAGGCTTTTGTAAGGTGAGGAACGATAATGTTACCTAATAAAAATACCAGCATCCCTACCTCAGCATACCATTACAAACTTCTGCTGGGGAATTCAATATGCTGTAAGCAGGTCCAGTGCTGAAAAGAAGTTACAAGCCAAAAAGCACTGAAACCCTACAAAAAATTGCTTATGTTCTTTCAGAAGAACTAACAGCCTTCCACCCTCTAAACCAACACTGCTTCTCTCTCTGGCTTGGACACAAAGGAACAAAGTGAAACCAAAGCATTTAAAATACCTCAAGACCAGCTTTTCTGTCTGCATCACCCACACAAAGGAACAACTCGGAGAAAGCCCATGGGATTGCTCCACCTTCACTCTGCAGGGTGGGAGAAAGACTATGGCACCTTCCCCTCCCACACAAGTAGCAATAAATAAAATGTGTGAAGCCTCAAACTGAAACATCGTATTGTTTGCCTCTAACAAGAGCCCGGTGTTACATTACACGGACTGACTGGCCACAGTCGTGCTTGCTACCAGTAAAATAGACGCTACCTGCATCCTCCGTACTCGCAGAGATTGCTGTCTCGGAGTCACTGCCAAGGTGCGGAGGAGCAAGGTTTACATTAACAGCCTCCATTTCAGGTCTGCACAGTAACTTTTGGGCTACAGCTAGGACACGCTGCCCCGGGGGACGCGCTGAAGCGGCGCGGATTGGCCTGACCCAAGGTCTCATTCCCAGAAGTTCCCAGCAGCTGCCCCGGGTGCACAATCTGGTTGGCGTCTCAGGAAGTGGAGTATCCTACTGAACTGACAAACCCCAACTTTTCCTTTTTAAACCACACTATTTCCAGGCAAGCACAAAGCAACTATTTAGAGATCTAACCAGCTGGGACCAGTCTAGATGTGATTAAACTCCTGTCTGTGCAAAACCAAAGGTCACCAAGTTGGACCACAGTGTGACAGAAAGGAAAGAGCGTGCTGCCAGCCCGACGCTCTCAGGGGGAACCCACTAACTCCGCATTTCACACCATGGGATACCTCCTGCCTGTATCAATTCTGGCAACAGACTGCAAAGCACATCTACCTTAAAAAGTTTCTCATGGAGAAGAGAACATGGTTGGGTAAACACCTCAGCTGGAGCGAAGTACTGGATTATTTGTTGCTCAGCATGGCTATGCAATTTTAAGGGCAAGACCAGCTTCAGGATTTTATCTGTTATTATAATAAGGCTTTACCCATGACACGGCTTAATTGCGTTCAGCTTTGTGTACACACTAGGATGAAGTCTATATTTAATAAACTTTGCCACAACACCTTGTGGAAATGTGCTTATTATGGACAAACTTATCGTAACTATTTATGGTTTAGCTTTGTCAAACTCAGCAAAACAAAATGAGCTATATCAAGAAAAACTAAACAAAACATTTCTATGCTAGTATAGCAATGTTTATGGCAGGGCTTTCATCAGTATAAGGTAACAAACAGAGTTAAAGATCCTTATGCTTACTGCCGTAAGACAAAAGTAGCGAGTGCCGAATTGGCCAGAGTAAGGAGTAGTCCCTACCCCAAAGAGCTTACAGACTACATCAAGAACTACAGAAGGAAAAAGAAAGCGTTACTTTTACTCCACTCTTGGGAAAAAGGCCACAGATAAAGCAAATTAGCCAAGGTGACGCCAAAGCGCTCTCACTGAAATGAAAAGACGACTATCTGTTCAGCTTGCTTGGGTATTGATCCCTAAGACCTAACCTGTCTATACTGTCAGAGTGCAATTTTAGAGGTATACAATTTTAGCTTTGTACCTTTTATTTTAGGAAGGTTCCTCTTTTATTAAGAGGAATGCATGACATCCATTCACACTCAGTAAACAGTCTGAGGAAGAGAAGATATATAATCATCCTAGCAAATGATGAATCACTTGCAAAACATTCTTCCCCTTTACTATTTTATTGGGAAATGCAACCTTCCTAGAAGTCAAAATATCAGTATCATGCACGTTTATGCTAATGGCAAGGTATTTGACACTGGAATCTAGTCTTGCCAATGGCACTGTTAACAACCCAGGGAAACAAAACAACATGTATTTCAAACACAACAGACACAAACACACAGAAAACAGAATCTGGAGAGATGGGAAGCTTGTACATGGTCTGGAAGAATCCCTGTTGTCAGACTGTCCACATCATGAAACAACTGACCAACTCCAAGAAATGCAATAGAACATGTGAATTCTCCACCAACAACTCTGGAACATTTTTTTTAACAAGCAAACAGAAAAATCCAGCACCTGATTCTATTAGTGGGTAAGCGTGTGATGAACAGATGGGGTGATGCAAGGAGGAGGATCCCCATCATGACAAGAAATAGATGATTCTCTTCAAAGAGATGACAAGACCATCAGCAAGAGTAGCTGCCAGACAGGGCTACACTGAATACGGTCTGGTCTGGCCAACAGAACATGCTAGAATGTTGGGTAACCATCCTATTACAAGAGCAAAGACTTTTACAACCCATAACCAGGTGCAAGGGTGGATTAAGTCAGGAGGAGATGCTAACCCTGTCCAATTTGCCTGGTAAATCTCCCAGATAGCTCTGCACTTTCAAAGGCAATTTTATGTGACACAACTTTTGACCCATTTCAGGATTTCAAGGCCACCATGTCACCTATGGATGGGGCTGTGATTGCTGATGGATGCAATTAGCACATACTAAGAGGCTGTAAATTCTCCTCTCAGGTCAGAGATCAACAGCTGTAATTGCTTCTAAACCTGGGAAATGCTGTGGCACACAGTAACCACAGACTAATCTCCAGGACAGTATCTCACTATTGCAAACAACTCTCCATCTCACAAATAAACCAATAAAGTAAGGCATAAGCCCTCCCTGCCATGGCATTTTTCAGAATACTGAGATGGTAAATGGGGCCCAAGTTTACCGATTCTTACGCCAGTGTTTCCCCTGTACACGTAGGAAGTTAAAGGAAATACACTAGCTCTTGAAACGGAAGTAGCTCATGTCCCAATTCTATTGATGCCTTGCAAATTCTGGCTTCCATACATAGCCCCAATCACAGGCTGCTGAAGTCAAAGCTAACATGCCTCTTAAACATTTTGAATCCAGGAATTCAGCACTCTCCGCTTACTCTGAAGATCATTTGCAACACTGCTGTGCCTTAAAGTGGGGCACTGTAAAACACGATGATGCAAAACCGAAAAAACAGACCGACTAAAGCTGCTGTCAGAAATGGTCAGGATGAGGGCACACATAGTATGGTGTGGATCTCCTCGGATTTCTGCTGGCCATACAGAACGCCAGCTCGGCTAGAGCAGGATGCCTTGGAGGCTTCATTCATGTACTTCTAACATTTTTATCTGCCAACATATTTTCAAGCTATTCCTTTCAGGACACTCCAGAAAGAAATATATCAAAACATAAGGATTTTTCCTGAGGTTTGAGGTCTGCTTCAAAAATACCACTGAGGTCAATGCAAGTCTTTGTTAAGCTCTAGCTTCAGCCCTTAGGAAAAACATGAATAGAAAATCTAACACTTGCATACAACTTCTCAAAAAAACCCTGTGCCTGTTTTCTCCTAAACATTCCTGGGACATCACTACCAACAGTTACAAAAAAATCTTCTCATCTTGGATCACATAATTACCTACCAATAGAAGACATTTATGAATGCACTTACTAAGTGCAGTATTTTATGCTTTCAACTTTTTCTTGTTTTCTGGATGTCCAGATCTCAGCTGATGTTTTACTGAATACACAGTGCAGTTAAGTGGTAAAAGGACCTTTCCTGTACGTCCTTCGTGGCTGCTGCATCGGTACTCCGAAAGGCACCTGTTTTCGGGAGCGATCCCTGGCCACAGGCCAAACGATACAGAATAACTGATGTCTGCATTGATCAGAGCATACCCTCTCCACAGCAGATTAGTCATGACCAAATGACCTATGCGATGGACGCAACCATCCCCTGGATCCTACATGGAGCCTCTCATACATTGTGACACATTTATCATCTTTTGCATGCTCTCCTGCCTCCCAGCAAAACATACAAAATACTCTGAAAGCTGGGTCATAACCTCCCCATATAATACCCACTGTGACCGAGTGCTATTGGGGTGGTGCTATGTTAGAGCAACAAGCTGGTTCCAGTGACCTGGAAACACACATCTGCATTTGAGTTTTTCAGATGCTGCCAATCAGAGAAAGAATAAGCACTTATATAAAGCCTAATTTTTCATTTTTTAAAACCTACAAATCAATTATAGAAATGGGTTACAGCTACTTTACTGCAACCAACCCCTAATGTTTACATTCAAACCAATAATACATGCCAACAGGTACTCTGTCTCACCTGTAACAGAAGTGTAAAACGTACTTCAAATACTTTGGATGTATTTTTATTTTAAAAGGCTGCAATAGTCCATATGCATAACGAAGAAACAAATTATTATAACATAATACTTACAAAACATTTCCTTAGAGCTCTATTAACTCTGTATTAAATGAAATTAGGATATAGCAAGCATATCTACCGGGTAGAAATGAATGACATATTTACATTTTAGTCACACTATAACATTATATAGTTGGGCCTGACTGCCACCTTTACCACAATAAAATTGTCACTGAAGCCAAGGGAGGCTCTCAGACAAGGTCTACAGCTCTTGGGACACGACTTCACAGGCATGCTCAGGGAAGTCAACTGGCATTAGTTTAACATATGACCTAAAGAAGATTAGTTAAACTCTATGTGGATGCTTTCCTTCAGAATTAAAGTGACTTTAATATGATTTTGTTACTTAAGTTTGGAAGTGAAGTAAACTAAATCAAATTAGGCCACTTTAATGGTGAAGAAAAGCATCCACACAGAGTTTTGATGCAGTGCAACAAGCTGCTTTAAAAATTAACTCATATTAGTTTTCCCATGTGTCCATTCATTCACAAATCCTTTAGGAAGGCTATAGTTTTAAAACTATTAACTTGATTAAATGGAATTTTACTTTATCAAATTACACAATTCCACTTGCTAGTGTGAAGAAGTAACTAAATACTAAACTGAGCTCGCTAGTAAAGTCATCCAGGTTCAGAGGAAATAGAGTATTCTTGCTGTGGTACTTCAGTGAGTTATACTAAAGGACTACAAAACCACTCGCCCCTTTTCAGAATTTGATGAGTGACACCCAGTGTGGTATTTCAGGGGGTGGAAAGAGGGGTTTGAAGTACCTTCTGGTTTTGCTTTAGGGCAGAGTAACTTCATTAGCAGAGAGCATGTTCTGTATCTACTAACACAAAGCATGTTTCCAGCTATAAGATGACCTCTGGCATCTTATATAGCCTTCCACACAAACTAATTCAGGAAAGCCAAATAATAATAATGGTTAAATCATTACCAAACAGCTTAGAGGAAAAGACAATGCAGTAAAGTAAGGCTGAAAGGATGATTTGACATGTACTCAAGAGTACTGGGCCAATCGATACTGTATTTTATAACTCCTGTTGACAGAGAAAGAACAAGGGTAGAATAAACCAGAATGAGTGGTAAGGTAATCTCTAACACTCCAAAAGTACCGCTTGCTTTATTTCCTAGACCATTTTAAACCTCAAATACTTTTCCTTCTGTCACGTTTGCACAGAAAGCCTGCAGACACCGTTACACTAAAGGTGGAGAGGTCTCTCAGTAGAGCTATAAAGGAAACATCTCTTCACAAAACAGATTTTAAACATGCAGAGCATATATATGCATTTTTATAGTACCTTATTACAACAGATGCATCTGTCTGTCTCCAACTGCACCAGAACACATCACCCGTTTTAGAGACATTCAGGTTTCTTATCGGAGATAAGCTAGTAGTTAGGAAGTACTCTCAGCTAGCCCTTGCACTTTTGAACAAGTCAGACACAGCTGGTATGAGGGCATCCAGCTCTCAGCAGAACATGACCAGAGCCACTATTACTGTGATGAATAAAATCTTGTAGTTACGTGCTTGTGCGTCATGAAGAAATGGGGCACAACAGAACATTATTAGGTACATCACAGAAGTCTACATTTTCTTTAAATATTCCCATAATAGCCACACTCAAAACTAAGCTATCAGATGGATCTGTGAGCTATTTTAAGTGCTTTGACAACTGCCCTCTAGAGTCTGATAGAAGTTAGCAGCGCTTATAACAAGTAAACTAAAACTAGTGGGCTTAAAAATGTTACAACACCCAAAATAACAGTAAAACCAAAATCAGTGGGTTTTAAGCTTCTTTTTAGACCTTCCTGGCTCACCAAATTAAGAACAGGGGGCAATTTCAGCTTTACAGCAGTTTTTCAGACTGAATGTTTAGGATGTGGTGGATGCATGCTTAATTACAATGTTTGAAGTTGGTACCAAGATCAAAAGGAAAGAAATGTTACCTTAAAGAGGTGAGAGT
>NW_009648550.1:5572158-5618803 GCF_000708025.1 Charadrius vociferus | reverse complement strand
GGGGGAAACATTATACACAGAATTAAGATCAGTATTATAGTTTTAGAAAAGAAGTAAGCAAGCTAAGATAAGCAGCAGCACATAATAATTGAGTATTTACACAGCTGTAAAACATCTACCAGGAGAATTGTGAGTACATGTGTTCGGAATGGTTGCAGGGGAAGTCTTCTCCACCTGATCCAGTACAACAATTTGCTTTATTACCTGGCTGCTCTCAGCTCCTACAAGAACACTAGGAAAGGTTCATTGATTTAAGCCACGTGTATCTGAGTAAACTAATGATCCAAACTGCCAGTTTATTGAAAGGGAAAAAAAAAAAAAAAAAAAAAAAAAAAAAGATTACCAATAAGACTATTAAAGCTTAATAGAAGAAAATATTTAATTAAAACCTAAAATGGAGGAATCTTTTGCTTAAAGGCCTAGAAATTTAATTGTTCTCACCTGGGTGTGTTGTAGCCTGGTACTGGGAAGAGTAATTCCACTACCTTGCTTGCTACCACACTGTACACAGAAAGATGGATGCTGGTCAGGTCTGCCAGGGAACTGGTTTCACAAAAAAGCTCCTCTGGGAAAAGAAAATGCTCCATGTACATCTACTGACAGGCTGACCAGTTCTTTCATGAATTGGTCGTGGCTTATCAGCAGGCAGACTTATATTTGCCTTACCTTCAGATGCTTACATAAGAATAATTTATTAATTTAGTATGTTTCTTAGACATAAAAAACATCCTCAGGTTTAGACTTGTAATAACCTTAGAAATACTTAATCATCACTGTTGCATTTATTACTGTGCTTAATACAAAGTACTTTATAGAAGCTCGTGATATTTAACACATAGATGAAAATGAAACAGGTATTGCAGGAGATAAAGAAGGACCTGCTCACACCTACTGTATCCTCTGCCTTCATCCTCACAGAACCTTCAACTTACACTGGAAATAAACATTACCAGTTGTTAGTACAGCATTCAGCCACAGGGATCAGAATGGTCACCTCCCACTTGGCCATTTCTGCCCTACCAGCCTTGCAAAAGCTGTCTGTGAAAAATGCAGCCATGGACATCATCAACTTCCATCTTAGATACTTACAAAAAAGCTGAACACGCTCTGCTGTGAAGTGACTACAGGAGACTGCAAACACACATAGCTTTCCTGGGAAGACTGGGATGCTTCAGAAGAGGTTTGCCTGCACAAGACCTGGTGCAAACTTCCTAATACAGTGACAACCAAATGACAGGGCATTTTTCCAATGAACAAACTTGATTTCCTCCTCCTCCTCTTTGCCAGTTGCTCCCAGTATCTGCCATAACTAGGACACATTCTCTTTTGTGTCCTTCTCCCCTTCTACCTCTCCGTTGGCACAACAGAAGGAGAAGGAAGCCCTGCTGCCCTGCACATTTGATACGCAACTCTAAGATGCTCTAAGGGCAACTCTGAAATTCCTTTTCCTACAGCCACACTCTCTTCACAGTCCCAAACCCAAGAGCAGGAAACATATGTTGGGGCAGAGAGCAAATGCTGAGATATATCCCTGCAATCTCAAGGAAGCAGGTGGTTCCTCACAGATCATTGCCAGTTCCCCCATCTCAGAGCGGTCCATGGCCTGGGTGTGGCAGAGGTATAATCAGTCCTTAAATATCCTTTTCTTCTCTGTGCTCTTTAGCCCATGCACAGCAAAGCCTCCGTTTTGTAATGTCTGGTGACACAACAGTAGCAAAGAGATTCAAGACACACAAGTTTCCTGTTTTCATTGTTTAGCACACTTTGGCAGCGATATGCTCAAAAACAACTGATTCAGGTCATTAATCAAATCAACAGAGAGCTGGCTAACAATCTGTTTTTACTCAGTTGGCAACTGATAGCTGTCTACATCTCTGAATCTCTGAATTTGTGTAGCCCTGATTAGTTTTAATCAGCTGCACAGCCATTAAACCATCCTTCTTGTTCTCCAAATGGAGGAGACAAATTCTGGGAGTTAAACTTCTGATGTGAATAGTTGCACTTGCTCGTTCAGGGGGCCCTTACTGAGAATACTCCATGTCTGTCACTCAAAACTGGCTGTTTCCTTCAGTGTTGCTGCCAGTAAGCTATTGAAAAATGAAAGCCAAAGGGGAACACATGCAAGGCAAGTGGACATCCAGATATGGTAAAATCTTGAGACCTTGAACACAGTCCAAAAATTATCCCTTTGACAACATGAAAACACATCTCAAGTTTAGGCCAGAAAACTAAGATGAGAGCTCTGCCTTTATATGATTTAAAAATAGCGTGTGTCTGTCAGTCTCAAGAGAAATACACTCACCTTAAAAGAAACAAATTAATAAACTGTTACGAACTACTACTAGTGGCAAAGACTAAAATAAAAAATATTTTTTAAAAATTATCAAAATACTAAGTTATTCCACTTTACCAAGCATGTACTACTGCAAGACTGTGACCAAATAGCTCTTCTATTTCCAAATACATGAGACATGCAAGCTATAAATAAATGAGTTCAAGATGCGCATCGATATCACAGACGCCACCCGCTCGCCCCACTGTCCTTCACTCACTACTGCCCATTTCTGACATTGTCTTTATTTTCTTCCCTTTGCAGGCATTAGGAGACTGAAGGAAAACAACACAGCCTGCCAAATGCCCTCAGGTATATTAGCACTTGTCTTCTGTTCACTTCTTATCGTTTCTCACCCTGGATTTTCTTGTATTCAAGTAGTGCCTCCTAGCCAGTGTCAGCTCATACATCACTCCATAGGATGAAAACTCCCTAGATCCTGTGTTAAGATACTAGTTGTTCCTTAGAGACTATTATAAACATGCTTGGGCATTTTGATTCTTATTATTAAAGCAACAAAGAGCAGACGGGAAGAGGCTTATCAAATGGTCAGCATCTATGCACTTCAACCTTCACTTCAGCCACTGAGGTCCTCCTAGAGGCAAAATTATTACATGTACATATTAATTGGTCTTACTGTATCCTGACCATAAGAAAGAAATATTGTGCTTTGGGAAGTTGCTTTCACATTCTACATGAATAATACCACTGTTATTATGACCAACAAGTATACAATGGACTTCCACACCATAAAATTCACAGGGTCAGCCTATGTATTTGAAAGACTGCAAACCAGGTCATAAAGTGCTTGAAGTTAAGATAGGAATGAATGCAAAACAAATGCAGAATCTTTGAAAACAAGCATCAACCAGCCAGTCACAGTGTAAGCACATTTTAAAGTCATGACAGTAAAGCCCCTCAGAGTATAAGTAAAGAAAATGTTTTTGTTGGAGATTAATTAGGATTTCTTGAGAGCTTCACATTAAAAAAAAAAACTATGCAAACAATTCCAATCACCATGTAGATATGTAACATGAATCCTCCTCAAAAACTAGAAAACAACTCTGCTCTAATGTTGTAGCATCACAAGAATCAGCACCAAGTATACAAAAGGAAACTAATATAACTGTAAATATTTCATAAGAATGTCAGCTAAAAAAAAACAAATGTTTTAAAAAAACCAAAACCCTTCTACATTTTCATATAATCAAGCCACGATTAAATGAAGCCATAGTCAAAGTCCTACCATCCTTATGTAATGCCATCAACCAAAGAAATTTCTTGGGTGAGTCATTTAAGGTCTTCCAGAATACAACTTTAATTTCCACTAAACAGTTCTGCTAAACTTTAGAAGCAAGGAGCACAAAGGTGTCTTAGAACCCCCTCGTGTTCCCTCTTTCCTCCTGACAGGTCAGTACTAAGGGGATGCCTACGTAGCCTCCAGAGAGTTTCCCTGAATTTCTAAGAAGCCATCCCACGTGCTTCTGTCAGCACCATACCCAGCCCAGGCAAGTACATGGTCTCCCTCAGAGAAACCGATTAGCTCAGGGTCACCACAAACTAACTGCGGCATTAAGTCTTAAGTCTTCTGATATCAAAGACATATCCCACCACAGCCACGCCACAGAATTTTAGTGTTTAGAACAGGAGGAATTTCTCAGAAATCATTTTAAATTGAATGCTGTATCATTCCATTCTAACTTATTTCAGGTACTCACCTGCACAGATGACAGGAATAGATCCCTTCAGTCTTATCTCAAGCACAGAGAAGGCTTGGCTTGCCTTCATTGCCTTTTCCATAAGCACTTTAGGAGAACAATTTATACAGCTTGAAGCTAATGGGAAATCTTGAATTCAAGTGATATTACTGAAGATTCTTGAAAATGAGAACTGAACTTGCTAGTCTTTGAACTGAAACCCCAGTTGTACCAGAAGTTACACCCATCAACAGGGAGAACAGCTATATAATAGAGACCCTACATATCCAACGCAGCCTGAAGGTCTGATGTTAAGTAAACTCTGCTCATTAACAGTCATTTGAAGAAATTATCCATTTGGTAATTTGAAAATGTACACATTTGACTCTGCAATGGCTGACATTCAGGTCTTAAAAAAAGACAGCAAGTCAAATTCACTGAAGAGAGAATCAGGAATGACTTATGAGGATTTGCCTCCAGGTATTTTCAGCAGGCGAACCTGTAACACAGGAGGCCTGCACGTACTTTGAAGTTTTAGTAGCTACCAAACAGTGGGTGGCAGAGCCCACAGGTGCAACTGGCTATTTATTTCCAAGCTTAAGGGGCACACGGCTTCTGAAGAGTATCACACATTTTTGCTCAGAAAAGTGGGCAAACAGTTCTACAGACAGCAATGGTACCTCATCAGCAAATGAAGATGCTACTTATACATTTATGAAATTTGTTACGAAAATTCATGTTGTTTTCCAGAAGCCTGGCATGAAGGACTCCATCAGACCTGTCGGAGAACCTGGCAGCAGTAAACCAAAGAGACTTCTAAGGGCAATGAACAAGTAAATGAAACCCAGGAGGGTTTTAGGCCATGTCTAAGGTAATCTCCAAACCTCAACCCATGCCCACCCATTGCTGAAGCCACTACCAGTATTCCAAGTAGAGTCTAAAGCCTTTCTACCTGTACAAATAGCATACTTAAAAACTTGATAGTGGAGTTGGAATTGGATAGCCTTAGTAAGCTATGAAGCCAGCAGATTTATAAGTAAGTTCTGCTTCTGAGGAGGTGAAGCGTCTCCAAAAATAGCAACATTTTATCTTAAGATGTTAAACTGCAGTCTTATATCCATATAACCTCAGGATCCATACTTCATTTTGTTTCTTAAGTGCATGTTTTTGTGTGTTCACAGCATACGTGAAAAATGGTAACAAAAAGGGTTAATACATTAATATTTTCAGTGTTAAAGGAGAAATCTCAATCTGAGAATCCTGTATGCTTCTGAATGCTTAAGTTTTTGCTAAAATGTTGCATTAACACTGTGGTGGGGTGTGGGGTTTTTTTTTTTTATAATTTATTATCCTTTCGTCTTCAAACCCTCACAGCTCTTTTAACAGATCTCACTGCAAATCCCCAGATGCAAGAGAACAGATAGCGTTCCTCTAGAAACAAATCTGTCTCTTTTTGTTACTAATGCCATAGCAAACACAACTTTGAGACAGACTGAGGATAAGCTATTTAATGTTGCCCATGGTAGAAGGGGACAATGAACTATAAATGAATTTGATCCCTTCACACCTTCTTTCCTTTATCCTCCACAGCGAAGCTAATACCCAGAGCCATGTGTAAAATATACTTGGCAACTGAATGGCTGAAGCTGCCAAGTTTCAGAATTATTTTTTCCCATCTTGGGAACAGTAGCAGGGACACTATCACATGTTTCTTGTCTGTTTCTGGCTATCCCATTGAAAGCACTGAATTTGCTTGTACACGACTGCTGGAGGTGCTTCTAGCAGAAAAAAAAAAAAAAAAGCAGAAGATCTACTCAGGTGGTTTTCATCTAATCAGAAAAAAAAAAATTACTTGCTACCAGTTAAATTTAAATGAAAGACAACTGTCCTATGTTTTAATCAACCTCAATATCCACATGTCTGGGCAGGGTAGAAATGCTCTGGTTCTGTAGCTGTGAAGACACTCATCAAGATGCCATCCTCGTTTGCACAGAGAATACTTTTGAAAGTGGATCCTAGTCCCTTTCTTACCAAGTGTAATCAATTTAAACTTCAGAGAATTTTCTTAGAAAAATAAGCAGGCTGGACAAATTTTGCCCTAAGCTTATAACTCCACACACCACCTACTTTTTATGGCATTCATACCTGTTCCAGCCCTGCACTGTAAAAAGTTACAAGTTCAAAGTCACACTTAACTTTAATTCCCTTCCATTAAGCTTTTGGGAGGGCCATCACCACAAGACCCAAGATATTTGGTCACCCAACCTGGCTAGTGCTTCTACCTGCTTTGCAGAGTAATCTTTGATGGCAAGTGACCCCAGCTGTGTAGCTCAGTTGCAAACAAAACATCATGCTTGTCTTTGTCTGAGTAAGACACCACAATATCAGATATGGGGTTTTAGCTTGTTTACAGGTAACCAATAATATTTTTTTTTTGTCTGATATGACAAGACACCAAATGGTATGTTGGGACCCCTAGAGTAGCCTCACTGTTTGGTGAAAGAGATGGAAAGTGAAAGACAGCAAAGATGAAAAACCAGCAAGCAGCACCACACAGAGTTTTAAAAGGAGAGCTAACCATTAGAAAATGCAGCCACCAGCTTTGATAATGACATTTGCTGACATAACAGACATAAAAGAAAAGCCTTAAATGTCAGCTCCTCATGCTAAAAAAAATTATCTAGGCTACAAATGAGAGTTAAGTATAATATCCTTCTCTGCAATACATGGGGAAAGGTTCTCCTTTTACAACACCATACGACACTGATCATATTTCATGAAGGAAAGGATCTTGCTTGAAAGTTACAACTCTCATAGCTCAGAATTTAAAGTTAAAAAGCTGCAACTGCTGTGAAAAATACATGCATCTGGATTCTCCAGAAGTTCTCTTTATATTCATATAATGATATCCATTAAATGGTAGTTCCTTCAGAGCTAACAGCAAGCAATTAAAAATCCTCCGCCCTGGCTTACAACAGAAGCTGCACAACCCAGGAGGACTGGCCACGTGTGATCAACAGCCTTGCCTGGGGACAGAAGCTGAACGGGCCAAGAGGAGGTCCCAGAGCTTGGCCAGTCACGAGAATCACATGAAGAGCCACAAGCAAAAAGCAGAAGCTGGTTGAAGCCACAGGATTAAGAAGATATCACCACCCTCCTCCCTTCGCTCATCTGCCAAACCCAAGCCAAGTCAGTGGCACCCAACCTGAAGAGCCTCCTACCGGTGCTCACACGAATCACACCAGAGAGGAGATGTGACTGGCAGTTACATTTCTAAAGGCCAATATCTGTGTGCTACAGAACTTTCATACCTATTGTGAGAGCATAAAAAACTCCTGTATTTCATTAAACCATGAGGCGGCATGGGTTCTAGAATTCTAGAATTAGGCACTGCATTAACTCACTCTTCAAAGTTGCTAACAGAAAATAAAAGAAATGTCACAGGAATGCGTTACAGGCATTTTTTTTCCCTTCCCTATTAAAGTGCTCTAAGTACAGAAGAATATTTTTCCCCAAGTATTTACTTATCACTCCTTTTTCCTCCTTCTAGGGTCTGTTTATTTTTGTTTAAATATAACAGATGAAATATTTAACTTCACAGTGTAAACAATATATCAGATACATCAAATGCTGGAATAAGTGGGCCAAAATAAATTGGAGATAGCTTGCATTCTCTTTATTGCTACTATTATGATCTCCAAACGATAGCACAATTTCTCATTGCAAAATGCAGCGGAGAATTTTCCTAGCTAGCTGGAGGCATAAAAGCAAACCTGGGTCTTCTCGTTACAGCACCCAGACAATTTGATTTAATCCTGATTAGACCATTCATTCTTAGGGGCTCCACTACAATATCACATATGTCTTTATAATCTGTCTTCTACCTGTATGGCAGCCTTGCTGTTCATTCCAATAAATGCAACTTTAATTGTGTCTATTGGATAAAAAAAGCAGTTTTCACAGAAATAAACAATCACTCAAGCCAGCTTCTCACAGACCAACTCTGGTCTTGTATTTCTTGCTCTTGAAACAACTCCATACCCAAGACTTACTCTTACAAGGCCCCTAACATTGATCTGAAAACAGATCCTTAATAGAACAGGACAGTTAAATAATCATGTCATTGACAAATTAATTTTAGTGTGACAGATGCTTTCCACATCAAGTATACAAGAAAGCCTTGCATGTGCAAGCTACAGAATTTAAAGAACATAAAGCATGTTTCAAAAATGTGATTTTACACTGTCCTCACAGCTACAGTGGCTGTGTAAAATAGAAAGGAAAAATGTCTTTCCTGCCAAATCAGGAAAATATTGCATATATTTAATGCACTTAAAAGAGTTATCCAATATTGTCCTTATAGTAGGCAACTAACGGCTCAACCGCACTTCTAGATTAATGGTTAGTACACTACTTATCTCTTGAGCTATGTGGAATGCAACTGTTACTATGTACCTAAGTGAACAACATGCATCAGACAGTAGAATGTGGATACATTCTGAAACCTAGTTATCACACTAATTTTCCATGTTACTGAGACAACAGCATTAACTGGAACGTGGATATCTGAGAAAGTTTGTGTGCTGTGACTCTGCTTGTAAATACACCAGCACAGTTCGATATTTCTAATTAAGCAGAGATCAGAAGTGCCGCGAACTAATAGAAATGCCTTTGGCAGGAGCTTATTCAATCACATTTCAAAAATATTCTTGAAAATTAATCTCTGATGATGCCTAACTGCCAGTACCTTCTGACATCTGCAACACAGACAACCTTATAGACAACAGCAAATTTCATGCTGATGTTACACGAAATTGAAACTTTTGATCGAACAGTTCAGCTTTTGTTAATTCATTAGTTGGACAAGTCGGCTGACAGTTGCCTGTCAATTTCGCCAACGGCAAACAGAAAGGTAGATAGTACAGTTGTAGTCTAGGTTAGGCTAGCAGCATAAATCATTCTTCCAGCCTTTTTAAAAGTTCCCCCTAAGACCTTTATGCACACTATTTTAGCAAGAGAACGCACATCTGCTGTGGATGGACAATAGGGATAAGTGATTTACATAACATCATGGAATGATCTCTTAAGTTGTCAGCATCAAGAAGCAGAACAGGATGAACAGTTTTCAGTGCATAAAACCATTCACATCACGTATGTCATGTAACCAATGTGAAAGTCAAATATTAATTTTAAGGTTTGTGGATGCAAACTTCTTTTTCCCAGTGATGTCAAACCTTGCAAGTACAATAGAGATTCTGGAAATAGTATTTTATTTCAGTTCAAGGACGGACCTGAGTGTGGCTCAGGAGACTCTCACTTCTCAGAATGATGCAAACACAGAATGAGTATCAATACATACTATTAGGAAAGATATTTGTGGAAGTAGTCCTGTATTTGAGAAACTTAGGAGTCTCCTTCCCTCTGAAGCTAGTATTTTGGATGCTATCAGACAATTAACATAATTTGATAAGGTCATACCATGCCACTGAAGTAACTGGACTGAACACCAGAGGCCTAGAAGCATGGAGTTTAGGTGCAGTGAAGAAACTCAGTGAGTTGCCCCTCTCTGAACCAGATACCAACGTGGGAATCGGCTTCAGAAGAGCTAAGCCTCATTGAATGTTGACAGCAGGCAGTGTCGAGCTCTGGCAGTAAGACCCTGAACCTGTACAGGTACAACAGCTCCCTGCAGAAGCATCAGGACAGTTACAGCGTAAGTCACAGGAACAAATAGTTTGTGAGAGTAAATACCAGGAACCTGTCACTTTTCACCGATCCCAGGAAGCACTGGACACAAATATTGTAATATTAGTTTCAACTGCAATAACTCCTGTGCTTAAAACCAGCTTGGATCAGGCTCTAATCTAGTTCTTGCTTCACCACTGCACGAGATGTCTGTCATCAGTCCATATCCAAAATGGCATTTAAGACATTTCTAGGGTGATGAACTGATGGGCCCATTATGAGTGGTATGGCTGCTCTGAACACGTTAGGGGAACAAGTAAAACAAACCCAAGAAAAGCCATACACAACAACCACCACCCCCCCACACCACCACCACCCCTGCACCCACACACACAACCAAAACCTCACAAGTTTCAAAAACACTTTTACTTCATCCACCTGAACACAATGACTGGACATTGAATTTGCAAAACTGTAAAGTCCTTCCTTTAGGCATCAGACTCATCTAGAATTATGAGATCATGGAAGTGGATTCACTACTCTGATATATTTGAAGACTCTGTGTTATTAATATTATAGTATCATACGAAGGTAAAGGATTTCATGCTGCATCCAGAAAACAATGACCCACGTTCTTTTAAGCTGCTTTTGCTAAAACAGGAAAGAACTAAATTACAGCTTAGAGGTATCAGGCAGGCCAGGGAACAGAAAGAGGGGGGGGAAGAGAAAATTCACTTTCTAAAGATAAAACAGCTACATTTAAAAGGCCAACACTGGTCTGCACCCTGCATGAAAGAATAGTTGCTGGAAACCTAGAACATGAACAGAAACTCAAATGTAGACTGACCTAGAGAGTATCTGTGACAGAGTCAGGACACAGAAACTCGTCAGTTTACATACAGTAGTCATCTCCTACATTGCCAGCAGACAGTCACCAAAATACTCCACATCTCTTCCTGCTTCTTCCTTTCCTTCCTCTTCTACCTTGTCACCTAGACTGTACACAGGAAAAAAATCTGAAAGTGCTTGCTGTTGAAGAAGTAGTAACATTTTTAGTCCAGAATATTAATGACAGAAAAGTTATCTTATTCTGCCAAAAGCATCTAACTACTAATTGAGAGTGAAACAGAAGCACCCCAGCTTGTTATTACAAAGTATAAATTCCAACATAATTTTCCATGTGCATTTTGATGCTACAGCTCCAACTGACAGCTTGCAGAACTCACTGTTCTTACAGTCAAAGAAACATGCCCTTCCATCCCCACTGCTCCTTATAAATGGGGGTTTCTTTTCTGACCGAACCAGCACCTCACTTGGCACACGCTCCTGGTCCTCACGGTTTCCCAAAGAAAACTAATATCCTACCTGTCTTTCCTCCCTAAAAGCACTTTCTTCTAAATATGAACATACACATCACATGGGATTACCCAACACAGCAGGGAGCAGTGGAAGAGGTCGTGCTTGTTTTGGCCATACCAATGAAAGTTGGTGTAAAGTAACACACAGAGATGAGTGTTTCTATGCATTTTTTTGCATAGAATAAGACCTCCTATCACCAGGACACTTCCAGAATCTGGAAATACTTGAGCAATACTGCTGCTCAACCACATGAAACCAGACAGACAACTGAGAATAGCCACTGGCCTGCTTCCCACAGAAGTCTCCTCAGGATTTCTATTAGCTTGTTTTTTTCTTCAAAAACCAAAGTTTTATGAACAAGTTAGAATGGTAATCTTGGAATTAACTTCTACAAAACCTTGAGGATTTGACTTCACCAGTCTAAATCATTATTTTCTCTTATATAAAATAGACATCTTAATAAAGGTAAAAAATTGTATTGCAAGTATTAATATTTATTTGAAAGCCCACATGAGGATAAACAAGATTCTGGTTGCTGGCAAAGAAAATTGCTTATTTAAACTTTCGCAGAGCCACGGGTCATTTATTTGCTTAAAATTCCTTCTAGCCTAAACGTAACTACAATATCTTTAAGTCAAACTGGCATTTTAAAACACTTGGCCTTAGCAGTGGCATTTAAAATAATGTGGGGATAATTACTGACATTTACTGTGCTGTAGTGAGAGCATGCCGAAAAAGAGCAAGCCAGCATTTGAGCTATGCTGATGCCCAATAGCTCAACAATATTATTAGTGTCGGTACAAGGCCACATTTAATCTGGTAGTCCACATCCATTCCAAGCTTGTAGACACTCAAGGAACACTTATCTTCCAGTAAATAAGAACTCAAACACTGTTCAAAGTACTTGAGGATGCATATTATAAACTTGATTCTGGCACTGTTCAGGATTACAGATACAAATGATACAGCGTACTGCTCAAAGGAGTAAGAGTTTTGCAGGCCTTGGTATTTCTAGCCTGAACTAGCAAATGACCAAAAATATTTGTGTCTGGGCTGTCAACAGATTATCAACAATTTCATGTTAAAGCAAACAATTATTTCTACCATTTTGACTCGGAAAGTTACCTGGGAAACTCCAAGTAAAGCCTGCACCACCAATTGCTGTGGCTGTTATAAAAAGACCTGCTGGAAGTACTATGAAACATCTGAAATCCACCTAAACCACTCAAGAGACGGAGAGCATTTTCTGCTGGTCAAAAAGATGGAGCTCTTGCAAACGTCAGGAGCCTTGTCACTACATTTTCCACCCAAATTAATTGAGAAAGCAACACCAGCAGCAGGTGCCTTTTCTAGTGATTATCTCAGTCTCTGCTCCCCTGTATTTAATATGCATTATGCCTTTCTCTGTGTTGTTTTCTATTCCAGCCATTAAAAATGCCACTTTCCCCCGCCCCCCCAAATTCCCTATGCAGCCTATTGAACCCTCTGAAAATATTCCAGAATTGATTCCCTGTTCATAGTGCCCCAGGAGTTCCCATTTCAGTGCTTATCCCACATACTGCAAAGAGACAAGCATGTCTGAGATAGGGACCGTATCCTCTTTTCCATCCCTTTCTCAGCATGCAGTAAGTTTCCCACTTGTGGGTATTTTGGTGTAGGTAGCCGAATCCTTTTACTTCCTGAGAACTGATGCAAGTCCTCCAGGTCTCCAAAAAAGTCACAGTCATTCTCCCTGTCACTCAGATCAGACATCCTGCTACATGATTTTCACCTTAATTTGGCAGTGAGATCTCCAGCAAACACTTCCAAGGACTGTTTATTTACAATGGCATTTTAAAACATTAAGTATTTGAGGTATTGCTCTCTGAACGCAGACACATACACTTCAGACATGCTATCTGGAAGATAATCCCTTAACTTTCAAGGTCCAATTATCTCAGAGTTCATTCTTTTGGAAAAACAATTTAAAGGACATCAGTGAGGACAAAACTTTCCCAAAGCTTATCAAAAGCCCTATAAAAGATGACTCCTTTTCTCACTCAGGATGGTAAAGACTAGAAGAAGCAAAAAGCACTGGGCTTTGGACATCATGCACTGCTTCTCCAGCACTTTTACACATACAAGACATACAAGGGTGGGACTACCAGAAGGTTCTTGGGAAAGGCTCTATAAATAATGAAGTGGCAGTAGGATGGTGGGAAGAAGGAGAACTTAACAGCACACTGACTTATTGTAATTTCTTACAGGGTTCTCAGCAAAAGCAATTTTTTATAAGAGTAACTACCTTTCTGCAAATCCCTTTCACCACTATTAAAAGCAAACAAGCAAACAGCCACGGTACCCACCACCACCACACACAAACAGAATCGCTACAAAATGAAAAGAACACCTTCTCTGTTCTTGCAGGGATTTGGCAGCCCTCATAACACACACAGAGCCTACGAGCTAAATTTTTCTGCCTTGCAAAGGTCATCCCTGCTCACAGATCCTGCCTTTGGGGCATACAAATCCTTTCCCCTCCAATCCCTCAGTATTTGGGATTGACAACTTTGAAGGACATATCTGCTTGCGCGGAGCTCTTCACCCTGTAAGCATATTCAGAAGGGTGACTGGGTGGGGTGCCACTCGCCCCACTCCATTTGAGAGTCATCCTCCCCAGCAGATACTACCAGCAAAACATGCCCAATACACCATTGGACATCTGTTGATGTCTGATGAGCTGAAGACAGAGGTTGGCTGGACAGACACGTGCAGAAGGCGCATGGGAAAAACTTGGACTGGCTCTGCCAAACTGAGGAACTGCTAAACACAGAAAAGACAAAACATATTATTTAAATTAGCACGTCATGCTAAGGTTTGGTTACTGGCTTAAGGACAATACGCATGTTGGGAAATGGAATGTAAGTGTATTCGCTATTGTCCCAAACATTTGCTGTTTTCCTTGGCAGCTATTGTTTATCTTGCAAGAAGTACTTGCAAATTACACATTTCATAATAAATACCTGATTAATCGGAAAATAAACCTCTATGTTTAGCCTGACTTAAGCTTGTCTTGTATGTTTACATGTCTACTCTTGTAGCAAGTGCAACAAAAACTTCAACAAAAACACTAACCATACACAGAGTTTCCTCTGGAACTTTCCATCAACCTTGGCCAGACAAGTCTTGCTTTATTTATTGCATAACTTTTCTAGGAGGTAAATACATATCCTCCAGGAAATAACAGCAGAGTCGTCGTCTCCTGACTTCATCAACATGGATAAAACTGTTGGGGAAGACTTAATCTCTGAAATAAGTCTTCCTATGTCCCAATACAATACATTGCCTAAAGTAAGGACATGAGCATGTCACACACGTGTTCGAATCCCACAACTTTTAAGCGTCTGCTCTTCCTGAGCTCTAAAAACGCTTGACAGTATGTTTACGTACCCAAAACAATCCTTTCCCAGGGAATTTCACCAATTTTATAGGCCCTGGGAAATGAAGAGCTGGAACACATTCAACACAAGCAAATACACATAGCGAAACAGGCTGAGGGCTCAAATGGCTGAAATTTCTAGAGATGATATCTAACAGAAGGCAATAGTAATTTGTTTACTATTCTTCTCTATGAAAAATACATCAGCATGCTTTACAATCAGAAATATATATTGATTCTAATGGAAGAGCTGACATTCGGGAAAAGGGAAATAGCAAAAATGTTGCATGAACTGAAAAAATGTTTTCATTCTTCAAATGCTATCATTTGGGTAATGATTATACTGAAATGCTGAATGAGTTCCAAGGTTTCTCCCCAACACCATACACTACTACACCTTCCAGCTAATTACTTCCTGAATTTCTTTGCGGTAGGCACTAAAAAAAAAAAAAAAAAAAAAAGTAATTCTCTTCCTAAACTTCCACTGGTTTCTAAATGTCTAGTGAGAAGTACCATAACAGTCAACAAAAAAGCATTTAGATGGCAACTACTAAAGGATCTTTTTACATTTGGTTTAAGGCTTTAAATATTAAACATACCCTAGACTGATAAAAAAATGGATTATTTGTATTGCAGTGGCACTGGATGGCCAGTCACAGGTCAGGATCCCATTCTCCCAAGTATGCAATTAGTTTACAGCTGGGACAGGAAGAGAGCAGGATTACGGCACTATATTATTTGTCATGCAGCCTTGAACATTACAACCTGACAGAGGGGAACTTTTGGCCCATCCGCCAAGGTTATGACTTGCCCTTTCTGAAGGAACTATTTCTTCACAGCAAAAGGGACCTTGGTTTAATATTTCAACTGAAGGACAGAACCCCTATTAGGGAGAGGCTCAATCTTATTTCTGTTGAGTAAAGGTTAGCTATGAATTTTCAAGGACTGGATTAAAAATCCTGCAATTATACAGTACATGACACTGTACCAGAGCATAAACTTCAAAAATAATCACAAATATCAAAACAGACCTTATAAAACAAGATTCCTCTATGATTTCTGTTAAAAATACTCTAAAGTGTCTATATTAAACTCTTCTAAACAAATTTTCATTATTTCACCCTAACTGTATATTTTCACAAACTAAGCAAACAGTACAGGCCAGCATTTCCCAAATCTCAAGTAGCAGCCAACACAAAATAATGGAATATCTCTATTGTGCACACTGAATTTAAAGGACAGGTCTTAGATGTATTTTCTACCTATTGAAGCACCTGCTAACATCAAACTAATACTCAATGAAAAAGCAAAGGATTTTAATTCTGTTGCTCTAGCTCTTATAGATCCATCTATAAAAGCTTTAGTCAAAAGGACACAATAGCTGTATTCTGTACACACCTTGAAGAATGTAAGTTTCATTCATTCAGCTGCAGCCATGAGTTTTCTCACTTTCACAGGTCCAAGTTAAGAAATTCTTTTAAATTGACATTTTGCCTTAAAAATACAAAAACCTTACAATATTAAGGCTAGTAGAAAGCATCTAGGGATGTTTTCAGTAACCCTTGTTTGATGAGTTTGATGAGACAAATGCTGTAGGTTTCATATGAATACAATTACATGGGGTTTTGTCCCCCAGAACTTTCAGTGTCTTGCAAAGTAATGCCAATGAACTTGACAAGACATCAGATTATATTTCTGTCAACTTTAATGATATGAATTTATGTTCATTAGTTACTCCAGTCAATCACAAAGGAGAAAGTCATCTTTTCTACCTAATATTTCTACTTCTCTTCACTGAACACATGGATTGCAGCACTGTCCCAAATTTGTTAAGAATCTTCCAAAGTGAAATTACTGCCTCCAAACACACAAAAGCCACCACAAACAACCAATCCCGCAGTACATGAGACATTGCATAGAAATAGGATTTGGTTATCAAAATGATTCTGTCCCAAATTGACATGAAAAAGAAGCAATCCAGCAAGATGTACCTCATTGACACGACTCCTCTCCTAATCCCCCATAGTTCAATTCACGGTTTTCCCTTTTCTCAAGACCCAGCTTCAGTTTTAATCTCCCTACCCATGTAAACTAACAGGACATTGATCCTAAAAATAAGTGAGTATACTCATTAATTTATTCCAGCATTTTCTTCAGCTGATACAGTGGGCTGCTTCCTGAGCTTTGGAAGTCATACCAGCTCACACAGCAAATGAGACTGCTTCTACTATCACACAATGAAGTCATTTTCCCTTCACACTAACAGAGGACAAATCACGATTTAAACCTAAGACTGTTCTCCCCATTTTCAGGAAAGTTTAAATAATTCTATGTGCCAACCAAAAAGACAAAAGAAAAACAACACAAAAAAAAGCCAAACACACCAAACCCTCAAAAAGTCATTCGTATCTCCAATGTCTCTTTTTATTTCTCCAAAGACAATGACAATACTAGAGAAGCTAAAATGACTGCATTTTCCACTATAGCTCTACTTTTATGGCATAACTTCAGCACACAATTTACTACCAAATGCAAATCCATGTGTATGCTGAAGTGGCTGCAGCAACACCTGTGCAACCCTTTAACTTTGCTTGCTGCAAGCAATGCTTATGCAACAGCAGTTTGTGTGGTTTGTAGTTTCCCCAACTCCACTTTCCATGAGAGTGCAAGGAATTACACGATGAAGTCGTCTGAGCTGCAGAGGAAGTTATAATATCAATAATAACACAAAAATCACCAAATTAAGTCATTCTCTGGATTACAAGTTTTCTTGTTTTGCTTTTACACTCCTAGAGAAGTTTAGTGTCATTAAGTACACAACGTTTCAACAAGTCTCAAGGGTTTCACACAATCAGCCATGAAACCACTCTAAAAGAAGTCAATATGCCTGGAAGTTTTGTTAGCACCTAATATCCTCTGTGCTGATAATTATTTCCAGTTACTTTAAAAGGCCAAGTTAATAATTACACTGGTAGTAACAGGTGTGGATTATATACAGCTGGCAGAAATCCTTTCTTTCCTCCGCTAAATTATGCCTTATTGCTATTCACCTACAGAAATGGGAAGCCGAATGCCCTCAGGAAAAGATTCAGACACAGGCTAATGATTATCCACATAGGTGTGATATAGCCAGAAAACATACCCTGCCAAAGACGACACACCTTTATGAAGATATCAGTGTTTCAGATGGTTTCAAACGAGCGTTGCCTAAGCACATGCTTTTCTTCCCCACACCTTCTAAAAGTGCATTTATACCCATCCTTAAAGGGCTTGAAGAAACTGTAGTCACACCAGACTATTTAACAATTGTCTGCTCCTGCAGCAGTGGTACAGCAGCATCTTCAGTGACACTGAAGAGTTACTTTGCGCCGAGATCTCAGATAGGAAAATCTGATCTCACAGTCCCAAGGAGCCTGAATGCTCTCTGTACAGCCAGGAGACAGTAAGACAAAGCTTTCACTCTGCAAAAATTAGTCTTTGGTAGGAAGACAAGTGCTGTCTCCCAGAAGATGCCACCAGGAAGCAACTACATTTAGCTCCTGGCTGAGAATTCCAGAATTCTGTTAGAGGCTGCCTGGTGGCCCATCTCGCGTTTCTAACAAAGGGCAAATGACAGATGAAGATGAAGCCAAGTTTCATTTAACTACAGAAAACTCAAAAAAGCCTAGCAAAAAATACAGTCAGGGTTGAAATAATCTACCATTATTTTTATGTTCCATACTGCTCACCAGACCTTCAATTTCCTACATCTACTGTAGGATTACGAGAAAGGAAAGAAGTTTAGTCCACTGCATTGAGAGTTTTGCAAGGAAGATTCAAATTATTCAGGCAAGCACTGGACCTGTCACTCCACGATTAGACAGCTACAGGCGATGAGGAAATCTGCATCAATATCTGCATCGTTTTAATTGACTTTTAAATTGTCAAGGGATGAAATATTGCTGCCAGAAGGACAGATCCCAGAGAAGAACCTGTCTCGTGGGAGTGAGCTGGAAGAGGCAGGAGTTAAGCCCACAGATACAGTATCAGTCAACAAGAAGCAACCTTGATCACACAAGAGAAGGGTGATTTAATAAAAAAAGCAAAAAAAAAAAAAAGCAAACCCTTCTTCCCTCTCTTCCCTCCCCAAACTCATGAGGTGCAGTGAATTCTGCTTTGATAATACAGCTGTACGCTAAATGAATTACTTTTTCCTATCATCAGAAATAAGGATGCTCAGGAGGGCTTACTAACTGCAGCTCAGCTCCACGTCCCGGTACTAGCTTTTGGATCAGAGCTAGCCCACATGCTGCTGGCTCACACTGCAGACCCGTCGAGCTCACATGTGCCTGCAGTATGTGGCACAGCATAGCCACCATGCTTCATAAAAATCAGCACCTGTCTGATGCTAGGAAATCCTTAACTTGCCTATAACTTTTATCTACAACAAAATAAATGTATTTCAGAGCATCACACCTAGGTTAGGCACCCTTTGTGGATGTGATACTTGTGCATCTAGACACAGTGACAGAACCAAGACTGCCCCAACTTTCAATTTGAGGCAGGGTACCACCATGGTAATTTTGCCACACACACGGTCCTATCAGCATGTTTCATCCTTGCTCCCACATGCCACCTTCTGTGGAGCCATCGTCACCCAGGCTATTCTCTCTCTGCCAGGTCAAGTATCCCAGGTGAGTTTGTAGGGAGTTGTTTGGGCCTCAGTGTCACCTGCACCTTCAAGCAAAGCCTGCTAGACGGAAGTGTTCAGTGGCTTCCCTTAAGTCATGGGAATGAATTTGCACAAATTATAACGGAAGGATTTGCCGTTCATCAACAATACCTCAGTATGCAGCACACGGACAAAGGAAGCTGGACAGCCTGTATAGACATTACCTACAAACCCACCACCATAAAACAAGAACACGCCTAGTATACTAGGACACCAAATTAAGCACCGCAAATTCAGCAAAAGCCATAAGCCCCGGAGTGTGACCCTTCTCCTTATTTTATACAGCAGACCAGACAATGTTCAAAAGCCTGAAGACATGAACTTCTACCCCGATGGTGAAGGGAATACTGCTGAATTATCACTTGCAAGGAAGAAATCTAAGACAACACAAAGAAAGTTCATCTCTAGAAACCAATTTAGGTTCAAAGACCAAGCCTTATAACTGGCTTTCTATTTTGGCAGCATGCATGACATGGACCCTTAAAAAAATAAATAGTGCATGACTTCGAATTTTCTGAGGCACAGAAATTTATACTTCTTGCTTAAAACAAACAAACAAACAACAACAAATGTGTTTTCCTACTTCAGTGAAAGACCTTTCCAATGCCCAGCTGGGCAACTGTAAAACCATACATCTTCATCTTACTCTATAGTTTAAAAACCACACCCTTTAGCTTGACTACTTAGAAAATGGTCTAATTGAAAAAGATTCTGGAGTTGAAACAAAATGCTCTAAGCTATCTCCCCATGGTTTGCAAAAGGAGCTTTTGGTGGGTTTGGTTTTGGGGCGGGGTTTTGTTTGGGGTTTTTTTTGGGGGGGTTGGGTTTTTTTGGTGGGTTGTTTTGGGTTTTTTTGCAATTTAATGCAATATTTACTAGTTATCTGCCTCCTAATCTAAGGCTTCAATTCCAAACGCTGTTTGTCATCAGCATAACATTTTGAAGTGGACGCAAACCAGAAGTCTGCTTGTAGCTCATTACTGCTAGGTAACAACCAATACTCCTCCATTCCCTTCTCACCCCTGCACACCAGTACTTCGATTAAGATCAGCAGTCCAACACTGCACCGCATGTCGCTCCTCAACTTCAACATGATTCTGACTTACTGAGGTGTCTCTCATACACCATTACTAAGTCACTTGCTCTCTAAGTAAGATAGAATAAAAAAGACTAGAGGATGTAGAAGACATTCAAGACAAGGACGGGTCAAAAGAACACTTTACGTAATAGGAAGAGGCTTTTCTACATTCTGCAAGTGTATAAAGTAATGTACGTCAATCACTTCATAATCAGCATACATCAGTTTAACAGAATGCATAGTTAAAAAAGATTTCCAGATCATACAGGATCTTGCAATATATTGTATTTTTTTTATGTTGTTGATTTATGCAATGGTTTATTAATTAGTAGCTGTCTGACTGGAATTGAGTCTCTGGAGCAAACATTACCATTCATATCATCATGATATTAGCCAAAGACATTCTCAAGCCTCTTCTTGGAGATCATTCATTTCACGGGTATATTAACTTGTGAGTTGAGGAGGGGGAAAAAAAAAAAGCACATGCATACAGGTCTATATTTGTGGCACATATAAAACTCCAGAATATCATTTTAGACAATCTCCGGGGAAAAAAAACAAACAGGTACAACTAGACACAGGAGATATGATTTATCTCCAAAGTAAACAGAACATAACTTTATTAATCCACATTAGAATATGTCCTGTGTCTTCAAGGAAATCCAGGTTAGAGTACTGCATCTTCATCTCAACTAATACGTGCAGGGAAAAGTACAGATGTAGATAAAATAACATCATAATATTTGCCTTTAACAAAATCCAAGCAAGTTTGGATTTAAACCAGAATTGTTCATTCTGCCTTATATGACAGTAAGCAGATACTAATGTCTATTCCGACTCCCCATGACTATAACTAAAGTCAAACATGACATTCAAGATTTCCAAAAGCATTCCATTCAGTGCGAGGAAGCTTCCTTACACTGAAAGTAATTAGTTTGATTCTGCAAGTTATCCTGTTTAATTTTATATACACCTACAGAATCAAGTATGAAAAAATAATTTAAAAAATCCCACTATCAAAATGAGGGAGTATATCTTTTTTGCAAATAGTTCTGAGACAAAACCCACTCTCAAGAAGGAAGAGCTGCCCCACACCCCTAACAAACAGGGCTGGTGGGAGCCTGAGCTATAAAAAGTAGTCCCATCTGCTCTGGTGCCCATACAACTCACGTATCACAGTAACCCCTGGGCCTCCTTGATTAAAGGAGAGGTAACTACAATCTCTGTACCACAACCATTGGGGCAACCACAAGTTCCACTCAGAGAGCCCACATCCATTTCTCAGCCACATGCAGCCTGGCCCTTACAATATTGCCCCGAGCTGACAGGTCAGACAGTTTTCCTTCCATAATAAATATCAAAGCCACAGCTGTGGCAAGTTGCATCGTTAGGCTGCAATCAGTTCTCAGCATTAGCAAGATGCATTAGGAGGCTGACTGGCAAGATTCCCTCCAAGAGTTCTTTCCAACCTAGTGCATCTGATGGCAGGGGGCATTGACAGATGATAGAGAGCGATCATCTGTCACTGCCCCTGAGAGTTATACTAGTACACAGAATTATCGCTGTTGCAATTCTTGCAAGCCAGCGGAAGGGAAAAAAAGAAAAATATCAACTGACTAGTAATAAACCCCTTGGCCCCTAACTGGAGTCCTCTCGATGTTCACAGGTAATTGTATTCAGTCCAATCTCCATGCTGCTGAAACACCCAGGTTAAACTGAGTTTTGTCACATCCCAGATGTTGTTGAGCTTCAAAGTCTGGTACCTTCTCCTTGCACACACCCCTCTTACGTAGAAACACATTACTGGTATAGTCAATCAAAGCCCATGCACGTGAACAGTGTTTAGAAAGAGCTCGTTGCCTAGCCAGCAAAAGGAAAACTCTCCAGCTTTACAGGTAAGAAACACAGATGTGAGAGAAAGGGGATTTTATTCAGCAAGCCACAAGGCAATTATTTTTTTGAATGATTCAAAGTTTGTCTTATATTTACCAGACCTGCAATGGGGACAAAAGTAGCTTTTTCAGTTCAAGTCTTCAACTTGAAATACTGCTATTTTGTTTAGCATATGACTCTACAGCTCACAACATACTTGTTCCCATGCTCTCAGGCTAATTCTGTAAATCATTAACAGTATAATTAATGATAATATATAAACATTAAGACCACCCAGCAATCTATATTCCAAACATAAAGCCAAGCCAATTAAACAACATATCTAATGATACTAGGGTATTATACTAAAGGAGCAGATTTTACAATTTCTGAAACAGTCCACTAAGATTATGTGAGAAGTGCTTTTAATTCCTCTAGATCATACTCTTTCAGTCATATCCATATAATTGGCATCTTTTTAGTCTGTGGGGAATTTACTGTCAAATGATAATGCCCTCATGATTCAGAGATTATCCTCATGTTGGTGTCATCATCATGTAGATTAAATTCAAATGTACCAAATTAATACACAGCTGAAACAGCTCGGTTTCACCAAGCTCAGATATAGATGTTGAGGCTCCACGCTTCAAATCACTCTTTTGAATCTGGCAGAGCGAGATTGGGCCAAAAATCTCTCTAGACCCTGAGGGATCTCGTAGTGCTCACTCACTCTCTTACTTCAGAAAAAAGGGAAACTTAAGTAGACTGTTCTCACACTAGGAAAATGTTCACAGAAGAAAGTCTAGTCAGAGTCACCAACTGGATGCTTTATTTCCACCTCTTAGTTTTTCTGTTCACCTCCCAACCCACTTTGGAAGCAGGAGGTGTGACCTACCAGGCACGACCACGCTTTGCACTGTGCAGTCAAAGCTGAATGCTGGACTCGAGTCTGAAAATCCCAGAAGGCAAATGCAACTCCAGGTGCTGGTTTTCTGTGCTTCAGGGGCTATAGTCTGAGGCCACACAAAATTGCAATAGCGATGCGAGCCAAACATCTCTTAAGTCTTATGACATGGGACTGTTTCAGCAAGTTTGGACTTGTATTTCAAGTCTTTGAAATCCATAGATGCCAACAGTGTCTGGAAGTCATCTGCAGAGCACCCTTTTGTGGTACTACTGATACCAAAGAACTATTCCTTAAGGCTCTGAGCTGAGACTGTTGCAGATGGGCACTTTTGACTTAATTCATTAAAATTACCACTTCTGTTTCTCATTGTTCTGACGATATAATACCATAGCAACAAATGAGAAGCTCCAAATTATACGTGTGACTCTGAAAGGAAGTGCATAGTTCCTGTATATACAAACTTTGATCTACTGCAGGATGGTCAACAGCATCTGTTACTCTAATATCCCACATTATTATAGCCATTTAGCTAAACAGATCATAAAAAGATTGTTCCATTAGCCATCAACTTGGCATAAATCCAGGGAAGTTGCTCAGTGGCCATGACTGAGTACCAGCATAAATCCAAAGGATTTGAATGGACGGCTGTAGCTAAGTGCCTGTGTTCTTCAGCGGTAGGAGCCTTATGTTGTTATTTCCAGGCTCACACTTCTAGCTACAATATTATACATGCATGTAAGCACTCTAAAGAAGGTGACACAAAGTGACATGTCATACACAATTACATTTCTGATTGCCAGTCCAATCATATGCAAGCCTCCTTCACGTTTTAAACCTGCTCTGAAGGCAATCTGTGAAGAGCTGTTTTAATATAACATGGATGTATCAGAGCTATACAGTCCATCCAGAAACTGAAATGAAATGGCAAAAGCCATCCTTCTGCACAGACAAAAATTTCTGCGTGAGAAAACAGGACATGGCCAGGAAACTCAGATACAAGCCAGGAGGACCAATAAGAGGAAGGAGGACACACAATTTTAGCCTGAAGCCTGGTAAGTTCTGCATGAAATGCCAAGGAGGACGGGAAAAGGGGAAGGCTTCACTCCACATCATGAAACATCTTCTGTCACCCCTCAACCAAGAGAAAAGGCATTTTCAAGGAATTAACAGATCTTGTTTCCATCAGCTTTGCAACAGGACTTCTGAAGAGGCTAAGATACTTCCCTCCCCCACCTCCTTGTAACTACAAAAGGGTAGATAATTGTCACCTTACACAAAGGCTATGAAGCCAGAACAATTTTTGTCAGTGAAATGTAGGAACACTCTCGAGATGACTGCAAATACATCAGACATATTTCAGTCTACAAGTCCGAAAGGCTGACTTGACCTCCAGCTTTCTTTATCTTACCTATGCCTCCTTCCTGTGTACCCTTCTTGATTTCAGTAAAAATATTAAT
This sequence comes from Charadrius vociferus, assembly GCF_000708025.1. Lineage (NCBI taxonomy): Eukaryota > Metazoa > Chordata > Aves > Charadriiformes > Charadriidae > Charadrius > Charadrius vociferus. The sequence continues at coordinate 5,594,287 of NW_009648550.1, read as the reverse complement.
TAGAAGTTCAACATAGGCATAACAGGGACTTAAATCTGGGTATGCAACACACTGATATGCACAAGAAATGAGTTGTCAGTGACAAGATACATCTGCAGTCAGTACACTGAAAACCTACTTCTGGCAGCAGAAAAGAAGTGCCACTTTTCAAACCGATTTTCCACATTTTAAAATATACAGCTTGCAAGTCTAATGAGAGAAGCTTTTCACCTCAGCCATCTAATATGTATGACATCATTATGCTCAAAGAGTACTACTGCAGCATCTCTGACAGGCTCTTGCCAGCAACTTTTGCTGGCAAAAATGCCTATAGGTTTCTGGTATGCCTGCAAAAGGGTGCAGTGCAAAGCCAGAGGTTTAGCTGAGATAATTTTAGACTATGACACTTACTGATAACATCCTAAGTGAATAAGCCAACTTACTCTGCATACAAGTAGTTTACAACCAACTCAAAGCTGCATACTGCAGAGAGGACGTACTTCCCACCTACAGAAAGTCAGTCCACTGTCTACTGAGTTCCTTTGAATACAATTTTTACAGGGCATTGATACGTGTGTATTATTTAAAACACAATCACTACAGCATTTTACTTTGTTTTCAGGTATCAGTTACTTATTAGCCACCTCACTGAATTATGGACCATCGTGTTATTATAACCAACCACACTGCTTTTGAGGCAATGCTAGTAAAAAGCCATTGTGGATCTGCACCTGAGGACTATTCAACTTCAGCAGAAAAGCCTGGAGCTAGAGAACTGAAAGACAAAGCTCCAGCTATCTTCAAATCCCAAAAGTATACTAACAACCAGATGTTTTCCTGGGGCAGGGGAAGCATATATGATATTTAATGATCCAGTCCAGTTCTCTGCTGTGGTATGTGACTGCTAGGAAAGGGATGACAACTGCAAGACTCATACTGTCCTTGGAAGAGCCCTGCTGCTGCTGAACACGCATGATGCCAGCTTCCCTACAAGCATGTTTGGGAACTTTTAATCACAGCACGGGCTAGTAACAGAGTGAAGACCTGGTTATGGAAGACTGGCTGGCAGAAGTGCCTGACAGATGACTAAGATTCGGCACCGCAATGTGGATGTCATGGCAAGGGGAAAAAAAAACCAAGCTCAAGGAAGTCCTAAGTCTTACCTTCATTTAGAAGGGTGTTCTTCATGAACAACATAGTCTTATGCTTATCTTACTATTTAGCATGCAAATCTGGATTAAAAGCAGAAAAACCACCTCAATTTTATTTATTTCTTTATTTTTAGGGAAATTACAGAATACAGCCAGCTTTTGTAAGATATTGTATTGTTTTTAAAGTTCCCTTAAATACAGAATATTTTTTACTTTTCCTAGTCTCAAAGTTGAAAGTGCCTAAGATAAATTTCTCTAATGGCACTCCCTGCATATTTTGTGGCCATATTCCTAAATTTCATGCATTAGTGTTCTAGTACTATTAGTACTTCATAGTACTTTTTATTAAATTAGGTCTTACATCTAACTGTCCTGAGTAAACCCAGAGCAGCTAGAATAAAAGGCAAAAAAACTTCCTTTAGAATTCCATTATTGTTTTAACAGAGGCTTCAATGAGTATCACTTAGTACTAGACAGCTGTCCCTTGCTAATCAATATTTTTATTATTACTCTTGTTAAACAGCACTTACTGCTATTTATCGGTCAGAGATAATCAGCTCCCTGGCTAGTAAACCACCTGTCCAAATTATCCGTAGTCCTCTTAAGTGAGACATATTGTACAGGTAAATATGTTACAATTTACAGTTTATTCAACATAATGCAATCAGCAAGACAGCATTCGCCTAGATCAGATGCGAGGTAGCCATCAATAAACAGTACTTGAAATAGCTGGCAGCACAGCTGTGTGATATCGGCTAACAACCCATGGACTTCTCCAATTTTGAGGCAGACTGTCATCTGGATGGTGTCTGCACAGGTTGCAGCTGCGGCAGTAGCAAAAGGCTCAGTAACGCTCTGCAGTCACAATGTCACCAGCCTTGAAATCAGGGGTAGCTTCTGGTAATCCCCAGCCCCCATACAGTATGAGAACTCTTTGGGATGTGGCGCAGGGGTAAAATTTCACTTTTTATGTATAACTGCAGCACTGAAATAGCAATGTTATATATACCTCCACGGACAGCACTGTTATTGGGCTAATTGGGCAGCCGAGTGTTTAAAATGCCCTGGAGATCCAGGATTTAAATATGTCCTTCAGCCACTAACGGTTCTCTTGTACAATAGTACACTTAGTTCCTCTCACATGATGCAGACCGCATCTTGGATAAAGGCAAGTGCCAGTCTTAAAAGCAGGCTTGATCTCCACACTAAAAATTCAGATACTGGAAATTAGTTTTCCTGGGATATGAATGAAGACAGAAGCCTAAATCCTGTATGTCACGCTGCCTACTCCTTCGCCCCTGCATGAGTGCAGGAGGAACGACTTGACATCAGTAGAGCTACAATGTCAAAAACCAGGCATCAGAGATGAGAACATACGCCTATTATTGTTTTTCATTAATAAGTGAAGGATGGACAATGACGTCAAGAAGTCATAATACACTGGAAAACTTGCCTACGTGGAAAGATTAATTAGAAGAACTAATAAAGATGAATACTCATTTCCTGTCTAGTGAAAAGCCCTAACTCTGAAAAGGTGGAAAAGGAGGTTTGCCTACTGGCAGCACATGCATGTGCACACCTACACAAAACACAGCCAGGGGAAGGCACAGCTTCTTCAGACAGTTGCCCCTCTTTTGAGGGTTTGACGTCATTAAAGCAGAGAAGATGGGACTGAAAGACGATTCTCTAGGAAAGGATCCTACAGAGTATCTTCTGTCCTTACACACTAACCCCAAATCAAAAAGGAAGGCAGTGTTGCACAATGGAGTACATTGTTATCACTGTACATATGGGCTTTATCATTTCTGCTCTGTGTGCTGCCAACTGCAAGTGTGCAGAGCTGCTGTAAAATACCAAGCCTGTAGGAGCAAGCAAGGAGAGGGAAGCAAGGGCAAGTCCACATTTTTAATGGTAAAAAGCCTTACAGCAAGTAAGGCAAGTATTAGTGCAAAACTGACATTTATTGCAAGTCCCTTGTGTTTCAAGAACTTTTTTTCTATGGAGACAGAATATATGTCATTTACAGATAATTATTTTCAGTGCACTATCTCTTAAAGAGTTTAAAAAAAAAAAAAAACAAACACCCAACAGACAAACAAACCTGAAAGCAGGGAGGGGAAACAGCTAGGATATGAAGCGTTAGAAGTATCTGAACTGGCAGAGCTTCAGCAGAGAAGGCAATCTGACAGGCACGCCAAGAGATCAGTTATCCTCCCAGCAATCAGGAAAGCTGATGTCCTAGAAGCCAATTTTTGAACTGTGCTAATAATAGGTCAGTCAGCAAAGCCGATGCTGCATATTCAACTAAATCTATGTACAAGCTGTGGGCATGAACACAAGAGACACAAGAACACAATTAAGGAGGAGAAAAGAGACTGAAGGCTAGCTTATTACAAACTGTTGTCTCCATTTACTGCAAGCCCTTCTCAGCTAGAAGACATTAACATCTTCTAACACTGAAGCACATATACTGCAGTGGGTTGGAACCACACTGTACCAGGTGCTAATTAGGCAGTAACAGGCTGTCCCTGCTGCAGCCCTACTCAGAGCGCTTCTTGAATAGACAGTCAGGATAGAAGGGGAAAGCGACACAGTGAGCACAGCGAATGGTAGAGCAGCCCATTGCTGAGCTATGGCAAATCATGACAAAGAAGAGGCAAGTACCAAGGTCTCCCAACTCCCAGCTGTTTCCTAGAAGCATACATTGGTATTAGTTAAGGCCAAATATCTACTGCTGCATGAAATATTATGACCTGATGAGATGCAAATTGTAAGAAAATTCTTATTTAAGTCACATAGCATTTGAAAGCGTGACAGACACTCTCTAAAGAAGTCACTTTAGCGTATGCTAGTCGACTTGGCTCCAAGTTTTCTACACAGAAATATTTAAGGTCAAAATTATAACAACAAAACAGTTTCGGGCAGCTGGATCATAAAGGTCTCTTGCACAAAAACTCATTTCCAATTTTTTTGTAACATTTACACCTATCTACAGCCACAGCTTACCAGGTCTCAGCCCATCTAAGCAAAAGACAACCTACAATCTCATCTTTATAGGAAAGTCACAACCCACTTTCAGTTAGACAGCATGGATAATATTCTTGCATATCACAAAATATGTTAGGACTGTTCTCAGTACCTCAGAATTCAACAGTACCTATCTTTGGCTGACTCCAGAGTCATCTTCCCTTTTTGAAGTTCTTTGGCTTCCTCATTGCAGAAACTGGACTTATGTCAAGGATTAAACCCAAAACTCATTTTCTATTCCTGCCTCCCTCACAGCAATAAGTGAGATATTTAGCAGTGGGAAATGCTTATTAGAGATCTTCTGTGTTTGATGTAGTACTATTTCCCTAATGGGCCTTGAACAATTTCCATGTTTTGAAAGCAGACAGATTTCCTTTTAAAAATGAAATCAGCAGTCTGATGGGAAGTTGACCTTCATGAAATATTTCCTCCCATTTTCACTTTCTGTGGCAATCCCCTACCACTTTCCCCATCTTCTTTTAATCTACTCCCATGCTGACTTTTTAAGTGTTTGTGAAAAAACATGAGCTACAACTTTAAGGTGACCATGAACTGTTGCTAGGCTGACTCCCCTACATCGTTAACTGTTGAAGTAGAAATTTTCCTCACTTCAAAATACAATCTCTGTAGTATAAGCCAGCGAGAAGGCAGTGTTCTTCACCGAAAAAGGCACTAGCACACAGTTTCCAGCACGGACCCATCAGTATGGGTGTTAGCTTATGTACTGGTTTCTACTTCTGAACTCCTAGGTACTGCCTTTAGAGATACAGGTGAGGGGTTATTTCTGTATTAAAGAGAAAGCAAACACAGGCAGATGAACTTTGCAGGATTACTGCTTGGGCTGCTATCAGAGGTAGAAGCTCAACCTTTGAATACTTTTTACCCTCAGTTCCTCCAAGCCAGTGTCAGGACCCCCCAAACTGAGATCTCCTGATACAGATTAGTTAGCTTCTCTGCTTTTGAGAAGTTGGCTTTTATGCTGCATATCGCATAACTGCATCTTCACTGGAGGAAGAACTCACCTTTAGGATTTCACTTCTGATTTCTGCACTGCTCAGCCTAATGGTTACAACAGTCCCTTAGCAAGCAGTTGCATCCCTGAAGAGATTCTCTTCCATTTCTCATTAAAAACGTGACAGACAACTTCAGATGTCAAGATTTATGGGTCATTTCCTTATTCAAAAAGTTCCGTTTGCATTCCAGCAACAACATCCCTGGTCTCAAGTTTCTACTGCCACTATGGCAACTCCTAACGTTACACCTCAAATTCATGAATCAAGACGACTGCAAAACCCAGGCAAAGGCCCAGATTATTTGCTGTGCCACCACTATTATTTCACTAGCTGCTTCAGGTTCACTCCCAATTCCCAGCGTCATTGAGAAGCAAAACCTCACATCACAACTCCTTGTCCCTGGGGAGTCCTCATCCAGATTTCCAGTGAAAACTACTGTGTCACCTCTTCCAGCATGTGACTGACTTGTTTTGAAAAACAAATACAACCCAACTCCATCGAATTGTGCCAAGAGACTAGCATCCCCTCCACAGGACTGACTTCCTTAAATTTCCAACTGAAATACAGTGAGTGACCCCAACCTCAAAAATCAGAAGCAGTCCCCCATAGATTCCCACTCAGTTCACACATGCAGTAAATGGAGCAAATCTTGAGCAACGCCATTCATGGAATGAATTTAACTTCCCCTTCAGTAGGAAAGGATTATAATCTGATATCAAAAGGGTCCTCCTGATAAGAAACTTTCCTGGCTTTGGTATTGTTTCCATTCATGCCAGTTTCACACTAGAGAATGTGCCTATGAAGATTAAACATAATGTTTTTACAGAAGTCCATCAAGAAGCACCACAAGTACTAGAGCAACAAGAACACAGGTCATCTAATACAGAATTTGTTACTAATAAACAAAAAAAACACCCACTACATAAAGACCTAAATATACAAGCCTTGTTCAGTGCCTGGCAGAACACCAGTGTGCTACATGGGTCTAAGTCATTCTGACTGTTTTGCAGCTAAAGCAAAGGCAAATCCATTCGTATGACAAACCGTGGGATAGAGACCCATGTATCCAATATTCGTTATCAAATAAAATTGACAATAAGGGATGTTTACTGCTGAAATGCTACAGATCCTAAAAGAATAAGGAAGAAGAGTGAAGTTTTAATTGTAAATGTTAAAATCATCCCTTATGTGGAGAGACATGCACTATCTTTTCTTATTCAATTAATATTTACAATCTCAGTTCTGCAGGGTCTAGTTAGTTAGCTTTTTTTTTTCCCCCTTTTACATGCCAGAAAGAGAAGTGTGAATCCATGTTTAATGATGCACTTCTTGGATATTTTCAGCAGTGAGATGCATCATTGAGTAACCCTGCTCTTGAATAAATTAAGACAAACAATTGGGGTTTGGTGCAGGTATTTTTAAGCCTAGTACTATTAAATATTACATTCTTCTCATTAAATTATTAGGCATATTTTAAATATTGATATATTAAGCACACAATAAAGGCTGAAGTTATCAAATGTACTGTAAAACCTATACAGATGTAATGAAAAGATCTTTGACCCATAGGGCAGTCCAAATATTGACCCAATTGTTTTAAAGCCCAAATTCAAAACAGACAAATGAACTCTCTTAAATAACTCAGCCAAAATCCCTAGCAGCTGGGAAAATGCCACATCATCTTTCATTTGGATGAGGGCAATGGGATTACCACAGAATTTACAAACATGCTGAAGGCCAAGCCTAATCCTATAGAATCCCATCTGCAGCCCTCAAGCTCCACATCACATGTTCACTCTGTGGTCCATGTTGGGTTTTCAGACCCAAAGAAACTCATGATCGCTTCAGGACGCAAGAGGGAAAAGAACCTTCCAGGTCAGAAAAATCCTCTCTTCTTTTATCGTAAGGAACTGCTTCATGCAGTCTTATGAAGTGAGAAAGCTCCAGCTTAAGGTACAGCATTATTGCTACAGGCTCTTGTAGCAAGCTCATATTCTGTGGCTGAGCTACAGCATATTAGTACAAGTTCTGTCAGCGATGTTCACACATAAAAAAGCAGGCCTATTCCTGTAAGAGGAAAAACCATCCCAGCTGCTTCCCTTGAAAACTGCAAAACTGTTGTTACTAAAAAGCTGTACAGATTAGGTCTCTCTGCCTTTAGATATCCTCAGCCTGTCAGTCAGAGCAAGTCAGAGCTGGAGGAAATAGCTGTCTGTAGGTACTTTTGTACCACTGTGGTCTCATCAACCCACCTTCTCTCAAATACATTTAAAAGCTTGAGGTATGAATCATGCAAGCTACCCTCTGAAGCAGGGACTCCTTGCTAAACCATTCGGTCGGGCTGTGCTACTGCTCTGTTGGATGCCAACAGAGCATGCCATACTGCTCTGTTGGCATCCAACAGAGCAGGGAAGCTTCAACTGGACATCCCCTCCTACAGGGTATCACCTCAGCACTTGCAGTAGCTTCCCAATGCAAGCTTCCTTTGGACAAATGGGATCATCACCTGTTTACAATAGCGTTTCTGCAGAAGGCATTAGAAATCACTGTTGACACCCCAGGACTGGACACTTATGTTTAGTTCATGACACAGGCTGTTAGCTGATCTCTTTTCATGGTGCCGTGGATGAGACTGGGTCTGCATTCTCTATGTTTTCGGCATGCTGCTATGCCAGTGTGGTAACCCAGCTTTAAAAATAGAGGAATAAATCAGTATGTGCTAACGAGATGAAGACAACAGCATATTATACCATCCTCTGATTTTTAAAAACCTAAATGGCTTCACCATAAAAGCAATTAGGTGCTTTCCTCCTTCTACTCCTTTTCTTCAGCAATGTCAGAACTGCACTGAGTCAATGGCTAAGTGTCTTCTCCTAGCATCCATTTGATTGTGTAACATAAATTCCAGATAAAGGATGCAAGAATAATAATGCACAAACTGTCTGGCAATACATATTTCTTCTCCTACTCTGCCTATGCATCCGTTGATATATTTACTCACAGACAGAAATCACAGTCTTTCTCTGGCTTTGCTAGCTAGGCTAAACACACCAAATGCCTTCAGCCTCTTCTTATCTCCTGAGAAATACTTTTTATTATCAGCTCTTTTTTATTCTAGTAGACCTTCTCTTCACCTGGTTGAGTTTTGATTTATCTTTCTTCAATGCTCATGACCAGAATAAGAAAAAGTGAAAGAAATGGCATTCCTTTTTTTTTTTTTAAAAAAAAAAAAAGAGCAGTGAAGAATTGAGATATGTTTTAGTCAGGTCATAAAAAATACAGCAATGCAATGAATATTGTCTGGTTTTGCTACGGTTAAGAAACATTACAGAAACAATAAGATATGTAACAGACGCTAGCTTGTCACATTAATTATTTTTTCTTTTTTAAAAACCCATGTTGAGAATCATTCAAGTAATAATATGAAATCAGCCAGCACTCTGCATACAAATGAAGCAAATATTCTAGAACCTTCAGCAACAGAAGAATTTCATACTAAAAAATATCGTTAAAATCAGAAAGCTGTCCTGCCATCTGTTTAAAACAAAAAGTTTTAAATTTCCTTGTTGTTATCACAAAATAGCAAAATGCTATGTATGACTATTTTGGAGGATTATCTTTACTGATGACAGCAAAACATACTTAAATATGCAAATATATAGTAAGCATGTCAAACTGCAGGATACCACATTATTATCACCAAATTGTAAGATTAGAGCTTAAATTAACTTGCTTAACAGACCTTCATTGCAACTATAACCATACTAGGATGGGCAGCAAAGGTGAACCTAGCACATAAAAACCAAAGAGAAACAGCACGTGGTCAGAAGAACCTGGATGCATTTTCATCATAGGCTACTGTTTAATCTGCTGATTAAGTCATTCAACAGAGAAGTCTGATCAACCGCTTTTTAATGTGGCTCTTGCTAATGCCCAAAAGCAATCATGCTGGACCTGGGTACCTAGCAGGACACATCAAAGCCAGTCCAAACATAATTAAATGGTAAAATCACACAGAGGTATGAAGAAACAGCAAGGCACATGGATACTTATTTTGCACTGAAGGAGTCTTGAGCAATTAGTTTACTGTTTGTCTTGCCTGTAAGTTGTCAGATGGCCACTCTACTGCAAAGCAGGCTTCTGGGGGCTCTTTGTCTCTTCAGCTTGCCTCCTTTCCAAGTTCTGTTCAGCTCTTAGAAATAAATGCCGAGAGGATGGCTCCGCTAAGCCTGGCTGCCACTGATATATCTCAGCAATGGCCATCCTAACAGTCTTCCTCATGTGGCGCAATATAAGTGGCATGAATCTGAAACTACAGATGCAGCATGATTTATTAGGAGCATATGGCTCCTGCAAGCATGACATTTGCTACTAACTTATCAGAAAGCTACAGGGGACAGCAAGCGAAGAGGCCAGCCATGTATAAAACTTCTTGGTAAGAATGACTTTGGCAGCCTTTTTGACCGATCATCTGTTCGGCTCCAGCATTATCCAGACTCACCGATTCGGCTGCAAACCCTGAGAGGATTGCTGGTTCATGGAGAACTACAAGATGGGGTCAGTGACACTGATGGAGGGCTGCACTGAACATGCATCTTTACCAGGAACTTCAAGCTGACTGCACACAGAGCAATCTAAAGGACTGTCCAGATACACTGCTAGACACCAGATACTACATATTGTTTTCCTTTCTCTGCAACGGAGAAGAAACAGAAAAGGAAGAGAACAAGAAAACAATGCACAAAGCAGCTCAGCCAGCCAGAGAAAGCTGCAGAGCTACAACCACCAGTTATCTAAGCTACATAAAAATTTAACACATGGGGAGTGTTCTTTTGGTTTTTTGCCTCCCAGTGATTCACGTAATTTTTATATAACTTTACTAATAAAGCAACAGCAACCAAAGGAGCCAGATTCCTAATTTAAAAGAGATACCATTATCCAGGCAGTAATTTACTGCTTTGCACAGTGTCTGGCAAACAGGACAGTCAAATGGCTAGAAAGATGGTTGCAACTCGTGCCTTGTCTCCATACCCGTTTGTAGTCAGCTCCCAGGAAAACACACCTGACCAAGCATGCTGGCATGCAGGACTCTCTCAGTTCATCACTTTATTTAGCAAGGCCTATCCCTCCATGCTCAGAAAATAAAAGGTCCTAGTTATGACAAAAGCAATTACTTAAAAAAAAATAATGGCTAGGGGAAAAAAAGAGAAAGCAATCACATACAGGACGTGTAGCGTCCTGATATTATTTCTTCATGTAGTTCCACTATCATCACAGGACCACTTTACACAAAGAGAAGGAAATGAAGAGAATTTCCTATATAACCTCCTTTTTTAATATACCTGTAATTTCACAATAAACATGAACCCAGCCATTCTCTGCAAAGGCAGAAAGTGGCATTTCCTTCCTGGTCTTTGCATTATCAGCATCCCAATAGAAATATATTTGCTTTCCCTAAATAGATGCTGCTAGGATGGTGTTTAGAAACAAGCTTCACCTAGTTGTCATGAATTATTAACCAGAAAAGAAAAAAAACTCTTGTTGCCCTTTACAGAGGCTTGATTTGCAAGTTTAAAAATCAAACTGACACTTGCGTCTCTTGTACAAATACCCAACCTTTTAAAAAATGCTCTGAGCATTATTCATGAAAAAAATGTATTTATACGAGAACAATTCTATAAATAGCTATTCTTTATAGAACTGCTTCAAGACATTGTTTTTACAGACAACAGTAGGAAACTGAAGGAGGTCTTAGTGCCAAACATATTAAAAAGTGAAATAAATTCTCCAATCAACTCTGGGTTTCCATTTATTATTACAAAGTTTGCCGTTATTTTTCGGCTTATACAATTAGTTTATGCAAGGAAGGAACAAATCAGAGGACTGCACTGTGTTCTGTCATAGCTACTGGGTTGGTGTAAATCAGTCGTAGCCTTCAGGTTCTGAGGGAATTCACTTTGCTTCTTCGGACACTAATTTAACAATTCTGGACTGCCAACAGATGAACCCACTATTAGCCACCACTTTGTACAAGCACAAGAAAAGTAAGACAAGATTTTTATTATAACCCCATGATATGACTTCCAAATACACTGACTCAAAACTGTGTTCTATCTCCTCTAAAAAGCAAACACAGGAAGATAAATGTGTTCTAATGTTAACAGCAAATTGACTGTACAGTCTGCACCTTTAATGGTTGCTACCTTCTCAAGCAATTTTTGCACTGGTATCTAAACATAAAATCAACAGGAACTCCTGAAAAATAGCTACTCAACTGGTTAACCAGGTTCCCATAGCCAGAATACTACAAGTATGTATTTAGTCATTTTGGCATATTCTCCAACACAAGGCCAAAGCTCAAGCACTACCAAGTTCTAACACTCTTTTCAACAGGGAACCAGTACAAGCACTTACTTCATAAGTACTTGAAAAATCATCTGTATAAAAAAAGGAGGGACACATTCAGCTCCTAGTTTTGATACACTATTTTGCTATAATAACTGCAACAATAATTTGCTACTACATGTCTGATAAGCTGTATGTAACAAGCTGCATCCAATTACTCAGGGTACTGATACTCTTTTGCCCTGATGCAGCTCCAGAGTCTCCAACAGCTAGAAACATGACAGTTTTGATTTCATGGGGTGTCACGGATGTGAAAGTGGAATAACACAGCGATGAATCAGGCCATAAGCTTTCCCAACAGCTCCCCAGCCATAAGAGTGATCTAAGCATACCGGAATGTTTTTTAAAGAAAGTAAGTGTCCAGCGAGGATTAGTAAGAACTTAGTGACGTGGCCCACCAGGCATGGCCGGGGAGCGTGCGGCAGTTCAGGAGGAAGAATTCAAAGGGAGCTCTGGCCTTTGGGAATTCTGGGTCTGCCATGCACCACAGCCAAAATCCTCAGCGTACGGAAAGCAAGACAGAGAAACCACAAATCAACTATGAACAGCAACAGCATCCCATATTGATCCTTGCCTGTAAACCAGAACAATTATACACCTCGCTGGCCATCAGATCATTAAGATTGCTGGAAATTACCAAGTCTTCCATTCATCTCTCCAAGTTTTGTGCACAAAGGATGAGCCACAGACCTGTTGTATTTTCTCCCCAGAAGAGCAGAGGAACATATGCTGATGTAATGCTTGTCTGCCGTGCCAGGACTGGCATGCAATGCCTCCTGACTCCTGCCCATCAAACCACAGTAAACAGAAAGAACAGCTCTGGAGCAGGAACCTTTTCTCTTACCTTATTTTGATCTGTCCAGTAAAAGAAAAATCCCTGCGGATCTGTTCTGAGAATGATTGGAGTCACAACAGTGGAGTCCTAGAAGAAAAAAAAGGACAAACAAAAAATCCGTGTCAGCATACAGAACACATAATTACGCACTAGCTGCTTTGCCACCCATATTAATGAATTACAACATCCAGAAATTACCCTGAAGGTATCACTAGCAAGATGTCACTAAAAGAATTTAGTACCACCTGCCTAATCTCTGTTTTTCTGACATAACGTATTTCCATTACTGAGAAGACAGCACTAAATAACTCCAGACTTGTCAACACATGGAGTTACTCCAGAAAAGCTGGACATAGGTGAAGTTAAACAGACATAACACACTAACTCTCAAACTAGAGCCCACATAGTAAAGTATTATAGTTCTCACAAGTCCACTGCTCACCGTGATGCAAATTAACCTTCATGTACAGGCAAGAGCTGATTGCCTATAAGCTTTACTTTAACATACAAAGACTGAATTTTCCTAGAAAACCTGGAATAGCATCCACGACATTAAGACTTTTGTCAATTACTTTCCATTAGTGTTTTTCTATTTTTTCTACAATCCAACTATGAAGATTTTAGTAACGGGAGTATATACACTCCACCCACCTCCAAATCAGTTGAAAATTTGTCTACTCTGGTAACGTCCATAGCTCAGGTCATTTAAAACCAAGCACATTTACAAGTACAGCAGCCTGGTTTCCTACATATTCATGTATTCTAACTGACAGCAGGTACCTGACTCGGGAGATACAAGCTCTAACCGAAGCCTCTCCTGCAGGTGGGAGTTCATTACATCTCTCGCCCATTGGGATTCCCTGGTGCTTAACAATAACTGACATCAGTGCAGCCTGGTCCTAATAGGATTCCTCCTCTCCTCTATTATTTTTCATGACATCTGTAAAAATGCTGTTGTTTTGAGACCTCTATCTGTTTGTCAAACTCAATTTAGAAGTTATGGAGAGAACACAGAAAGGAGGAAGATAGGTAGACAGAAAAACGCCTAAGCCTTATCCCCACAGGAACCCAGGCTAAACACATAATCCCTCCTCAAAAAGGATGTATATTTCTGTTAAATTGTTACACGTATTTTGCAGTTTTAGCATTCACCTATTTCCAAAGCAACAGTATGTGAGGTCAGTTTACATTCCTTTAAGGAAAAAAATGGATTCTGATAGGTTCAAATTTAAATCAAACATTGAACTGTGTTTTTTCTAAGTGCAAATAAAGTTGATGGAAGTGACATTATCATAAATAAATATACACTAACTTATGCAAGTGCCATTTCCAAGGCAAGAAGATAACACTTGTCTATATTATACCACCAGTACAATCCTTTGTGACAGAGTACTGAAATCCCAGCTATGGGCATTCGCGAAACAGGGAAGTTGAATTATTCCCAGGTTTCAGCCGGAAAAAATGAGAACCAAAGAAGCTAAGTGACAGGCCCAGCACCAGTCACAAGCCTGCGAGGGTACAAGTAGAAGAATAAAATGGAGTCAAGTGTGAAGCGTGTTTTTATCTCAGTATAAGAGAAATACAAATAGAAGAGCAAGTACTACACTAAGAAGAAATACAAGATCAAACCCTTTATTGAGCGTAAAAGTCCTCTTTATAACTGGAAGATCCAGGCTGTGGATTAACTATGCCACAGGCACACTGACACTCAAATGGGTGCCAAGTGAGTTTTTGGAGGCTGGAAACAAGTGTGGCTGTACCAATGCCAGGTGGTGCTATGGGAATGTCCCAGCTGGGATCAGAGCTATTCCACAAAGCACCACTGAACCTTTTCCTCATTACAAGAAAACAGCATTGTACGCACTCTCCCTAAGAGAATGGGCATCCAGAATTCGTACCATCTTTTTTTTTTTTATCTGTTTCTCCATAGTTCCTAGTTATCTTGTACACCAGGGAGTAGGGTACTGTTTGAGTATAACAGGCAAATTTATTTTTTAAAAAATGCAAAGTCCTGAAGAGATGTTGACTAGTTGTCTATATCCACAAGCTTCTACAAAAGTGTTCTCAAACCTCTGCCTCTCAAAAAGAAAAACACCCCTGCCACAGAGATACAACTCTCCTTTTTTGGCCTATTTCATTATGTTCCACGCAGCCTGTCTGTACATATGCAAAATGAGGAAAGAGAAAGACTAAGCGTCCCGCATTCCGAGGAGATATACACAGCTTTGGGGGGAAGAGAAGGAAGTGATGGGAAACAACCAGGCATGAAGTAACTATGTCTAGGATTAATCAATTTTGTTGGTTAATCACTTCAAATCAGTTGCTTCAACCCAAAAGCTGTTTGGATTTGCCTGTGGTGATGACATACAGCTGTCAAAGTAACACTTTTGTAGATGTAAGCTGTAAAATGTTGACTATAATCAGACTCAAATTTAAGTGGAAAATGGGGGGAAAGAGCCTTCAATACCTATTAGGTGACATAAAGGAAACTTCATCATGTCAGGGATAATGATGAGTCTTAATTTAAAGTCCTCTATGCTCCAGGAAGTTGTTTGTTTGATGTTGTTTTGTTTTAAATCATAAAAAGGCAGTTGTGCATTATGCATCTTTTCTAAATTAACTACACTACTCTGACATTAAGCATAGCACAATTAACATGCTGACGAACATGAGAACCCCATGCTGTCATGCTTTCATGCAAACACAGGATCTGAGAATAACTTTGTACACGTGTCTTAGGAACTCTTCCACACAGTTAACAGCAGCAATAAAAGTCATGTGCACAATGTTTGATGTATTCTACAAGCCAGCTATAACTCTTACGAGTCCCTGCCACCAAAAGCCACGCTCCTCGGTTCTGGGTGTTGGGAAATGGAAATAAACTTCTCTAGTCAGGTCTGCAAGTCCTGCTCCCCACTCCACATCAACACAGAGTCCTTTGTTACACGGAACAGGTAGGTCTGTTGCTTTTACACTGCTCTGCAATCAGGGCAAGCAATGATTGAAAAGATACATGAAAAACCCTTTATACAGTATACATTCAAGAGCAGCAGCAGTTCAAGGCTCCGAAATAGAAACTTGTTTCAAATGACAATTGTCTGATACATTTATTCCCATATAGTGCAATAGTTTTTGTAAATAACTGGTTCATTACCCAACCTACAATCATTCAGGAGAGTATCCTGAAGCCCATTAATTCAATTTCCTCACCTATCTCCTAAGTCTCCAGAACTGATTTACCAACCGTACACAACTCTGAAGAAGAGGGTGGCAGACAGGACATCATAAAGGGCGGGGGGGGAACCCAACCAAAACCCCACAAACAAAACTTGAAGGACAGACAAATAGGGAGCAGACCTTCATTTCTTCCCTAACCCACTCAGCTCCAGAATGTGAGAATAAAATAGGGTGGAGGGAAGGTCAGTGTTTTCCGTCTCTAAAGCTGATGGTTTTGGAAATTAACACCTACTTAGGTGTCTAGTACGGGCATAGCTCTTAGGATCCTCTGGATGTCAACAAAGCGAGCAGCCCTTTGGGTAACAGCATCAGATTCTTGGCACACTTCCAAGTATATAAGCAAAGGAGGAGCAGGAGAATGACCAAGGCAAAAATCAGATGTGATCAGAAAGGGGAGAGGAAGAAGAGAAAGGCAGAGCGTCCCAGTCAATGATGCAAATATTTGTGGGTTATCAGGCTTTTTAAATGCCACCTATGGGTGCTTGTGCCAAGCAGTGGTTGGTTTCTGACAGATTGCTATTGCAAATTCCTTGAATAGAAAGACTTGGAATGGCCCTAACCTGGCAGTCCCAGTGTGCTGCATATCGTACCAGTCTAAACTTAAGTGGATAATTTTTTTAAAGGGCTTTTCATTTCACCTTTAAAAGCCCCCCACCTTTTTATTTGTTGACTTAGGGCCAATTCTCTACTTTCCTTCAATTTCACAGCCTCAAATGAGTAATGTGGTTGTTCTATACTTACTCCATTAAGTTGCCTCCTAATTGGCTGTACAACCTCAGACCCTGCATTAGCAATATTCTTTATCTTCTACTTTTAAACAAAAAGCTTTCGAATTTATGCCCACAAAGTGCCACAGAGAACTCTGGGATCCTTACCAACCAGGCACAGCAGAACACAGGCATAAAAGATCAATGGACAAATCCATATTTAAGTACCTGCCAGGTAACCGTTTCAAGGTCTGATTTTAAGTGTGGGTCCCCTAGACTACATGTAACATCAGTGAGCCAAAAGTGCTACCTCCATTTTAGTATTACTGACCAATAAAGATTATCATACAAAGCCAAATAGTGAAAAGCATGGAAACCTTAGTTTAGCTCCTTTCAAACTATATGCCCACGTTTCCTAGTCCTCAGAGCACCCCTACAACCGGCTGTGCATCCAGCCGTAAGGGACAGAGCCTTCTACCCTACTCCTCAACCATAACCAGTAAGACCTGAAGAGACACGAGGCGAGAAAGAACGGCTACATAAGGGTGCACTGCTCTGCCACCAATGTCCTGGGCTTTGGCCCTTGCTCCCAGAGCTCTCTGTACTTTATTCATTATGTATTAAGGGAAGGGTGTAACACTATTACCACTGTGTTTTGTGCCAAGCACAGCTCAGCGTTAAAATGATCACAGAATGTCACAGTCTGGCACTAGCGTGCCTGCAATGCAAGTATCAGGTCAATCCTGCATAGATGAAAAGTTCCTAAAGAATCTTAAAAGTACCTACAGTGGAATGAAAATCTACATGTACCTTGTCAACTAGCAAGACCATGAGTCAGATGAGTATGTGTTTTAATAAATCATATATAGATAATGATGATGTTTCTTAGAAACAGTTGCAGTCAAAATTCACATCAACAGATTTTAAGAAGAAAAGCAGACCAGCCTTTATCTTCAGCTCTTACAACAGATGGGGCTCACGGCACTGCCTTATTAAGCCAGACCGTTGTTTCCTGGTTTTGACTCATTTTTAGAGACATCGAACATTCGCAAAGATAACCTGAAAACTTTTACAGACATTATTTCTTTTGCTTGAAGCTTCTCCTGGAAAATTTCTGCCAAACTTTCCAAACACAAAGCTAAGAAATACAGGTTGTTTCTAGCAGAGGCAAAATATTCTGCAACTTTTCTTTGACTTTGGTGAAAGGGCTTGAACTCTGCTTGAGCAAGGGTGTAAGGCTGTGGCGAAGGTATGGGGAGGAGTCCCTGCAAAGACTTCTCTTGCCACCCCACAATCCAGGGGGATTACAGGCTTGGAGGAGCGGAGAAGGAGCGAAGGTGAAAGGGTAGCAAAACCACAGTTTACACATGGTCAGCAGATATATCAGCTGTTAAATTCCATAATACACAGGGTGTACCCAGACTGGAACAAAGCAGGATTACCCAAATAATTAGCGCTATGCATTTCTTTAGGCTGACAGTTGAACTATGAGAGAGAGTGTACAGAATCACAGAATGGTCAAGGTTGGAAGGGACCTCTGGAGATCATCTAGTCCAACCCCCCCTGCCACAGCAGGTTCACCTACAGCAGGTTGCATGGGATGGCGTCCAGGCTGGTTTTGAATGTCTCCAGAGTCAGAGACTCCACCACCTCTCTGGAGAGCCTGTGCCAGTGCTCTGCCACCCTCAAAGTAAAGAAGTCTCTCCTCACATTTAGATGGAACTTCCTATGCTCGAGTTTGTGCCTGTTACTTCTTGTTATATCACTGGGCACCACTGAAAAAAACACTGTTCCCATCTACCTGGCACCCTCCCTTTAAGTATTTTTAAGTATTGATAAGATCCCCCCCTCAGTCGTCTTTTCTCCAGACTAAGAAGACCCAATTCCCTCAGCCTTTCAAAAAGGCAAAAAAAACATCCCCTGGTTTTGTAGTGAACCCTTGAAATAATCTAGAAGTGTAAAGATGCCCTTTTTTACTGAGGGCAGAAGAACCAGATCTACCATGTAAAGGAACAGATTACAAGAAGGAAATTTTGGCGAAGGTGAAATGAGTGCTGTAAGTTGGAAGCAGGACAAAAAAAAAATAAAATATCAAAACTGGAATTGAGTTCACAGGACCCATAAAATGAAATCCCACCTGTTCAATAGGAACATGCAGGAAAATATTCTTCACTATTAGAGTCATTAAACCCTAGAGAAACTTTGGTGATGGCACCACAGGACAGAAGTCATCATTCTGCTAATTAAAGACTAACTTCCCGCAAGTTTAAAAGAGCTACCTTGAGCGGGATTTGTTTCTCAAAAGCAGACTACCCTGTCTCGTTTCTCAAGATGGTCATAGTCCTGGGCTAATTATAGCCTTACCACATGTAGTCTCGATTTGTCTACATGACTCCTTATTTGTTGTAGATGTTGCAAAATATGCAGTCAAGAAAGAAGGAATAAAGGGAGAACCTTATAGCAAAAGTAGCCAAATGTCAACCAGGAAGATTTTATCTCTGCCAAAGAGTTCTTATGTGATGCTGAGTAAATCATTTAAACCAGTCTGTTCATGGGCATAAATGCTGCATTCTGATTTTGAAGGAATATTGGAATTGTATTTCCACATTTCATTTTCTAATTTTTAGAGATGCTGAGCCTAAATTCATCTGAATTCACTAGGGAGGCATTCTGAACATCTGACTGTATGGTACTACGCAGTCTGAAAATTAGGTCCAAGGTATCTAATCACAGATTAAAAATTAGTAGTTTTTTATGTTGGTCTCTTTTTTTGGACGTACAACAGTACATTTGGGAACAGATTTTGTCATCTAATGGGTCTTGTAAAAACAAATTAAAAAGTGCTTATGAAGCATTTACTTTATAATAGATAAAAGACTCCGTAATGATTACTTAACTCCATATCACTACAGCCTTTGCTAAGAAAGAGGTCTTGAGCATTCAAACATTTAAGTCAAGAAAGCATGCACTGCACAGCTTAAATTCACCGTTAGCTTTCCTTTCACAAAGAATTCCTCATTTACTTGTTTGTTTTCAGTTTCCCTAGTATCTACCAACACTACAAAGGGCTCAGATGCTACAAGAACACAGATGTTATCTTCGACTTGAACATGTAAAGTCTTCACCAATCTTCCAACACAGACATCTAACCATTCTGCAGAGGATCCAAATCTTCCCCCCTCAAGCTAAAGTTATCAAGAGTTTTCCAATGAAGTTAACCAAGTTCAGGCTTTCCCCTTTACTAATGTTAACTGTTGAGAAATTTTAAACTCAATCCAAATACTCTAATATGTTGCAAAAGGCCAAAACCACAATTTCTACACATTTAGATAAAATATTTTTATATAGCACAGAGCTGATATTTGTTTACTACATGAAGATTAGCAACAAATAAAGAAAAAAACAACAAAAACTCTAGAATGTTGGACTAACTTCTTCCCTCCAGACTGAAAACATTCAGAAGAATTAAACATTTTTAAGTTTATTGTTTTAGTTTTATATGCATAGAACAATGGCTGTTCATTTTTTTCACGGCCTCAGTAATGCACTGAAGTGACAGATTTGTGTAGAGTTTAAGAACAAAACAAAATAAAAGGCAAAAAAAAACCCCAAGCTACTTGAGCATCAACATCTTAAGATCTCTTCCAAAAAACTCCAGGTTTTTTCTTTGTTTGATCGCAGCTTATCCATAATAATGATACTCTGAGGTTATATTTACTTGTAAGGTTAAAGGGGATGTATCTCATACTCTTGATAATTTTCTTTTAAAGATTCTAAACAAAGAAGCCCAAAAACTTTACATAGCACTCACCATCTGGGCTCAAAAATGTTTTCTGAAGATGAAGAGAATGCTCTAAGGGAAAGGCATTAAAATAGAACTTAAAAGACCTAGGTTCATTTTTGCTGCTCACTGGAATACCTGGTGAAGCACTGTAGCCACCAAACAATAATCCCTATCAGGAGGTTTGTTTCAGTAACTAAATATTTAGAAAAAAAAAAAATGGTTATAAAATCAGAATCACGTCCCTCAGTTTAGGTAGAGTTACATTAACTTACTGATATAGTTAACTTGCAAGTAAAAGTAAATAGTGTAAGCCACAGAGAGACCAGTCAAATTCTTTATGCAAAGTACATATTATCACTAGGGAAGATAAGAAAGCCTTTAAGCAAGAACTGAAAACAAATCTATTTTTGAATATACACCATCATATTAACTTGCTTCAGTGTGCCAATTACTGCTCTTAGAAAACATCAGTTCAGCTGTGCTCTAGCTGCTGAGCTATTTGTTAACTCAGTTATGTCCATCTTGTTCCCACTACGGGCCAGAGAAAAATAAAGCAAAAAAGATAGCAAAGGCAGGTTTTAGCCCCTTCAGACGTCAGATCAGTCCTGAGAGAAGTTGCCCTTTATACTCAGGTTTCATTAACCTTCTCAGCTAGCAACACATTCTGCTACATTAAGTTTAACCCCCTACAAAAAAAGCTTCACCCATGGACTTAATAACATCCTTTTCCTTTATTTATTAAACTGTTCCAAAACTCATCAGGAAGAGCTATTATAACCTGGGTTTCACTACAGTAGAGTTGATCAAGTCAGTTCTTCTTTAAGCATTCCCCCTCTCTCACAGCTATTGCTTCTCTCTAGGAATAAGACAGTACATCTGTTCAAAGACCAGACCAGTCCTTAAGAGAGTCAGTCTTTTCCCAGTAGCAAGGGAAAAGTGGTTATAAAGGCCGAACTGAAGGCAGCATGAAGAAACAGGACTTGAAGGAGCGAGTGCTCAGCTAACTGACATCTTAAACTAGATACACAAACGCATATATCCAGAAAAAAAAAAAAGAAAAAAACCAAAAACACTTAAGCAACCAGTTACTTTTATCTTTCACCTATTCAAACATCAGCTATTTCTGTTCAGTGCCTTGTGAATCCAATCTACACATCAAGAACAAGAGTTAATTCTAAAATTTGTTTTCTGACCTGTAATAGTTACAGAATAAAACAGAAACAGTGTGAGGAAAAGCAAAGTAACAGAACAACAATCATCTGACTTTAGAGCTTTATACCCTGATCCAAAATGGAATTTATGAATAGACTATTAGGCATTGGATGGCATAAGTGATATTACATCCAATCCTGATGCACAAGTGTGACTTGCCTTGCAAAGCCATAGCTTTTTAATTGATTCTAATGCTTCTACAATTTAGAAAGTGAAGATGGTCCGCAGAGGAAATGGAGTCTCAAACCTCCTGAGCTGCTTGCCTTCCACCTGCCTGTATGTGATCTTGAGTGGTTGACGTAACCTCTTCCTCTCCTCTTAGCAAAGCTCAGGCAAGGCACTTCTCTTTCAGACTAGATCATCACGGCACTGGGGAGGCGGGGGTGGGCACTGGGTGAGGTTGGTGTTTAACATGTAGCAGACATGTAGCTGCTGTTCCTCAGAGAGGAGGTCCATATAACAGCAGTACCACATCTGCTTATTAGCAGCCTCAGAGTTAATAATTAGGCACTGCACTACTAGAAGCTCAGGATGGCAAGTGGATTAGTTTGGAAGTCTGTATCGCGATGGCTTTTGTCAGACTGTTCTGCACACCACACTGCAGCATCCTTCTAAAAAGCTGGCAAATACATTCTTTAACAACTGCTACTCTATACACCATGAAATTCCTTACACGCCTGCCATGCTCTGGTTTCAATCCTTCCAGCATTCTCATTTAAAAAAGACACTACTTTTTAGTGGTTTATAACTTAGCTGGAAAAATTTTGCTTTGAGCTGAA
>NW_009648550.1:5569607-5572099 GCF_000708025.1 Charadrius vociferus | reverse complement strand
ATTGAGCCATCTTTAAACTGCTAAGCAAAACAGTAGGGAAGTGTACAACGAGGGTATGCCTTGGACAAGAACAAATGCTGCCCTAGCGCACAGGCGATGCAGAAGAACTGAACTCCCATTCTCACTCGGAAACCGTAAATATAAAATGGTGCGTAATAAACATTAGTATGTGAGCCTCGTGTTTCTCAACAGCCCTGTTAGCACAGCAGATCCAAAGTACTCATTATGTTCAATTCCATTTTACTGTTACATTTTGTAGTTTACTATTTCTCATTACAGCCTATTGTTTCACTGGAGAGTTTGTGCATGCCTATTTACATGACAGACCACAGAGGTTGAGATTAATAATCATTTTTATCAATAATTTTTAAAAATCCTTCAACCAGATTAATTTGATAGAAAACAAAGGCTCTGAAGTGGATATTGGCTACTCAATGGCAAACATTTTTCAAAGTCACCAAACATGTATTCATGTCTCAAGACTTTCTTACAGCCAGAGTAGCAAAAGAGATTAATTTCCCTTGAAATCTTTGATTTTGTGGCGCTTCCACCGGCGAGAAGAAACACTACAGGCAAGATACAGCGGCTGGGGAGCAGAAAATGCATTTATATACACACAGTGCATGGTCAACAATGAGTTAATGCTACTATTCTTCATACACAGTGAAGCTCAATAAGCATCAACTTTCTCAAGGTTGCAGTGAAAGCACTCACTAAACACAACAGGACTCTTTCTCATCTCAGTCACACATTCCAGGTAATACCTATGTATTGCTGAGCAAAACCTTTAACCTGAAATGCACATCTTTTTCCAGAATTTAGCTGTATTTTATTACTGCAGCCCTTAGGAAAAAAGATTTTTCAATTGTAAACCTATTAGTCTATAGAAGACAGGATAGCCACCGAACATGTGGATAGCCTGTGCACGGAACACCTCCTCCAAATTCTATGTATGCAATACACTACTTGAGAAATAGCACTTAAACTAATAATTTATGCTGTTGCCTAATTGCTTGGACTTTCAGTCTGGAGACTTAATTCAGCATTAACTTGACCACTCCATATAGCAGCAGAAATTTCTTGGTAGCTTATCGAAAATAAAATAATAACTGCAATGACAAGGCTGAGGTTATGCTGCCTTTTCCCATACTAAGGAAAATATGAACCAAGGAAAACATTTTCTCAGGCAAGTCATTCAAGCTTAGTTCCAATCTATCTTCCAAACATGAATAACCTGTGTCAAGTCCTATTTACTACTGCAGACAAGGTCAGGCTGCTGAGTTTGTTAAAAACCTATCAGCCTATTATTGGAAATAAAATTTCACAATATATGTTGTTCATTTTTTTGGTGTTCTTAAGAACACCTCCTTGAGAACGTTTCTTACAGGTCTACAGAGGTCAGGCTCACACATTTAGCTGCTGGACAGGCTGAAAGCAACGGCAAAACAGCAATATGTAACAAGACATGAACAGTTGTTAGACACATGAACTATTCCTTCTCCCTCTCTTCGTTGTCCCTCCAGTTGTTGCTGTGGATGCCTTTAGCACAGCTGAATTCACAGAAAAAAATATTTGAGAGCTGCGTTAAGGCTCTCAAAACAAGTTATCCTCAACTATTCTCCTGACATTCAAACTACCTGCCTTCTTTCCCAACCACTCCTCTATCACAGCTCGAGTCTCACTATGCCCCTCTGTCTCTAGACACTGTTCACAAACAGACTTTTTGGGGCATCCGCTCCTCCATGCACAGCTGAAACACAAATATCAAATTGTCGCGTTGTAGGAGCAAGGCTAGCAGAGGACTCATCCTTTCTATTTTCCTTCTGTGCAGCACAGTGGACTTACTTTCATGCTCTGAGGGAAGGAAAGCTAAACAGAGAAAAGCTACCTTTCTCTGAAACAGTCACAAGCATAGCCTACAAGTGAAGGAAAAAATCCCAGCTGCTAAACAGCTGTGCTACCAAAGGTGAAGTGAAAACCACACTCCTCTCCTATGTAAAGCAATTCAAGAGTAAAGAATTGGGAAGCAGCAAGTGGCAAGGGGAAAGCCGATGAGATTTTGAGGCAAGTCTCATGCCCCAATGAGCCAAGACAAAAGAATGCCTTCTGCGGAGAAAGGAAGATGAGTGGGGGTACTGAAACAGCAAGCCCTGAGAGAACACGTCCGGGGCTTGGCAACCCCACTAGAGACAGAGAGACAACGGGAAGGGCAGGAGCCAAAAGGAAGGAGAGGAGCCGGGAGGAGGAAACGGGAGATGGAACAAGAGATGCGGAACAGGTTGAAACAACTATGTTACGGCAACAGAGGTAACAACGTGCAAAATAAAACAAGGGCGGCAGGAGAGGAAGACGCTCGCGAAAGCAGCCAGCTCAACACAGCCCGCACCGCCCAAGCGAAGCGAACCGGGAGAACCTTCGGAGAAAGTTTGCCCGGCAGACGGCCGGCCGTTTAACAACGCCTTTCAGCGCGGCCCGGACCCCACACGGCGACC
>NW_009648550.1:5519545-5568778 GCF_000708025.1 Charadrius vociferus | reverse complement strand
AGCAGCACCCGCCGCGGGGCCGGACCTCGGGCTCCTCCCGGGGCGGGAGGGGGCCCCCCCAGGCTCTCATACCTTCCCCGAGCAGGTAAAGCATCAGATGAGACAGGACGTGAGATTTCTGTAGAAGTTTCCTTGCGGTTTAGGGTCAGAGGGTAAAACTTCTACTATAGACGAAGCAAAAGATGTAGAAAGGACACCTTCAAAGCAAAGTTTAGTTTCAGAGGAACGATGTTTCCAAAAATTACTAGGGAAAACCAGATACAATCTGAGCAGGGAGATGTTATTTTTTTTAATTACAAAGCTACAAAACCGGCATATTGGGCTCCCAGTTTGCTCTGTTAGCTACAGAGTTATTAAAGCTCTTCCTCTGGGCCTCTTCCAGCTTCTTCCTCTGCGATAAGAAACTTCCCATTGCCTTTAGCAGGAGCTGAATCTGCTCCTTTATGATAGTCTGTGCAGGCAGTGTTCATGTTCCAAGGCCAATTAATCCATTTCATCTGTTTTTTTATTCTTATCAACCTTCCATGCAAATGCAGGTGTCACATCAGTCAGGATGAAAGTGTGCTGTGCTTTAATTTCTGTTCATTTGCCATGACTTAAAGAAACAACAAATTCTGGGTTTGACTGCACTGAAGTAAGTACAGGACTGCTCTATGATGGGGTAAGGGAGAGAGATTTTTTGGTACCATTTTCCCAACTGCCTTTTCTTCCCAGTATATAGTATATTGAAGTAATAATACTAAAATCCCCCAGAAAATAAAAGCAAATAGCACTGAAGCTACAGTACTTATCCATGATCCCTTAAGCACTTGTATTCACGGCAGTTTACCAAACTCAGCTGTTTGGAAGGTGTAAAACTACCATGGATGGCGGCACTTCTGTGCCTTCTCAGCAAGACCGCAATACATTTTCACTTGGCCTTTACAGCCTCCGTTAGGGAGAAAAAATCACTATTCCTGATGATACCTCATGATTTCCAATGATACCATAGACTCCTGGCAATGCATTAGTCTGAACACGGAAAAGGCGATCGGGCTCTGGTACTGCTATCTGGGATTTCAGATACGAACTATTGTTTGGAGCAATTTTGTGGCTTTTCAGACTTAAGTATTTTAATGCGATGATATTTGGCTGAAGAGAAACATGCCTTTTATATGGCAGATACCTAATGGATTTTGCATCAAAAGGAGGAAGAAGCACAAAAGGAAATGGCACTATGACTGTGCTTTTTAAACAACGGTTCTGGAAAGTGCTTATGATTCAGCCTTTGCTGAAATCCTGGGCTCAGTGAAATCAGTGGGAATTTTAGTTTCAACCCAGATAGCTAGATTATGTGTTATCACTATTGCTTAATTAGCATTTGCTCCAGCTAAGAATACATTTCTTGGTACGTAGTACATATTGCATGTCTAAATTCAAGCTTTCTTTTCCACAAAGCATGGGATCAGTGACCTGGAAACCGGCTACAGTCAGCAGGATTGCTACACCCAGAGAGAGTACGAGTATCTTATCATTCGATGATTGGACCAAGTCTGGCAAAAAAAGAACTAGACCCCTTTCTCCAAATGTGCAGATAGCTTCACTAAATATCTAAAGTATTATGCATATCTTCTATTTCTTCTTGACTCAGCCCCTTTTAGTTCGAAATTGAAGACGTACTGTTAGAAATAAACTTGGCAGTGGGCTTACTCAGGTAGTTGCTCAAAATTGCACATATCAGATATGATACATGCTGGTCATATTGCTGCAGGAACTGATTTCTGGATGTTTTCGGTTTTGTAGGTTCAAAAATCTCAGCCTGGACAGCAAAACGATTGCCTTGTATAAATAATACAAGTTATTTGAATTAATTTTTATATAACGTGCTTAGGTACCGATATTCCATTTCCAGGGGAATAAACTGAATATGCAGTATGTTTTAGATTCATATGTGGAAATATATGTAGACAAAAAGGAGAAAGGAGCAATAACTGATTTAGATAACAGGTAACGTTGATCAAAGTCAGGTCAAATGAAGATACAGCAAAAGCTATACTGAAAGACCATATCATGAGGTGATACGAGAAATGCAGTAAAAATAAAATTTACTCTTTTAAATTTGATTTCAGAGAAATACATATGAAATATCTCAGTGTCACTTGCTATCCTGAGTTTATTGGTGTGTGTTTATATTTTTAAAAGAACTGGTGGTCTCAGCTGTGAAAATGCTTCAATGCAATGGTGCACCTAACATAAGGGGCAGTGTTTGCAGGATTTGGGATTGAAGATAAACTCAGCTTCACCAGAATTATGTCATCCTAATTGCATTTTAAATTGGCCCAAATTATACATTAATTATTAGCAGGAGCAGGATTATTAAGTTCTATGGAACAACTCTCCACAAAAGAAATATTGAAAATTTGACCCTACCTTTCTGAAAAAACCTCAGTCATTCTGAGAAAAGCACCTTTCAAATAATGCAGACAGTAGAACTCAGATCTTACCAATGAGAGATGAGTGCCGCAAGGTGTGGTGAAACTGCCTTGCGACTGTTGTGTTAAGAAATGAAACCTACTAAAGGCAGTAGTCCCAAGAGAGATCATCATTACTTTTTTTTAGTCGTCATTTACTAAAAGAATTCACCTGTTAAATTAATACTTCCATAAACTCACGCCCAGTGGCCATTAAAATATGTTTATATTTCATTCGATCCCTTTACTAGATGTCATATGTAAATAATGTCAGCGGTCAGATATATCCTTTATCTTTATGAGTGAGACTGATAACTTATGTGGCACAGCCACTCAATCAGGTGACTCTTCAAGAGTGAATATAAAATTCTGGCACACAAAACACCACCATAGCAACAAAGACAGCCTGGCAACAGCAGCTGCTGCACAAAAAGAAATTGGAAAGGGAGGGGGAATCTTGTATAAAAGTCCATTTCCTGTCAAAATAATTTTTTTTTCCCCTTCATATCAGCCTCACAAATGTCTTTAAAACACTGGGAGAATAAAGATTAATGCACAATGTTTGAAATTATGACACTGATAGTGTCTTTGTGTATATGAAATGACCCAGTCTCTGCCACGCTTGTAGGGACCATATTTTACTCTGGATAGATTGACTTGATGTGCAGCTGGCACCTATGGATCTCCATGCCGCAGGAAACAGACCACGTTCCTCTATACAATGCCCTATATGAGGAAGAACAAACCCCTGGTGGTTTGGACAGAAGATGCTGCCAAACAGAATTCCTTACCCACTGGCACCTGAGACCTCCACCATGACTCTCTTCATGTCATGGTAGTATTAATTTGTTACTGTGGCAATTAGCAGAAACGTGCTTTTCACTGGGGCCATCAGTCCCTGCCCCAGGCATGTTCCAGGATGTCTGTCTCCATCTCCGCCCCAGCCCTTGCCAGCCATAAGCCCAATCCATGGGCTGATGTCCTAGCCTGACCTCAGCCCATCCCTATCCCCATGGCCTTAACATCCTGGGGCTGCGTCTGACCCTGCTTCCCCTCACTGGGCCTGATCCTGACCCCTACCCACAGGCTGACACCCTGCCCCAGCCCCATGGAGGTGCCTGATGCTCTGCTGGCCCCTCGGCTGCCCTGCTTTTTCACAGGTGGGATGGGCCCTGGCTGGCAAGCTCCTTCCCTGTCACCCCTTCATCCCATGGGACTCCCCTGTGGCATCCAGCATCCTGGTCCCTAAGGAGCCGCTGGCCCTTGTGGTGCCCTGACACTCCCTACCTAACCTCTATGTTAAGAGAAACTATTACCAGAAGAACGCTAAATTAATGCAATACTTGCACAGTTAGAATCACAAGTAGAAAAGACAATAGGTGGGTTTCCTAGAAAGTGGTAATTCACCCTTTTTTATGTAATATGACCTGTTCTTGCTTCCCTATTAAGTTTATAGCATAATACATTTTTTTGCAGATTGCTAAAACTGTTCCATAAAACATACAACACATTAAAGAATGCTGAAGTTAACTGTGAAAGACTTCACTGTCCACTAGATTTGTTAAATCACAGCTGGTGTAAACTGTCAAAGGTCCATTCACTTCAAAGCTGTGCATTTCTTTATACCAGTGCAATGTCTGCACCTTTGCCTTCCTTTTTTCCTTCTAGCTCTTAACTATTGTCCCAGCTGTATATGCAGATTAGAACAAACTGGAAAGCAGACTGTCTTATCTGCTTTTATTTACATCCAAGTTTATCTGTAAGTTGAACTAAAAGACAAAAAAATTAAGTGGGTTGCAAAGCAGAAATTGCCATGAAAAAATCCTCAACTCTTTTGGAAACCAAAAATTAAGAGCTCTGGACTCTGTAGCTGCCAAATGTACAGGACTTCTGTGCTTCATGCAAAGGGGAGACTGCCCGATTTATGCTTTTCTTGCAGTGCCTTAACATTACAGAAATCATCTTATGTATCTTTTGGAAGCATAATAAGAGAGTCAGTGAGCACTTCCTATGGATTCCCCTCCATAATTCCCACAAAATAGCATGCATCGCTATGACTAAGCAATATTCTGCTTCTAGGAAAAAGGAAAACAGCCCTCAGCTGTATTTCCCATTACCACAGTGGAGTCACATCCCATGGAATCGAATGAATTTAGGCCTAGGTCACAAGCTTGGTACAGTTCTAGAAAAATTAATATAGTAAAGCTCGAGGTAGGATGGTTTATCTTTAGACAGAATGTGAGATTATAAGTCTGAAAAAGTGAATTATGTTCTCAGATCTGTCGCAGTCTTCTTTCCTTAAACTCAAATGAATTACTTCATCTTTCAGGTCCCTCTAAATGACTGTTGCCCATTTAGTTCCTAAAGGCAAGCAGCTCAGCATATACGTGCCCCGTATTTCTTGAGATCATCATAGCACAAGGGCTTGGTTTAAGTAGCTTAAAAATTACAGGTACTTCGCTTCCATTAAACACTTATAGAAAGGGTTTTATAATTCTTTCAGATGATAAAAAGATAAGGAAAAATTTTGTTGAGTTTGTTGCATTGGCAATTTGACATGTTCCCAAATATTTTTTTAGATTTCCCAAATGCTGTTGTGTCTTTTGATACTCCTCACAAATTAAGTAAAAAAGATTTTGATGGCATACCTTACCTTGAAGTAAAGCAGCTCATTTAAAATTTTATGTCTTGCTAAATTCCAGTAACGTTTTTCTCTGTTCTCTTTTCAGAAGTATTCTTATCATACACGAGTCTGAATCATCATAGACTTCTTATTCCCATTCTGGCTATTTTACAGAACTTGGAGTTGAAAAGGGTGAAATTCCACAACTGTCAAACCATTAGTCATAAAGCAACAGAACCCCATTTACATAGCTGAAAACAGTTGCTCTAAACTATATTTCTAAGGCTTGGAGCAACTGTGTTGTGATGTAAATCTTGAGCCACCATATCTCTTAGAATGAATTGTAACTCTTAATGGCAAAAAAACAACTCCCAGTTACATTTCAGAGAAGCTGATTCAAATTTAATTCAGTTTTTAACATTGCTAATTGGAAAAAAAAAGCTCTGGTCACTAATAACATATCTAATGGAAGAAAGGACTAGTTAGTCTCCTATGATCTACAGGCAGCCTAAGCACAACTTCCAAAGTCAGACTAACTAAGGACAACAGTGTCCTCCATGACCATAAAGCTCAAGCTGAGCCAAATAAGCTGAAAGCTATTATGGCCTGTCCAAACTCTTATGCTGCCTAATCACTAATAATTTTAGAAGGGGTTTTTCAAGATTTAGTGCATTCTCTTGGAAAAAAATAGAGCGCCATTCACCAGCACCATTCACTACTGCAGCTGCTGCAGTAGTCTAGGATTTAGGCAAAAGCTATGAAGCTAGAAATAGCGGTTCAATAAATGGTTCTGTTGATGTCTTGTACTGTAACTCTGTGGCAAGGAAAAGCACTAACAGGTAAAGCACTTGGCTGTCTGGGAGGAAATCTGCTCTAACAGGATGCCTGCTGAGCAATCAGAAACAACATTTACCAACCTCCCAACAAGAAGACATTGTTAGAAGCATAAAGACATTGTCAGAGAAAGGTAGAAGGTTAAATGGAGAAGTTAAAATGCCTTTTTAAAGGAGACCACAGGCTACATCTTGGTATTTATGAGCAAAACATAACTAGCAAGAAGAGGAGAGGAAAAAAACAGCCAGTGTCTGTCTATTCCATAGCAGTACAAGATCACCAACCCACAGTGCTGGTCACCTTACTCCCATTTTCTCTTCTCTCTTTTTTTTTTTTTTTTTGATATTAAGCTCCACAATACCCAAAGTCCACTTGTTCCGGGAAAAGAGAGATGAAGAGAACTAATAGGTCAAACTGAAGGGCCCAATCACATTTCGATTGAAGTCATTCCACCAGCTTTGATGGGAGTTCAAACAGGCCCTTAACATAAAGTATCTCACAATTATCTTTTTATGAGACTATGCAACAGTTTTGATGAAACAGCTGATGATTAATTTAGGATTCAACATTCATTTTCCCAGTAGTCTTGTAAATATATAAAAGTACATGACATATAATTTCAAATAAGGAAGAGCAATTATTGTAAAGAAATTTCAGGTTCCAGAGCAGCCAGCAGATACAGAACTGCAAGCAAAACAAAGCTAAAAGTGAACATCATGGGCTATAACAAAGAATACCTCTTGATTTCTCTAAACACAGAGAGATTTGCAGTAGCCATAGGGAATATCTGTCATGTGCACTGATTTGAATTAATATCCCCACCATCAGTGTTGCTAGTATTTCATAGATCATCTGCAAGCAGACTGTGTGTTTACAAAATTAATCTGAATGTAAATGCCAATTAAAGAAACTATATTTTTTATTAATTCAACAGAACCACCAAGAACAATAGACACTGTTTGCTTTTACAGTGCCACGAATATGTTAACTTATTTATAATTTTGTAATACACCAAGAATTCAACCATGAGTATAGCCCCATTTTGCACATACGCATTGTTAGCTGTTTGGACAAGGGCTGTTTATTACTATCTAAATCAGCGACACAAAGAGAGGAAGTGTGCTCAGAGTGAGTATTATCACTCCCCTAAGAGACCACGATCTTACAAGAAGTCTTAGACAAGCTGAGTCCAGATTTCCAAGAAACCTAATCAAATACTGTTTCTCTGTTCTCCTACATGCCTCACAGCACTGATAAAAAAACACAGATGTTTTAGATATGATGCAATAGCAAGAATTAACAGAGCAGTATAGGGTGGGGGAAAGGATCTTATGATTAACATTATATAAGCACCAATCAATGGTTAGCATTTAATATTATTTGGTACCAAGTTCGTCAATAAAATTCTAACCATTGATACTATTCAAAGCTAACATAATAGGAGTTATTCTTGAAGAAGTATTTGAATTAAAACATAGCTGACTTGCAGACTAGTTCAGGGAAAGTACATAAAAGAAAGGAGAAACACAGAAGTGTGACTTCAGCTTGGCATTTTAAACAAAGTGACCAAAAATTCGATAATGTGAGCTCATCACCACAAAGCCAGAGCAGTGTTAGTCCTGCTTCAAGAGACATTCAAATCCAAGTGCCTGATCATGCACAGTACTAATCTTCCTTGGCATTTCCCTAATTTCCATTGAGCTGTAAGTACTGATTTCTTCCTGGCATCAGTTCACAAAAGGTGATTTTCACAGACAGAAATGGGACATGGGTACTCAACAGGCCCTTAGCAAGGGG
This sequence comes from Charadrius vociferus, assembly GCF_000708025.1. Taxonomy (NCBI): domain Eukaryota; kingdom Metazoa; phylum Chordata; class Aves; order Charadriiformes; family Charadriidae; genus Charadrius; species Charadrius vociferus. The sequence continues at coordinate 5,561,074 of NW_009648550.1, read as the reverse complement.
GCTGCATCTATTTAAAAATCCAGAATTTTACATGCAGATTAATGATGGGTGTCTGTTTTTGACAGGAGATGCAGAATGCTAACATACAACTGTATTTGCACAAACGTAGGCTCTATATTCTGTGAAGCAGGCATTTCAGAGCCAAATCTCCCTGCTTCTTTCCTTTCTCTACCACTGTTCATGAGTGAAAACCTCCTCTTATCTCAGATCCAAAAAAATGGCCATGGGTATTACCCAATAAACATCTTGCAAGCTGTAATAAGTACCTAATTGCACCACTAAATGTTGCTAAATAAATGCTAGCTTTATTGTAGAAAAATATAAAACACAGTAGACAAAAGAAAATGCAATGCAACCTGCAAAGATGACAAACCGTGAATCTCAAAATGGTATTGCGGTGATTGTAGAGGAAAGTTCATGGATAGATTCGGTATTTCTTTTTTGTAGTGTATCTTAACAATGTGCATCTCAGATTACTGTATTGAAAGGTTATTTACATTAACAGGTAACACAAAATGTGATCAGAGTTTGTTGATGCTGTGGCAATGCACATGCAGAAGGGGAGGGGTTTCATTAAATGGAGGCAATAAAATAATAACACTCATGGCATGTGCTTAAAATCTAAAAAAAAAACCAGAACAAAGATATACAGAAACAGTTTCACAGAGCACTCTGAACATTATGATTACTGAAAGACTAACAAGGTCAAACCAAACTGCAAAGATACAAGAATGACTGATTTCTATATAGCCCCTAGCAGGATACTCTGCAAAAGTGCTCTAACATACTATCACTTACTGGTGGGAAATGGCTGACTTCTGATATGCCATGGAGGTGCCATGGTCTTCTCGCTTTCTTTCCTGAACTGCTTTGGAAGATAACAGATCTCCACAGACTTAGACAAAGTTGAAAAGGCTGATGGGCTTTGAAATCTTCCGTTCTTATTTGGTGGGTGAATCGTACCAGCCTGAGGTACTTCTTACTCACATTTCCTGCCAGATGGGGTTTTGTCTCCCTGGGTGGGTAGGTGTTGCATTTGAGAAGCTTTAGTGAATGCCAGTTTGCAGGCACTGTGTACAGCGGCCTGGGAGGGCTGGGCAGCAAATTGCCACTGTGATCCCACGCTCATTTCTGGCAAGACACTGGATGCACGCATTCCTACTTATATCAAACCATAAAAATGTTATGCTTGGAAGATGGCATACAGGTTCTTCATGGAGAACTAGATCTCTTGCTGCAATTCTTTTTTTCTTAATTTTCTAAATCAAATTATTTGAAACAAATTTTCAACAGAAGGAATACATATTTTCCTCTCTGCAACACTTAAATCCTTAAGGCCAATTACAGCTTCTTTTGCCAGTCTCTTAAAGCCAATCTCTGCCCTTAAAGAGCCAGCCTGTTAGACTGCAGCATGGATCAATAGATAAATCACAGCTGAGCAGTTTATGAGGCTGTTAGTTTAGGAAACCACTAGCCACCACTTCCCAAATGAAACAAAATCCATCAGTTCTTCATTTCCCTCCTGTCTTTAGGAGACAGCAACTAACCCTTGCCGTGGCCACCCATTACCTGTGGCCTGCACCTATCACCTCTCAGGACCTAGTGGAAAAAATGGAATTTATCTGTGGTCATGCTCTAGGCATAGCAGGGAGGTGCTGGGATTAGTTGCCTTCTCACAGTGCAATAGTCTGTTGCACTCACCTCTGTTCTGCTCCACCTGTGCTTGTGGCTAAAAAAAGCAATCGATCTGAAACCATGCACGCAGCAGGATAAGACTATTCATATATGTCAAATATTAGCCTCACGATCAGAAGGCACGGCTGGCTGAAGCACATGGTACACCTGCAAGGGACAGAAGATGCATCTTCTTCAGGATTCTGGATGCTGCTGCCAAAGTGTGAATTTCGCCCCAAAATATAAGCAAGGTTTGGTGACAGGAGAAATGCATTGTCCTTGCCTTTTGGTACTTCAAGCTGACAGACAGAGGACAAGGCTACTCTCAAAGTCACCAGGAGGTAGTGTTTTAATCTTAATGATGCACAAGTGTTATATTTTCAAAGCTTATGCTGTATTCCCAAATAAAGGTTTTCTTGTTTGACAAATCAAGCTTAAGTTTGAGTGACAGGATGCCCGTTAAGATAACTGGGGAATGTATTTGGAGATATTTGACATTTTGGCAAAAGGGGAAGATTCATACTTGGATAGCACATACTACATGTAATAGCTATTTGAATTTGGCCTGTGCTGCATCCAACAGTTTAGCTTCAAGAGGCTTTTCTGCCTTTTTTTAAATGTCTCAAAGCTTAAAAAACCAGGAGGAGTTAGATTTTTGCTTGAATATATAAAGTTGTATACTCTAATGATGAGTCTTAACCTCTGTGGAAGACTTCCTTCTTTCTAAGAGATACAGACAGCCACAGCCCACCTCTAATGGTAGCATTTCTATGGTCTGAGAAAAGGCTATTAGGAAGATACTGCCTTACAGTGCTATAAAAATGAGTTAAAAGCCATTTTGCTGCTAGGTATTTTATATCTACAGCTACTCAGAAAGAAACCTGTCGTCTCTGTTATAAATTTGAGAGAGAGAAACATGTACAACACATCTTTATAGGCAGAAAATGAAAAAGGAAAGGTTGTTTTATGTATAATATATAATACCACTGACAGTTTTCAGTATATGAAAATACTATTAAATATTTAAAGGGGTATTATGTGTGTCCCTTAATACCAAATGATGCAAGATCAGCTATGCATGAAAAATAATGACATTATCAAAGTGAACTGTATCTACTGAAGATATTGCATAACTGTAAATGACTTGCTGCACTTATGTCTTTGGAGATATTTTCATTTTAACTTCCTGATCTTGGGTGTTTAGTTGTCTGCAATGAACAACCTTTAGCGTGATGTTTCTCTGCCTTTCCTGAAGTTAGACTTTCAGAAATGGGTGTGCTACATGCATAGAGACTGTTTTGCTCTCTAGTGGATTTGTTATACTGTGTTGCTTAATCTGTGAAGGCTCTCTAGGGCTAACTAGGTTTGACACAGTGGCAAACAGGGGTGCTTTGTCTGTGCCATGGCATACAAATTAGTTTCCCCAGACACACTAAGAAATTGCTACATTGCATTTGTGATCATTTCCCATGGCGTTAGTATTCATTCTTGATTAGCTCTGCTTGCTTTACCTGTATCACACATTTGAGTCAAAAATTTGTTTCATATTTGAGGTAAGCAACTTTGGGGATAGATAAATATTAGTGAGGTGTCCGCAAAATATACTTACACTCCCCCTCCATGTTATTTAAAATGCAACCATTCTGTCACAGTCCCACATGGAACAAAAAGAGGCTACCAAGTAAAGTGCATATGGAGTCCCGCCAGAACCTCTAAAGGAAATTGTACAGTAGCTCTACACCTCCATCTCCCTGTCCCCACATCAGTAAGCAAGAGAAAACTTTATATTCTTCTGCGGCAACCAGTATAACCCACCACAGTACATAGAAACTGGTTTAGATACTCAAGGAGAGGTTGCATTTTAAAGCCCTTACCCTCTTACAAGCTAAGCTTAAACTGCCCCAGAGGTCCTCTAAACCATCCTGGCTGGCTATGCCAGCTCTGGTGCACCCCTAAAATACATCCAGCTGACACTGCTGTATCTAAACCTAAAGAAATAGGTCTTACAGATGTGCCTGATTTAGCAACATAGCCAAACACATTCTGAAGCATGGGAGTAGTCACCCAATGAAGACAATTCACAGGCTTACTAGTAAAGTGTTAAATAGCCCAGTGATTAAGGAACATAGTGATCTTCAAATCCTCATGCAATAAAACACCATAATATTATCTAAATTCAGGAATTTGCTTGTTATAAATGTAGCTGCCATGGTTTGTGATCCGTTAGTGAACTATTTTATATAAAGCACCGTAATAGCTTTGTGAATTACACTCACTATTTAACACTCTCTTTAACGGCAGTATTTTGGCAGTGATTTGCTTGTTGTAAGTGTTCAGTAGAGAACAATTTTTTTTCAGTCAGTAATTGCCACATCTCAAATAATTCTAGCCTTTTAGTATTGATTTTAAGATAACTTTATGAGGAGTTACATATGAATATGCAAGAAGTATTGTATTAAAAATATAACTGGTGGAGTACAATATATCAGATTAAAAGAGAAAGATCCTTACTCATTACAGTATACCTCTAAATACAGCAATAATAATTCCTTTTATATTTCAGAAATAAGGCTCCTAGCACCAGCACTTGGATTTAAATCAAACATTCTCAAACGATCAAAGTCTTCGTAGTGTAATTCCAGCATATATTATTTTTAGCTTGCACTTATAATACACGTTTACTGTACTCCAGGTTTAGCCTTGATTATTTTCATAGATCAGGTAGTCTTTCAGCTGAAAGCTTCCTTAATGACAATAAAATCAGAAGCTAATACCAGTCTTTACATAGGAGAACTGTGAAATGTGAAAGGAAAGATAGATAACCAGAGATTATTTGCATTAACAGAACAAGTTTCTCAACTGTTTAATCAGGCTGCACTCCAAGTTTTGTGGCTTCAAATGACAAAGTCCTGACAAATGTATTATTTTAAGAAGCATGTGAAAAGTGCAAAAATGGTGTTTGTAGAGCCAAAACTTGTGCAAAAGGACTAACTTCAGAATGGTAGCTTCCGTAGTTTGCAAGATTATGAGAAGATGGCAAGAGCAAAACCCCAACGGACACTGAAAAAACTGCCTATAAAACTGGATAGTAAAAGCATGTTTAGTCAAGGCCTGCTGATAAGCACGTAGTGCCTTCAAAATTTCATACAGGGAAGAAAGTGAGAGATGAGAGTATGAGCATTTAGCACAAGTCTTCTCCCAGTAATATTTTATATCTTTCTCCATTAAAATTATCTGCCACTTAGAAGTAAATCAAGATCCTCAAGTGATATGAACTGGTACAAAGCAACAGAGCAACACTAATTCATAACCCCCAGAGATCCACAAAAAAATCTAGCTCATTTTAGTCAATAAAAGCTAATATTCTTACAAACTGGTCCCAATGATTGCACAAAACCAATTTCTGAGACAAAAAATGACAGTTAAAAAAAGACAGAACCTGAGACTTAACATTTATGGCAATAATTTAGAAAAAATATAAACAATTGGGATCAACATAGGAATCATAAATAGAAATACCATCTGTTATTGGGACAAGGACATTAGAAAGACCACAATGCTATTATGACAAGTTCTAGCTCATCTTTTACTCATTTATTACATTTGGAGGAACAACACACTAAAGTGTATATAATTATCTAAGGGACAATTTGTATGACATCCTAAAGCTATAAACTTACACGTGAACAGAGAGAGAAGAAGATGTCTATATTGATAAACAATCTTATTTGGAAGAACATTGGTAACTGATACTGCTTTTTCAAAGACATGTCCTAAAGATGACAATTAAAAAAAGCAGGATATGTTTCTCAAGACTCCATGCTTGAATGGAATATCAAGACATTAGTCAGTAGCTAATCCTATAAAATACTGTTTCTGTTTAATGCCATTTATCAGAACAATATGACCAACTGGCAAAGGAACATAAGCATGATTACAGATATTCCTGTTCTACTGTCAACTATTAAGAACACTAATTTAATTCCCTACTTTACATGTTTATGCTGACATGAATAAGGAATGCATTCTAATATATCAGTGATTTAACCTTTCTCCTTCTTAAGCAAATAATTTTGACATAATTACAAATAAACATTTAAAATGTGTTTAGAGTATAAAAAGCATTTAAATGTATAAATGATTAAAATGTTTAATGTTTCTTTACATTAGATACTTTTGAACTTATCATATCACAAGAAGCAAAATACAATTCAAATTCCCAATCCATTTTAATGTTATTTAAGGAGACACAGAAAATTTTCCTCTAAAATTTGTTCACATGGCATGGTTTAAATAAGCACAAAACCTGCTTTAATTACTGCAAAACAGCTAAAAATAATGATCTGCCTGTGTGTAGCTAAGTGGCACTGGACCAGATCTGCACATAGTCTGTGCCTGTAATTGGACCAAGACTTTCACAAGATGTCTGATACCAGTTAGGGATCCGCTAAGATGTCCATGTTTTCACAACGCTCAATGCCGAAATGTCCATCAGAAAACATGTCCAGGTATTAAACTACCTACGACTGTATGGAGAAATTTGGCTCCAATTTGTATGCTGAGTTATTCTTTGAAAATGGAGCTCAATAAACTATTCAACATCTCCAGTTTAACATCCTACCCGCCTCAAGGATGGGAGCAAGTAGGTATATTTCAACTTAAGTTTGCTTTAAAGCTCTTTGGGTTGTAGAATACTTTTCCTGGCTTTCACATTCCAGTGGCAGCATTTCCATTAGCAACAAAACAGAAAAACACAATACACATGCCAACATGCACACAGCCCCTTGAGATGGGGTCCCTACTTGCTGCGCTCTGTACTGACAGTGTCCTACCTTGATGCAGGCTACTCCTGGTGTCCACCACAGAGGCTGCTCAGCCAGGCCCAGGTGGGGAGGTCTTGATGCCACAGGAAAACATTTGGCAGTGCCAAACCCAGTTCTGGCAGCTACTGTTTCTGCTTCAAGGTCTCTTCCCCATTGTTGCAAGTTTTTGTGCTTTTTTAAACGCTACTTTTCAAGCTGATGCCTTCTTTATTTCAGAAGTTGCTTGATAATTCTGACTGATGGTTGTCTTCCACTCTCATATGAGTTGTTTTGGACAACTGTGCTCACAGCCCTTTTGCAAAGCCCAGTCACACACCCTGTTTATGCTGCTGCTCCTGCCTTGGCAGGTGATGGTATCCAGGCTGTTTGCCATGGGTAGGCTGAGCCAGCACACTGCATTCTTTTAGTTATTGTGGATACAGACATTTACAAATAAACCTGAATTAGGTGAGGTGACTTTTATTACAGACAAGAATGGGGGAAATCATTATAATTGATTCATTTTATTTTTTGGATTGATTTTGCTCAGTGACCTTTCTGTGTAGCTCAGTGTTTTGAACTTATAAGTACCACCATACTTAATATCAGGTTTATTACACCACAGAGTTATGATGCCTCCTGCATCCATGTGATGTTTCAGTATTCAAGGATCTCTTATTGGTTCTGACAGCAGAACTGAAGCTTTTCTTTCTTTTCTATAGAATATCTCATGACCATTTTGAGGTTTGACAGCCTTTTTGTTCCACAGGTAGGCAAAGCTGAGAATCCAGGAAACTGTCTTCCCTTGCAGACATGCTTCAGTTCTATCCCCTCCTCCCACCTTTATTTTATCTACTAAAATGAATGTACGCCTTGTTCTCAGAACTCTTGCTCCTCACACAAAAGTGCATGAGAAACGATGGGAATGCTAAGTGGCATCTGAGACAATCTTTGAATAAGATTGAGCCTGAAAGCTCTTCAGAAGTTCAGACTTACTCTTATAGGAAAAGAATATGAAATATGTCAACCCCAGCTACTGTGACCACTCATTTATGCTAATGGACTTTGATGGGAACTTCTCTCATCAACAATTTTTAATGCCTCTTCAGAGTGTTTCAGATTCTTAATAGGCCTAATAGTGTGGGGAACTGAAAGACATCCACATGAATTATGCTTTCACGGTAACATTATACTGTCATTCTCTCATTGTTATAACTTTAAAACAGTACTAAGGGTTAGAGTGACCTCAAATGCACATCAGATCCTAAGCCATTTTGAGATCCATTTAGCTTTCATTATAACTTGGTTTATTCTGCAGACACAACTTACTCTAAAACCTAATCTGTAAGGAAACAGGAATTGGACTTTAATGTGAATATGAATAGCCACAGCAATGTAGGCTAGAATAAAAAGCATTTATGAAAAGGCATTCATCCTTTAGAACAGCCAATGTCCTCCCTGGGTGAAGAAGAGACTGTCTCAGTAAGATGTTGAAATAGATCCCAATACAGTTTACTTATGCTGCCCCATACTTTCAGAAGAGAAAAACTACACCTTTGTAGGATTCTTAAAATGCACAAAGCAGCACACAGGTAAAGACAAAGTCAACAGATCTAAACTGCGCTCTTGTAAGGCCATGCTGGAGTCTGGTCAGAACTTTCAACTTACTTTGGGTCTCTGAGCAAGGGCCAAGCGACAGCTATGCAGGGTCAACTACTTCAACTTACCTAGGACCATACCAGGCCAGAGCAAACAAATTAGCGAGCTGTACAAAGCACAATTTACCCACTTGGGCTAGTATTTCTGCCTTTCTTTATTGATTTTTTTTTTAATAGCAGAATTTGGGGATGAGATTTGTTCTGGTTTGGGTTTTCTTTTAGGTTTTTTGTTTCACTGGTTTTTGGGGGGGGATTGGCTTTGGGGTTTTTTTTTTGGTTTGTTTGTTTGTTTGGGTTTTTTCTGCATCTTCCTCTGGAGTATCTGCCTATTGCTTTGTATGGGGTATAAAAGGAAAGCATTCCAATTTTCTAAGTATCCACAGAATTTAAAGCAAAATACAGACTCTAAGAGACACTTCCTGAAAAGGTCTTTTCTCACTCAATTTCATAGATGAAAAAGGAGGAGAAAAGTTCAGAGGAGCAGGCAGAAATGATATCATAACACTTACCAATGTTTACAAATAAGTAGAGACTAAAATTTTGAAATGTACAAATGCTAAGAAAGGAACCTGTGACAGTTTGTGGCATGCAGCAGCAGAACCCTACCAGGTTGGCATTTGGCAACTAATTCGTCTAAACACACAGAAAATCACTACATGCTGATACACAAATGTTACAGATCAATACATGCTAGTGGGGAGAAGGTCTGAATCAAAAACATTCACGGAAGAGCCCCTTTTAATGCCCAGAGTTGCAAACCATGAAAAAATAACAACAAAACAGTATGTTTCTCTATCACATACATACTAGCATATTGAAATTCTTCATAAGAAGGATGCAAAACCTAGCATTAAATGGTGTTCCAGCCTGATTAACAGATGTCACAAAGTAACTCAGGTTGTATGCGCAATGCAGAGAACATAATTAAGGGATAGATGCCACTTAATTTATTGTGTCTGGTGTTTCTTACTGGTTGGCCTAGTGCTTCACAGCAGCTTGGTAAACACTGGGATTTAGATATGGGTTAGATCAGACAGATCTGTGCCATCAGGTCTAATCACATTAATTCAGTTCTGCCTTACACTGAAAATACACCCTGCAACATTGAAATAGCAAATGAGAATATCAGTTGCAAGTGCAATCAGCCAGTGGAATCACACAGGAAGAGGAAAAAGAAGTCAGAGATTTTTATACCCATGCCAGTTCAGAGCTTACAGCATGATGTTTTTAAGAAATGCACTGTTTTTAATTAAAAAGCTTTAGAGGGTTTTCAAAAAGGGCACCCTACCCACTCCCTGAAAAAGACAGGTCTGCTGGTGGCAAGCACAAAGAAAACAAAGCCATCTAGGATCTTCATCTAAAGCTGTTCTTTCTCACTTCTGTAGTATAGGGCTACAAGTTTCTTCATTACAACCATAACTGGTTTTTTTCCCAAGAAAGAGAAGAGAAACTGGCTTTATAAAAGCTGCATTCCTACAGTCATAGGTAATTAGCAAACAGAAAACTGTCAGAAGACTTTGGCAAGCCTAGACAATAATGACTCACAATAACAATTTTTGAGCCAAGAAACTTTTTCTATACCTCTTCAGTACCTCCTTTCTGTTATATTCAGTGTGGCTTTCAACTTTTCACTTGGTCACCTGCAATTGCTTGTCTCACATGTGTTTGAGGAGTACAAGTCAACTGAGTAGGGTAAATTTATAAAGACCAAATAAAACCCCACTCCCCTGGCAGCTGTCAGTCCTTGCTAAGCAATAGCAGGATGTTCTCAGTGTAAGACCTGATGACAGGATGCTTACATTTTATATTTACTTACTCACCTCTGTCATCAAACTGTAATATCCAGGGAGGCAAGCCCTCAAATAAGCCAGAACACTCTTGGATTCTACTAACCCAGTCCTTGTTTCAGCAACTCTTTATTGGAGATCAAGGAAGTGACATGGCTTATTCAATTGATCACAAGACAAATAGTAAGCAACTTGAGGTTTAATTCTGGCTTTGGTGTTAACTTTGCAAAAACACTTAACTTCTTGTAACTGTATTTCACATCTGTGATAACAATTGTGCTCTGTAGATATGCAAGGGTTAATTAGTTATAACTCCCCTTGAAAAATGTAAAGTGCTACACAAGTGCTAAATACCATAAATTTTTCCAATAATAAATTGGCATAATTCCTAGACCTGATTACAACTTGTCCAAAAACCATGCATAATGCATATGTACACAAAAAGGTACATCATCCATTATATATGACCTTGAGCAGCCTAGAGAAACAAGATTAGCCTAAGTAATCCACTAAGTATTTTACTTTCTCTAAAATGATCCAGAATTAATAGATTGTAAAATATGCATCTTTATTCTCTCACATCTTTGCTTGCATTTAGTATGGTAATAACAGTTGATTCTTTAATATAGTATGAATTATGAAAGGTTCACATGCAACACAATTAAATTGGCATTCATTCATTCAGAAAAAATGCAAAAATAGCGAAGGAGTAATAATGCTGTTCTGATTATATAAGCAAGTTGTACTTAGATACCATATAGCAATACAGCTTGAGAGCCTTGTAAGAGTTAATGGATTACAACATCCCTATAAAAGGGTATCATTCCCAAAAGAAAAGGATGAGGTGAATTAAATTAATTGCCCAAGATGAAATAAGGGCCAGACTGAGCTAGAAAACTTGGTCAGTCTCTTAAGTTGTTGGTTAGCAGTCACACCTCCAGCTCTGTCATATCAAAGGATTTCCTTTCTGATATACCTATTGTTTTATCTTGTTATTTGTCAAGTATGAAAATCTCCAGAATGGTCACATGGAGATACATAACTCTGAAGGAAGTAGCTGTTAGTATTAAAAAAGCAGACAATGTAGTAGAAGAGAGATAAAGGAGACAAAACACACCAGACTGAATTTGCAACAGAAACAAAAAAATGTTTGTGGGAAGAATCCCCTAACAGTAAGCTCCCTGTGTTGTCAAGACCAATCAAAAAAAGCAATTCTGGAAGAGAGGAAGGATAGTCTTGGAAGCCCTGATTTTATTTCACCTGCATAATAACACAAGAAAATGTAGTGCCTCAATCATGCACAGTAACTTGTGTGTTTATAATTGAAGACAATAAGGACTCTAGCTCTGGGAGGGACTCAGTTTCTAAAATAAGACCCTAGATATTTGTGGAGTATATTTGGGTATATTTCCTCAGCCAACTTAAGTTTCTCTTCCTGGGTAGCTAGCACTGCTAGTAAATTTTGGGGGAGATTTTCCTGACTCAGCTTCAGCTCTAGGCTTGCTTCAGTGAGTGATAATTCTTTAGAACTCTCACCCACACTAGTTGTAGCAAAGAGCCCAAGGTGACAGAAGGCTCTTGTCATCTTTCCCACTGCAACTCAACATATCATGAATTTCAGGGAGCGAGTCATTCCGACTCCCTGAAAAAGAAAACCAGAGCATATGAATCCTCCCAACCTTACGCTCTCATACCACCACGTACACTACCTGAGCTTGTAGACATAAAAGAACAGCAAAAAGCCGTTTGCCCATTTGCTGTCCTGTTAACAGAAATGGGTTGGAAATGAAATTGCATGCCTCCTACATTTTTCTGCTCATTAGTCCCCACCTCCGAGTTTGTTACTGTAATTAACAGCTGCTACATGCTCAGACTGAGGGTGTTAAACCTTAAGAGCAGGAAATAACTGATTGAGGCGTATCTGTCTCAGGCCCTTTATAAATTACCTCTGGACTGGTGCAACTTACAAACTGTCCTCAGTCTGCAGCTCTTAAACCTTTGCCTGACTTGTCAATGCATTTGGCAAAGCAAGCATCACTCCAACTCGACTCCTACGCTCAGAAAAGAACATTCATCCTGTTAGTGTCGTGCCAACTGCCCAGAACACCGTCTGCAGCCAGGAACACAACTTTTCCCACCTTCTTGTGGCAACGCATTGCACCCTGACCTGGACGCAGTTGTTTGCCATGAAGGCAATTAATCCTTCATGACTATTTGGTCCTTGGCCTCTCTGAGGATTCCCAAAAACGTCAGGTAATGCAAACTACACAGATCATCTGATACATTCCACTTGCCAGCTAAGAGAATGGACCTGATTCTCACTATTTTCAGGAAAGACTATCAAATAATACTTTAATTTGCTTACAGCTTGCATCACAGTTCAAACCAGAGCTAAGAGAAGGCATTGGAGAACTCTCCTTACCGTGTTAGCAGTTATGAGTCATTCAGATTGCTCTGAACTCTGCATTAGAATTACTTATAAACCCCAGCTTTATTAACATGCATCTGGTGAGAACTTGACAAACAACTTTGCCCAGTGGCAAAAAAAAAAATTAAAAAAAATTATTTAATCTTTGGAACATTTGCAGTCTCCAGACAGCTGACCAAAAGAATACTTAGCTGCTTTTCCTGAATATGCATTTGTTGGCAGTTTCCGAAGGGTTAAGGGCTAGATCTAATTGCTAATAAAGTTGAACAAAATATTCTCAGTGGCATTAATGGGAATTGTTTCAGTCTCCAAATCAGTTAAACCAGTTTTTAATTAAACGATATTTAATAAATAACATCTAAAACAACTGAGCTGTTATTTTAAGGCTTACTAAGGAAAAGCTGATTCTTAACTTTTTTTTTTTTTGTCGACTCTCTGGCTGCAACATAGAGGAGGTTGGACTGAGCTTTTGTCGTAGAATAAAGCATTTATCTTCCTGAGATTAACCTTGCTGTGATAACTTTGATTTCAATTGAGTTATGCCAGGATTGCAGCAGATTAGAATATTTGAATATTTTATAGCACTCTGAGCTGATCAAAACGTAACAATGAGAGAGGTTCATCCTTACGTACAGACATTCATATTAGTACATTTTCAAATCCAGCATGTTGAAGACTTTTAAGCGCTTGAAGCTAGGACTGTCTGTTCTGTGTTTGTGCAGCGCCTTGCAGAGTACAGTTCCAATACTCAAATAGGGCTGATGGGTATTTCAGTAATACAAACTATAAGTGATTTAGTTACATTTCGCATGTCTTCATGTCACAAAACAGATGCTTCTTCTGTCATGTGCAAAGGGTTGTATGTAATACACTTTGACTAAGCAAGTGTGAAAGGCGTCAAAGACCTACCTGACAAACCATATGACAGATTTATTTATAAAGTAGTGTACTTCCAGATGTACTGCCTGAGAACAGGCTTGTCAAACAATTGTGTGGTCTACAAACACACAATAGTTTTAATATGGTGGGAAGTGTAGATAAAATGTATCCAGATTCCAGTACCCTTTCTGACTCCAAGTACCTTACTCTACCACAGTCCCGCTGAAATTAGCTATTCAGCATACCCAGTAATTATATCACTGTTATCACAGCATAAGCCATCTTAATTCACTTGCCCTGGTCACTTGCCACTGGTATCAGTTACGAGTCACTGCCATTCTTAGCTGCACTCTGACTTCCCTAATTATGACAATCCCTCAAGGAAATGGGATTGTTACCTTGAAAGCCAACCTGCTTCCCAGGCCACGTGAGCCAGCTATCAGCCCACACTGCACCCTGATATTCAGTATTTAACAACTGTACATCAACTTCTTTTAAGTACTAGGAAATACACATTTCTTAAATCTCTCAAAAAATAAGCTGAAAGCAAGAAAACTAAAAAGCACCCAATACAGACATGCTTAGTTTCCTAAGGGACAGAGGCACGTATCTTTTTTTAATTGGTATTTTAAACTTCAAGACTGAATTAGTAACCCAATTACAACTCTTATCATCTTAATACTTTCATCTGAAGAATTCAAAATTATTTCTTATCACTAAGAAAATTATGGAGGCTAGGATTTATTGTTTCCAGTTGAAACCTATTTTGATTTGCAGTCAAACCATAACTTCCATTCCATCAACCACCCTAACTGTAGGCAGAAGCAGTTATATGCTAGAAGAAATCATCTTTACAACAGCTTTAGTTGTGAGTGTCCAAGACACTCTAAAATAGCATGCTCTTTCTGGTGTGACAGGGTTACAGCAGAGGTTTCAGAATGGACAAGACATTAACGGGGCCATTTCTGCTTGCCTTCCTAACAGAAAAACAGTTATTCAAGGCATGTTCTGCATAAAAAAAAAAAAAAAAAAAGTTAAGCAGTTCTTTACTTAATGCCAATAGTACTTTTTCTCCTGCTCACAGATTTAGGCAGTTAGCTTGCAACCTTCTCAAATGATTTCTACACCTAGAAAGCATAGCAGGCATTCAGATCTCTCCTATCATAGACTAGCTGGGAAAGCAGAATAAAAAGGAAGTATCAAGAGTGGAGAGTATCACAGAAGCTGCAGGCTTTGTCAATAGTGTCTGACTAAGGGACTGCCTATCACTGCTGGAACACACTTTAATTGACTTTGGAAACCAAAGTGTTTATTCCACATCTAAAATAGTCAATATCCTCATAGCCCTTCAGAGAACACTGGCTAAATTCCTATTCGAGCATTTGTTCTGTTCACATGTAGTGCAACCACCTCACAACAGTCAGTGTAGCAATTTTCTCATAAGAGACCTGCTTTTTCAAGTTTTTGCTTCCTAATAATATCTACACAATAGATGGCAGAGGCACCCATACCATAGAGGCATTGTTTGAGTTAATGTTAGTGCCAGTCTTTGCCTGTTACAGGCACTCACCTCATGTTTATCACCTACATGATATCAGCACGGCCTGATCACTGGCAGCCACATATGTCCAAATGAAACATCTGTGGCCACCCACCAGTGTCTGAATGGTGATGGCTGCTAGACTGAAGGGAGTTGCTTCTCCATTTAGAGAGGTAACAAGGGCAAATAGCTGCAACAATTGCTGAATGGTATATTGGACATTTTTATCAGTGGCAATCCTGCCAAACTCAGTTTGGCAAGCCCCGTTTTATAGCACTGATGCTCTTTAAATCACAGAGGATATATCACTAAATCATATACAGGCATCTGAATAGGTAACCTGAACTTCAGTGAAAGTATGAAGTTTGATTCTAATGTAACATGCTCATGGAAAGATCTTCATGAGTTTCAACAGGTACTGAATCTACACTTCTGTTACCTCCACACTCAGTCTGTTAGAGACAGATCTGAACAAACACTTATGGATGAGAGCTGTGCTGTGAAAGTCACCATGAATGCCAGAAGAGGAATGCAAATTCCTCAGTTACTGGGCCTTCATCACACCATCCACACACAGGCCTGAGGATGTCCTGGGTGCAATACCTAAGTATGGGGTGAGGGACAACTAGTGCTGCTAGAAACAGGCCAAAAAGACCCTAAGAGATTAACATCAACACTTTGAACTACATCAGGCAGCAATCATGAGTGTATGTACTGAAAAGTTTCTGAATCCATGTGTAGAAGACATCACAGCAATTCAATAGTGACATGACAGAGAAATGAAAAAATTGGGCCTCAACACAAGCAAAGACAGCAATATTTTTCAAGGCACCATTTGCACTAAAAGCTCATTAAAGGGAGAAAAAAAATATGTTTGTCAGATCTAATGGCAACCTGGAAGCACCTTCAGATTGGATATCTTTGAGAAAAAAGCATTGAAAATATTTGAGACAGTCCTCAGAGCATGCACCAGGAACTATTGAGATAACTCCATTTCAGAATTTTTGTTAGTTGTTAAATGTGCTACATCTTGGGAATTTTTTTGATTCCAAATGGGTGATGTTCAAATAAAACTTAGATAACCATTAATTCAAATACTCCAGATTCATGCTCCATAGTAGTCAATGAATAATCTTATGTTAGGATGGCTACATATACAATTTTCACAGAATATACTTCAAGTTGTTCTAGAACAAGCTTTCTCCTACTCCCAAAAAGACATATGAAGATAAGCAATTTTATAGAAAGTCCCTGAAGAGCAATCTTTTTTCTTTTCAAAGAATTTGAGATCTTAAATCAGATGAAAATTAATTGCATGCAAATGTGTGATGCTACTCCAAGATTCAGCCCAGCCTCCTTGTATACAGCTGCAGCTGATTTTTGCCACTTTCTAGGTAGTCAGGAAATCAGTTTGAAGCCTGCTGCTAATATATCCATTGGGATTTTAGGATTTGAAGTTAGCAAGTGAATAAGTCTTTGAGGCCTGATATATCAGGCAGGGGGCTTGAATCACTGAAGTGGTTAACTTTGTCCATTAAAGCAGCCCTAAAACTTCACACTGAGCTTTTAAACATGTGCAATGGAGAATCAAATTATAATGAAATACTTAACACATAGAAATAACTGGCAATATACTGACAGCACAAAACTTTGAGTCAACACACCTCTCCATAATTCACAATAGAGGTTTCTGGCTTTATTAGCTAGGTTAGTAAAGTCATGTCCTGAGAGTGAAGATTTATAGAAGCCAAGCTAAAAAAATGCTGGTGCCAAGGAACAGGTATGCTAGAAAAGCTAGGCGAAGTGTCAGGGGTGTTGGTTTAGCTGACAGGACTGCACATTAGCAATTGCACTGTCGTTCATTGGTTCTGAGCTTCTAAGAGGAAATTCTAAGGGAAGAGGGCCGCAAAGAGGATAAGGAGGATTAATTTAAAATGCACATTTTATCTTTTTACTCAGAAACCAATGTTCAAATAATAACATCTATGCTTAAAAGATAAAGGTAAAGCAGCAAAGAGCCAAAATCCATTAGTACAATGAGTACTTCCAATTTTAGTAGTAGCAAGCAGAGCCCGTTCATACAGAGGTTAGCTAAACAGTTATTTTAAGGACTCTGTCCTTAGTAGAAAATTAATAGAGCAAGTGTCAAAAGCCTTTCATGATTTTAAAAATTAGAACAGTCTGTCTCTACTGGGTATCCATCCTGCATAGAGAGCTTTCACCTACTGAAATGTAGAGTGTGAAGTTTATTCAGCTCCTAGAACTTAGGACAGCTGTCCTGAAATCATAATATCTACATGTCTCAATCACACATGGCATTTGATGAGTATACTGGCTACCTAAAGCACCACAATTCTTTTGCTCAAGTTATTTACGTCATTCACAGCAGTGGAAAATTTAAAATACAGTCACTTAGAGAATCCCATCACGTTTCAAAAACCTCCCTTTCTGAAGAGAACAAGGGTATAAGTAGTTATGAAAGCTGCAGAAGAAAACAGTGGAGGAAGGAGAGGGAACAAAGTATAAACATTGGCCAGATTTGAACTTCAAAGGAAAAATCTGAACTTAAAGTTCTGCATTATGTCAAGCATTTAAAGTTTTGCTAATCTTTTGAGGGGAATCACACAGGTATGTTTGAAGGTAGAACTAGGTTTGTAACATCCATGGCTCAGAGGATGACTTGAAGCTTGCTTCTACACATCTCATTTGACTTATGCAAGAAGCTGAACACTTGTCAATCAATCCCCTTGACCTGCAATAGCAGTTTTCACTTGCGGTTCAGCCAAACATACAGAAATATATCTTTAGACTGCAGCTACCATCAACTCCCTCATGTCTGTGGGTGGTTTGCCCAAGTTACAAACTAACAGTGCCACCTATTGCACATAGGTTCTGATGCAGACATGAAACTTGTCTCTAGGTAGGGCTAGCTCAGGTTCAGCATGATCCTTTAGTCCCGGTGCAGTGCTGCGCAAACCAAGTGCTCTTCTTCTAAAGCCAGCATGGGCTTTGAAGTAGAGTGCCAGTCATGGCCCAAACTTGAATCCAGCAGGGTTTGTTTACTCCAGTTTTAGCCAATTCCACTGGTCTTGCATGGGTTCTGTAAGAAGCCACTCATCTCCCTTTATACTGCTATCCCCAGCATGTTCTCTAGTGACAGATTCATGTACAGCATTCTCCCCTTACATCAGGCAACAGAGAAGCACACTGCGCAACTTGCCACGTTTCTGACACACAGCTTGCTTTTCCAGCAATCTATTAGAGATATGAATTTACAGCTATGAGAGATAAAGGAATGTTGTCAATCTTCTGCAGCATCTTCTGCCACAGGGCTTTGTCCATTATTGCAATGACAGAAAAGAAGGAAACAGCCCTTTCCTGGCCTGTGGCAGACTAAGAAAGTCCTGCTGTCTCCAGAACTGGCCTCTCACAGCTGTTGTCCTGGGTCTGTCACACTTACTGGCTGCTCTGCCTCACTAGGCACTGTCAACAGCCCAGGGAGTATAATCCCCCAAGCATAACATTATGCACAACAGCCAAATAACAGACACTAACAAGGCCCTGTTGCTGGAGCACCAAATAAATAAAAAAAAAAATAATCCAAGTTCTCTCCCTTATGTACAGGGTCAACCACTTTCTTTTACACTTTCTCTCCTTATACTCTTATACCAGCTACTGTTGCATATTTTCTAGTAGTTCAGTTACTCTAGCCAAAGAGTAATCAATCACCATTCATTAGCAGTAGCACAAATACAAGCATGTGTTTAATTGGTGCTGTATATTTTTAAGTGCTATATCTTGACCATTCCTACCCTGCACATCCTCATCCCACATTACAAGTAGCTTGCATGGACCTCTTGTCTTATTTCTACAACAGACTGCAGATATTCTAGTCTATTATCCAGCTGCTCTCAGCTGTACTCCCACATTCCATATTCCACCATTGACAGAACTGCAATAACAACATTTATTTTTCAGGCCTACTCTGAGCACAGGTTTAAACCTCCCCCATCAGTGCGAGAGAAGGCCAGAGCCTGGGTCCCAAGCAGTTCTGTTCCTTTCAGGTCTGGGCTCTGATGCATATATACATGATGAGAATAGAGGAAAGGAGAAGAAAGGGTGATCTCTTGTGAAACTACTAACCTCAAAGGTTGCATCTACTATCCAATATTAAGCAGTTAATTTTAAAACAAACCTAATGGAATTGTATTTTGGCTCTTAGTTAAGCTTCTCTGCCAGAATGAAAGGTATATTGAATCTTTCCCTTACCTGTCCCTACCCCTCAGCCACTGACAGTAGTCAATATTGACTGGAGAGTGAACTGGAATTGTTCATTTTAGTAAAATTTTGAGCTAATATCTTATTTTGACAAATCAATACTTGAAGTTCTTTATAACAGGTTCCAAATTGCTTTTCAGACTCATGCATATATTCCGCTTTAATCCATATTTATAAAGAGAAACAGACAGGAATGTTATATGACAATACATTCAACTTTGCCCTGGTGAATGTGACTTTATAGGTAATCTGGTTATACAGATCAGCTAACAAGTGCAAGCAGATGAGTATGTGTTATCATTAAGTCTCTCTTTCTTGTTCCAGCATTCAGAAAAAAGCCCCCTTCCCTTTTAATCTGCTTGAATCAGCACATATCTGTCACCCAGCTTTTGTTAGTAACTAGTGCTTCATTTTCACCCCTGATCAGACATAAGGACAAGACTTTTTAGGCTTGGTGTTCCTCAGTGAAGCTTTTATTTATTTTTGTGCATCATCTCCACAATAACCTTTAGTTTTGATATTCTAATAGCAAACTAATATTGTTGGCATAACTGTAATTTACCTGTAATGTTGTTGGTGAAAGTGCATTTCACAAGAAAGTAGCTTTTCAGATATCATAACTATTTAAATATTCAAGTCCAAATGCCAATATTATGCACACCTGCACTTCAAACTCATTTTGGTTTGATTACTCAAACAATTTAATCCTAAAACAACAAAATCAGCAAGACCCCTACTTTTTAAGAGTAAGCCTCAAGAATTCTGGCTGAAAGTTAGCCTTGAAAACAATTTTACAATTCATTTGGATTAGATTTCTATGTAGCAGCTAAAACAATTTCCCATAGATGATATGCCAAATGTGATGTCTACTGCCTTTGTGGTAGCAGAGAACTCATGACTATAAAATAAGTGAGAGAATCATAGGCTGTAGTGTGCTGCAAAATGGATCCTGGGGGAAACTAATAACTTACTGAGGAGCTGGAAACTAGATTACTTCCACCCCCTACCCCCCACCCCTCCTCTTTTTTCCCCTGTAGAACAGCAGTAACTATGCATCCAGGGGATGCTCTGCACTTGTTACTTCTGCATCAAAAAAAAACCCCAACAAACAGGCTGGATGAGCACGTGATGAAATTGCTCAACACTAAAGAACAGCGCATGCATTCTTTGGGATCTTAAAATAATCTCCCAAGGGAACATTGTGGTTCTTCTTTGAGACTGAAGAGTACATGAATGCCAAATAAAGTTTCCATGTACTGACTAATCCACTAGCTATCTATCATTCTGCTAGCCTGTTTCCAGTTCTAAATCCCTTCGTCTTTTTCTTGGCCTGACTGAACCACTCATTGTCCTTTGCAGTTGCTACATACACACCAATGACAACAGGTTTTCCTCTCGGGGAATCCCCCATTAAAAGACATTCTTCAGTGGCCCCTCTTCTACCTTTAATGCACACATAACAGCTTGCCCCCAGTATTTTCAATTTGAGTTATTCTAGGCATTTAGATCCAGTTCTGTACTGCATTTCTCAGTGTGTATCTGTGAAAAGATAACTTAAGTGAGGTATATGAGGCTCTGGAAAAACACTTTCTAATTGTTAATCATACATATGGAATCAAATTTCTCCTATTTCTAGGTAAAGACAAGTCCTTCAGCTAGAACTACAACCACAGTGGCTTAAGTAGTGAAAGAAAACTCACACCATATCATAGAAACATCAAACACTGAATAGTGTCACTATTCAGAAGGAATAGATCTGCTGTGACTCATGAGCTGGCAGAAAATTTATCAGAAGGTAAATTTTTCAAAGGAAAGCCAGATCTTTAAATAAAATCTTTCATGAAGACTTATTTTTGGCAGAAATGTCAGATTCTGAATAAACACTGAAGGCCTGAAACCTGGTAAATATTAGCCCAAAATGAAAATACAAGAGAAAATTCCACTACACAGCTTCAATTATATAAATGACCAGGGAGACATGACTTTGAGGCACTCTGATGACAATTCATAGCTGAAATACGTCATTTAGGGATGAAATGTTTTTACCAAATCTCAACTTCCCTCGTGAAGATAAGCCTAATTTACTGACCTTCAAAGCACTAATTTAAATCATTATAGTTTTGGCCTCTACATTTTCTATGAAGTAGTTTTTAAACTTTAAACAGTTTAAAAAACAAAAAAAAAAACAATGAGAAGCTCACTCCCTTAAGCCCCCCACAACTTTATCTTAATTGCTAGAATTTTTTTTTTTTTTAGGTCTAATTGATTACAAGTTCAAAGCTTCAGAGCACAGTCTTAAATGCTAGATTTTAGTAATTTCAGAGATTGTGAAAATTTAGGAGAACCATAATCTAAAACACTGGCAGGGCAGTGGCCAATTTAACTGTGCTGCCACTGTTACCCACAGTTTCCGCCAGTGATATCCAAAATATTAAAATATTTGAAAAATGTTGTTATCCTAATGCAGCAATGCTAAGAATTTAAACTGGTGTTTGTAGACACAAAATCAAAGAAGGCAGGAATAAAAGCAGTCAGAATATATTTCAGTTCTAAAAAATAAAATTCTGAACTTTTTGAATATTATCATGCATACAGTATTTATCCAATGTTCAGTCGATGAAATTAATTCCAGTCATTTCAATTGACTCTGAACTGGATCCCAAGCACCATCAACAGCAATGAATACTAAAAAAATAGGCAGAAGGCAGTAAGCAAAATGATGCGTTAATCTGATTCTACTGTAGTCACTTGCATTCTGAGCTTGTGGCGAAGTACATGAAACAGCTTCCCAGTTAACATAATTCGGAAATGAAAGACCCAACTATCACCTCAGAGCACATTCCCCTTCTAGGAATGCAAAATGGGGGAATTAATTAGTTTAGGTGGCTGAGTCCAAGGTCAGTTCCTTTGCTGATAAAAGCTTCTGTGGAGAAAGCTAGAAGTCATAGAATAGTTTGGGTTGGAAGGGACATTTAAAGGTCATCTAGTTGAGCCTCCCTGCAATACGCAGGGACATCTTCAACTCAATCGGGTTACTCAGAGCCCCATCCAACCTGACCTTGAATGTTTCCAGGGAGGGTGCACCTACCACTTCTCTGGGCAACTTGATCCAGTGTTTTACCACCCTCATTGTAAAGAAATTCTTCCTTATATCTAGTCTAAATCTTCTGTCTTTTAGTTTAAAACCATTACCCCTTGTCATATTGCAACACGCCCTGCTAAAAAGTTTGTCCCCACCTTTCTTTTAAGCCCCCTTTGAGTACTGAAAGACTGCAATAAGGTCTCCCTGGAGCCTTGTCTTCTCCAGGCTGAACAACACCAACTCAGCCTTTCCTCATCAGAGAGGTGCTCCAGCCCTCTGATCATTTTTGTGGTCCTTCTCTGGACCTGCTCCAATAGGTCCATGTCTTTCCTGTGCTAAGGGCCCCAGCAAATGAGGGCCTGCCCCTCTGTTCCTTGGGAAGTGATTTTAAGCAGAGGCTTTACTCCTGGCCCCTGCCTCTGCTCCATCCCAGCTGTGCATTTGTGTCCAGCCTCATATCTCCATGACTCTGACCAACACTCACTGTGCCCGGGTTTCTTGCCTTGGCCTCAGACCTGCCTCATCGCTGCCGATGGTCTACATCTGACTCTCATCCCTCC
Source organism: Charadrius vociferus (assembly GCF_000708025.1). Classification (NCBI taxonomy): domain Eukaryota; kingdom Metazoa; phylum Chordata; class Aves; order Charadriiformes; family Charadriidae; genus Charadrius; species Charadrius vociferus. The sequence goes on along the minus strand of NW_009648550.1, from coordinate 5,538,386 downwards.
TGGTCACCCCTCCCTGCCTGCATTATCATCATGGCTCTGCTCCTGGCTCCTCTTCCCCTGCAGAGCAGCCGATTCTTGCTGCTTCCTCACACCAGCTTGGAACAGGAGGCTTATAATATGCTTGAACATTAACACTGACAAAAGTAGAAGCCATTTGTGATTTTTACACTCCTCTAATTTTCCTACTTGAAGTCTTAGGCCACTCTTAATGCCTACACATTACTAATGTATTCCCAATACACAAGAAATTGAAGATGCCTGCTGCAAAGAGGGGAAAAAAAACCTCTCTAGTTTAAGTAATAAAGCCTTGAAAGTCAAGAGCTGTAAATTTGCCTATGCTAGCACACTGTAGACTGCATTAGCTCTCAAAAGTACATTTGTAAAACAAATTTTAAATTAATTCTTGTATTTCTACCTCTCAAATGCATTTCTCCCACCCAAACTTTCAAAAGTATCCAATATCCAAAGAATTAAAAAAACTGTATTACACATGTGCTCAGTTTTAACTTTTCCTATACACTTTGAGTCCGTTTCTCCTTTTCCTAAAATAAATGGCAGTCTTACCAGATTAGGGTTGGGATTAAAACAATTTAATTTTAATTAAAAACAAGCATTTATTCACTTAAGTTTGGCAACAATTAATACCTTCATATTCCCATTTGTATGGGCTAAATAATTGCTTTACACACATAAGTCAATACATTCAAAGTCAAAATAGTATCCTATGTTCCACTGCCCTTCTCTAAAGATGATGTGATCTATTAAAAAGAACTACTGTTTCTAAAGGAAGGCCTATGACAGGACAGATTTTAATTTCTGGCTTTCATTTCTCTTTGGATGTTCAAAAGCAACACCTCTCTTCCCACCTCTTACTCATTTTTAAGTACCTCTAAACAGTTTGTAATGCAGGAACTTGTGTACATTGGCAAATCAAGTAGAACTGATAGTAATGAACGTGCAGAAAGTATACTAAAAGGAAAAGATTAGCATTTTTGAGTAGTCCTGTAATTTTAACATCTGCATCCATTTCACTACAGTAGATATTTCTCTATTTTTCTACCATGAAACCAGCATTTTTCCATGAGTATTAGTCCCAGATTGTTCATGTAAGAACATACCACTAAGGGAACTAGAGACTATTTGTATTTAATAACAATGAAAATTGGATAGCATGGAGCAATAGAAGAGAAATTGTGCCATCCATTTCCAAGAGAGAAGCAGCAGTAACTCATTACTTTTTACAAGTAGTTCTGGTTTTCAGAAGATGAAGGGCCTTGCACACTGCCATTCAGTAAGTGCATTTTTACATTTATCCAAAAAGTTGCTCGCAAATTTCAGAGAAAGCTGTTTTTAAGAAATGATGAATTTCTATAGGATGCTTTGAGCATTTGTATGAGACTGAAACAGAACAGGAATACATAGTTTTCTTAATATCTAAATCAAGTTACTCTGTATTGAGGCTTTTGAAAATAATTTCTCATTAAAGCATTTCAAGAACAATGAGAGTTAAATAAGGATGCTGTCCACAGGCACTCACACTACTTAGAGAACATATTGTGTATCTGCCTTGAAATGCCAAGTGACTGTGTCATTGCAAGTTAACTATACTCTTTCCTAAATGAAAAATACAAGATCCAAGTATGACAGCAGTAAAACCTTTGGGAGTATATAATTATTCTGTTATGTATCTTTTACAGAGAGCTTTTTTGCCTGCATTCCTCAGTCCATTTGCAGACAGGGAAGCAAATGCACTGGGAGGTAAGGTGAATTGTTCAGAATGGAAAAGAAGGGACCAGAACCCATTCTTCTTCACACAGCTGATAGCTTGATCCCCGCTGCTACACACTCAAGATGATGCCAGTTCAAAGCAAGCATCTGTTCAAGTAATATCTTAGCAGAAATGGGCTAATTTTATCAATTCTCTTCTTTTAAAATATGTACATGTGTTCCATTGTATGATGTGACATTCAAAGCTGACTAAATTATACAGTGATCTTAAGATATTTTTAGTAACAGTTATTTTACAGCTGGAACATGCCTCAAGTAACCTGCAGAAGCTTTTCAGATCAGACCTTACTGTAGTCCCCAGTTTTTGTTTTTGGATCCTTCTTACTGTTTTTGTCCTTGTGTAATATACTTAAAGTCAACTGTGTTTTACTTTAAAAAAAAAAATTAAGAATCCAAATTCACACAGGAAAATGCTTCATTTATAACGCTCAGACTAAGTACCTTTTTAAACCTGGCAAAGAGCCTAATTCTCTTGGGTTTCAATAAGACGCAGGATACAGAGTGCTCAATATTCACTGAGCTTTTTAAAAACACAGATTATAACCATAAGAGCTTCCTGGTTGCTCACCCACTCTTGAGTTAGAGGGTGAGAGAAGAATTTGAAGGTCTGCTATCACTATTATCTCCCAGCTCCTGTCTGGTCACCTCAAAGGAAAAGAAATAGGCAAATATGCTTCCTACCGTGCTTCCAGGCATATAGTAGAAGAACCTGGTGGCAGAGAGAGAAGGGGGCATTTTCACTTCTTCCAAGAACATACAATAATTCAAGTCTCAATCTGTCACCATGCTTTGCACAGTTTTTATGTTCCTTTTTTAGCAACTTTTTTCTTTTCCTTCATTTTATTGTAATGGAAGTAATGCATTAAGAAGGAATGTTTTGACAAGAAAAATCAAGAAAAGACTATGGAACTGTTCCTTTTAAAGTAATTACCAAAGTCCAAATTCATTTTAACAAGGAAATCTGAGCTTTAACCTTGTAATTAATGGAGATGATTCCAGAAAGAGGACTCATTTTTCATATAGTATAATGACAGATCTTGTTTTCCATCAAAAAAGTTAAGAAGGCTTGCAAGCATTCTGCTAGGTTTCAGCCAACATAGACCATTTAACACCAAGGACTCCAAGAAGTAATTTTATTTCCTATCTTTATGTGTAGCTGAATTTTCTCCAGGGCAGAGAATGTAGACTGACTGTCAGAAGCTAGGAGCTGCAAAATTCAGACACAGCACATTTTACCACATTAAATTTAACCCCTCTTTTTTTAAAATAGGAGAAAATTTTGCTAAAGGTGCAGGCAGATAATTTGGTGTCTGTTATTTTATTAGTTTTACTTTTAATTAGGATTGTCATTTATAATGTGTACAAGGGCACAAGGTGAAACAAGTTCATTACTTACGTAGAGGTAGCAAAAGAATTTTCCAAATGTACATTGGAACAACAGCCATCAAGAGCCCAGTAATGAGTTCACATGTCCCAAGAAGAAAACAGCAGGTTATTAACACGCTATTTAGTTTTGATAAGATTTTCTTACATGCATTCTTATGATTTAAGCCAATAAAGTTTCACCGCAGTGCAAGACCTATGTGGAACTGTCCCCTTCAGTTTCTGCTCCCCAGGACACATAAGGGGGTAAACAACTGGAAAAGAGCTAAGAAGGAGTTTGCTGTCTATATGAAAATTCAGGTCTAATATATCTAATGATACCAACCCCATTGCTTTTTTGCCTTTTAAAAATGGGAATGTTAGAAACCAGTCCACTATAATTGGGACCTCTATCAAGGTAAAGTATCTCTGAACATGGAGTTATCAAGCACTCAGCATACACAAAGACAATTCAAGTTTATATCTGTCCTATATCAATTCTCCCTGGACTGGAGAAGTCCCATTAAAGTAAATTGCAGAAGTGATTTTTGCCATGAAGAACTGGGGAAGAGAGGGAGAGGAAGGGAGAAGACATCACTAAAACATTCAAAAAGATTTCATTCCGTTGCATACTTCTAATGTTTGCAAGACTTGAAATGAGGTTCACCACCACATTTCTCTCACAAAAGCAAAGTCACAACAGAAGATTTCAAAACATTGAAAAGCTCAAGTCAGATCTCTGAATGCTTAGAATGATATTGTATTTTCTGGAATCAATGGGTCTTGCAAGAGATTTAGAGCTGTATTAGGGGTTATTTTATCCCCAAAGGAGAGTACACTGGCACCTGTTCAATATGCTTTCATGTGAGCATACTGGTTTTACACTAATTACTTCATGCTAATCTTTCTAAATAAATCTTATGAACATACGAACTATTATAAATGAACTCTCAGCGTACTTCCCTTCAAAATTCCTTCCATCCTCTCTTCCTTATACTATTCCCTAACAAATGCAGAATGCAATTTGTACTTAGTAAGCCAGGTAAAGGAGATAAACATCATGAATAGTGAAGAAAAAAAAAAAATAAAATCACACAGATGGTAACTCCTGCTTCTGCCCTCAGCCATGCAGACCAGATTTGTGTGCATATGCAGAGATGGAAGGATTGATGCGAAAAGGCTCTCTAGGAACCTTGGCCTTGAGAGCCTGCCTGAACTCCAGTAGCATCTCCAAACCAGGATACGGGTTGCAGGTATGCTTAGAGTTAACAAGTTCAGCCTCCTGCCTTCAACATATGATCCTTCTTTTTACAGTGTAGCATATGAGAGTCTCCAGGGGCAGCCTTCCAGCTGCCATCCCAATTCCATGCTTGAGAAAGTTTGCCCCCTCCCACCTCCACTCTGGCAACATAGAAGAGACAGAGCAGAAAGTCAGTGGTCTCATCTTCAGCCAACATGCTCAATTTATGCTAGCGACCTAACATTTCTAGACAAAGGAAGTTGAGAAAGCTGTCTTTACTTTGTACACACACTCAGATAATGAAGTTCTCACAGGGACTGACTAGTCTCCCAGGAAGCCTGGGAACTTATGCATACCTGGAAAAAGTGAACATTAAATGCCGCTTTTTCAATTTGGTAGTGGTTTTTTTTTCCCCATTCTACACTGATGGAAATATTGGGCATAGCATTAGCCCATACAGCTCTCATCACCTTGCACTAATTGCAGAAATGGAAATTTCAGGAGTGTTTATTACTGTTTATCCTTAAAGCACTCTGTGCGTATATTTGTCTCTTATTATAAATGAAGGAGATGCATAATCAATTGCCTATTACCTGTACCTTGCAGAGAATTGAATCTGTAAGTATGCACTCTAAAATGCTACAAATAAATAGAAGATGCTAGAACACAGTTTGGCCACAGTGGAGCACAGCCTGGAAAAAAAAAAAACAAACATCAGCATAACATCACAAAGAAGCTAAAGGAAAAATGTAAAGGGTCTCTAGAAATGTGGATATTTCTTAACAGAGATTTGGAAGCAAGCCTTCACAATGGAGGGAGAAAGAGCCAGTCATTCTATTTGCTGCTATAGACATGTCTCAGGTGTATCTTAAAGAGACAGCTAAACACCTGGGAGTAAAGCCTTGTGGAGACAAGTAAAAGCACCCAAAAACCCTACAGTTCTGCTAAAGAGAAAGTACATATGCCATTCATGTATAAGCTCAGACCACAAGATCAAACATCCCCAAGGATGTGGTGGAGTCACCATCGCTGGAGGTTTTCAAGATGCAACTGAATAAGGTGCTAGATAATCTCAACTCTGCTCTCTTTTCCATGAAAGACTACACCAGATGATCTTTTGAGATCCTTTCCAACCTGGGCTGTTCTATGATTCAATAATGAAAATAGCCCCTTCAGCTTCTGCGAAGCAGAAGGTTTTTTTCCCACAGTCTTAGTGACTTAAGGCTTGATTTGTCACCAAGACATTTCAGGTCCAGTGTTAATTCCTTGTCATTGTGAAGGAAAATTGAGAAAACCTCCTAGAGTCTCAGAAACTGCAACAAAGTTGCTGTTCAGATTGAGGCTCTGCACAGCAAGAGAGGCTAGCAATACCAGCAAGGAAACCAAGCTCAGCCTGGAAACAGAATGTCATTATCAAGGTGCCGATATGCTAAGAGAAGCAAAATCTACTTAGCAGGAGGTACTATCTTAATTTTGTTATCCTATAATCAGCTGTTGACAAACTGTTAATTGACTGAGCACAGCATCCACCAACACAAGCAAGTGTTGAGGAGGACATGGGTTGTCTAACTGGATGCTTTCCCATTCTGTCATCAGGTTTTCAAAAGATAAGTACACAACTAGTTCATCAGACAGAAATGGAAATCACACCTGGTCCAAGCTGTCATTAACATACTACAATGCCAAGTAACTGGGAGAGAGGTAGAAAATGCAAGTTGCATTTGCATCTAGAGCAGGCATTTGCTTTCACTTCATAAATCAGCAGCCCAGATTCCACCACAGTCAGTGGAGCAGCACTTAGTCTACAGAATGCTAAAAAGGAGAGGGAAGGAAACAATTGTTATCTATTTCCTACAGTACTAGATATAAAGGGCAACTCATCAGTTGTAAGGCCATAGGTCTTAAGCAAATAAAGGAACTATTTTTGCAATACAAAGCATAATTAAGTCGTGGAACCTACTGTTAAAGGATGCAAGAACTACCAACAGGTTCAGAGAGGGGATAAGCAAATTCACAGAAGTCCATTACTGACAATTAAAGGTAAATTAAATGCTCCAGAAACCTTTAGTAGTGCCAGGTGTTTCCAAGATAGAAAAGATGGTATGCACAGCCTGAGCTGGTACTCGTTCCCTAGGAATGCTACCCAGCATTGAGACAGGTCCCCTGGTTTGACAGAAATTTGTCTGATACAGCCCTGCAATTCCTATATTTAGGTTTAGTCAGATGAGAAAGAGGAGCCTGGTCTCAGAGCCCATAAACAGGTAACTAAGGGAAATTCTACAAATTCACTTAATCTTAGTGATTTTTTTTCTTTCAACTCCATAGATTCAGGATAAGTTGTTATATGGTATTTGCTATCATTTCCCATTTGTGAACAAGTACAGCAATAATATTAACATCCCTCACTAGGGCTTGTGCTGATACACAAATGGTTTTAAAGGCACTCACCTCTACAAAATGTTACTAATGTGTAAAGTATTAGTGACCAGTAGGAATGAAGGCAAGGTATTGGAAAAAAAACATTTGCTCACTTCTAATAGCATACAGTTTGTGAAATACATCTGAACACAGAGGTAGAACACCCCCCAAAAAAGCCAGTGTGTCTCAAACCAAACTCCTATATCTGTCAGGAAAATCTTTCCTGAGGACAAAATAAAAAATAAGCTGCAAAAATCCTATTAGCAAACACAACAATACAACATTTGTCCTTACATGAAGAATGGCTACTTGGAAATTGAAGAGCAGTATATATTTGTTTTGTCCAAATAAAGTACTAAGACAGGCAGAAATTATGACTGAGTTGTTAGAACATCACAATGAAGGAAGTACATTTAACTCTATTCTACTCAGATGAGCTTGGTGACCTTGGGCTACATCAGTCATTCTCTGTCTGCATCAGCTTCATTAACCTTAGTGAGATATTCAGGATAAAAATATATTTAGGGTGTGCACACAATATTATGTGTAAGCGGGCTTACACAGACCTTTTTAAGCCTCTTAAAACCAGAAGCTACAAAGGAGACTGTTTGATTTGCCCCTTTATCTTCATTAGCATTAAATCCCTCACAATGCTACTCTCACCTGGATGCCTTGAGAAACAGACAACTGAACAGAGACTGTAAAGCATCTCAAAGACAGCAAGACATACTTAAAACTGTTACAGAACAGCAAGATGTACTGTAAAATGTGCTGGCAGCAGAAGAGATATTTGTTGCAAGTCAGAGAGGAAAGAAATTTTGATCTGAAGAGATGTGTTTACTGGGCAGTCATGCCTAGAAGGTAGAGGAGACTTAAACACTCCTATTGTTCACTCATGCCTCAGGAAAGCTCAGAAGTCCCAACATCACCTCTAACTTTTTCCTCCTTCCAGCTTGTATTTTAACAGTGTTTCCACTTCTTCAGAACAAAAGTAGGTTGACAGTTAAAGCTGTGAAAGCAGCATGGCAATCTTATTAAGTATGCCAGGTTTGCTATGCTACCCTGCAGAAAAATATAGAGTGATGCTAATTATAATCCAACTTTAAGTAGCTGGGTGAATCCAATTCAATAAGTACTGAAACTGCAGCACTTTCAAAAGCTTTAACTGCATCTGGCCTAGGTATAGCAGTATATACACATTTCCTGTCCCATTTCTCCAGGAACCTGCTGCTAGCCATTCATGGAAATTAGATATTCCACAAATAGGTGTTCAACCTGAATACAACACTTGCTTTCATACTTTCTGGTCAAGCATACAAGATATACAAAAAGCTCTGGCTATAGACAGCATTAAACATATCACTTCTCAGCTCTCTTCTCTTGAGAAACTGTCAGTAATCTCCATTCCTGTCCAGGCTGAAAGTAAGTAGGTTCTTTCAGAAGATTAGTTTAGCATCCAGTAATCTGTTTCTCTAAACAACCTATTCTGAAGCACAGAAGCAAATCCCACTCTGTAATCCTTTATGTTTCTTTGACAGGAGTCTGTGACAAGCATACATCCTATTGTAACAAAATACCATGTGGTATTTACTATTTTAGAAATATTACTTTCTCCCCTTGCTTCTTAGGCCAACTAAACTAAAAAAAAGTCTAATGAGAAAAACAGTGGATTGCCCATTTGTAGTTATTTTCAAACCAAGACTAGAAGCTTCTCAGTGCTGCTACAGTCTCATAAAACTCTTTAACTTTTAAGAAAGGCACTAACTTTTGCCCTCTGCAGTTTCATTCCAGACATAGCCTATTTATCTTCCCACTTAGCACATCAGGAAGCAGCAAAAACAATGCAACCCCATGAGTCAAGCTTGGTAGGACATGAGGGTGATCCCAGCACAGACCTAACCAAAACACAATCCTGCAAGATCTGAACATCACGCACAGCCCCCATTACAGATAACAGAATCCATCAAACAGCCCATTCAGGCAAAATCAACTAGATGCAAAACTACAACATAAGCACTGAAGACAACCATAAGAAACAGCTAGAGACTAGCACTTGCACTGCACAGCTCAGACCAGCACATAGTGCCCAAGCTTGAGGTTAAATAGGGCCCAAGGCTTATGGGAAGGGGTGTGGATGCAGGTCCCAGGTGAAGCTGATCAGGGCCAACAGAGCTTATTAAGTGCCCTCGGGGTCTGATATAGTTGTTTGCAAGAGGAAGACTCTGGAGTAGCTAGTCATTGTGTAAGCTTGTAAGTACATAGACTAGAAGGGTCCTTTTTACCTGGGGAGACAGGCTTCAGGCATGTAGGGAGCAGTTCAGGGTATGGTGGGCTGTAGCTCCTAACAGGTTCTTGGTGTGTTTTGTTAAAATATAATTGAGGTTAGCTTTTTTACAGCTGCATTCACTATTGCATCTAGCAAACTTTTATCTATGTCAGTAGCTATGAACTCTTGCTAACAATCTTAGTTCTTACTGTTGGTTGTATGAATGTGTAATTAACTTCATAGCTCAGAGCAGGAAAATGCTATTTTCTAATTGCCATGGTTCTTCACTGTATCTATTGGAATGGCTTTTAAAATTAGGGGTTTTTTAGCTTGTCTGCCTACATCAGTGGCCTCTGCCTTTTTATGGAGCCTGGAATAGTAGATAATGCTCTATACATTTTGAGCTTGTATTTCTAAGATTCTCTACCTAGACAAACAGTCTTCAGGAAGCTAAAAGTAGTGGTTGGATTCATTTGTTCTTAAGCCCCTTCTGTAATATACCTTTTCTCTATCTTTAGAAGGCTCTGGTGGTTACTTTGCTGTTAAGCAAATAGAGCCTGAAATATGAGGACTGGCTCTTTAAAAGCTATCTGGGCTTCTCTCAGAGACTCTTGGAAAGTAAGAACAGAATGTAAAAATAGCAGAAGATTGGTGCTGCAGTAACCTCAAGGGAGGGGCTACACCTCTGCAGTCCCCAAACATTATTGAGATTTTATATTTATGTTAAGCGATAGTACTGAGCCCCAGAAGAAATTCTGGGCATAAAATACACAATCCTTCTTGGGCCCAAGAAGCAACTAGTACCTGCTAGTAGCCAAAAAGCTGTTCTAATTGTCTGGCCTTTTGTTCACAGGACAGATGTTACTGGGAAATAACTGAACCAAAAGTAGCAGCAAATGGTAGGCAGACAGTTAAGAGGACTTATAAAAATGTCTGTTGCATTTCCAAATAGCAGTCCTCTGTTTTAGAGAATGACAGTAGAGCTCATTTCTTAGGGTGTGGTGGGACTTTGGTGACTCCCTGCACATTCTTATGGCTTTTCTTTCTGCCTTCTGCAACAGAAATCATATGGTTGCATTTAAGAAATTGCTTGGAGGATTCAATCATTTAAAATAATTTTTACTGTTTTCTTAACTGCAATAAAGTATTTTTTGCTTCTATCTCAGTGAGGCATGTAAGGCAGCTTCTTCACAAAGATGTGTGAAAGCAGGAACAAGAGTGCTGTTGTGTTTGAAGTTTTGATTTAGCAGGACATATTCCATGCACACGGATCTGTATTTAGATCAAAATGAAACAAGTAATTTATAGCTATATTCTAACAGTTTGCCAAAAGTACAATTCTCTATGAAGCCAAATCAGAAAGTAATCTTCCTGTTACTATGGCCAAGGCTCTGTCAGTGTTACAAGTCTAAGTGTCTGCTCAGCCATTTAACCTGGCTGTTTCAAGATACCTTTGGATTCAGTTCTTTCAGGTTTACAGTCTTGGTGGTTTTCTTACACTAATGTATCTCTAAGACAAGCAAAATGTCTGCCCATGAGGATTTTAGATATAAACAGAGCAGTTGTATTAAAAGGTCATCACTGTCTTATGCTTTCCCATGTTTGCCTATTCATTTATCATGGAAAAATTCACAGAAATGGGAGAATAAATGTAAAATACCAGCTTAAAGAATGTCCATCACTTGTGTTACAGAAGAATTTGAATCAAAAGCTGTTATGCTGGGTGAGGCACAGAAATATGAATTCCACCCTTTCTGTGTTTTGAGCAGTGGGACGGTTACATTCCCACTGGGTAAGAAAGTTGCGACATGAGCTATAATTAGAGTCAAGTATGCCAAATGGTATACATGCTTGAGGGACAGGATGAAGGAGTGACCAAAGAGTTGCAGGACTGGAATGTAAGACTTGGATCTACAGTCTCCTTGCCAGAGACAGGAGGGTCTAACGCCAAAGTGGACTTGCTTTGGCTATTGCTGCTTAGCAGATCTCTGCTTTGCAAACTGCCTCTTTGTGCTTAAGTGTATGCTAACAGCAGTTTATTATAATGTTAGGTTTGTGTCCCTGAAAATTGCTCTTCAGTAACTTTGATACAATAAACTACATGCTATTTGCAAAGCAAGATAACTTGTTTCTTACTCAATCAGCTGATGTGGACGGAAAAAAGATGTTTGAGGATATGTAAACCTTCATAAGTGCACAACATATTTTGGGGTTCTCCCCAGGGGAAAAGGCATCCAGGAAAGTCAGGCTTAAGAATTTATTGATGAAGCTGAAAGACCAGAAACACTTTTCATTAAATAGTTGCTACACAGAAAGCTGCACCATGGCTAGGAATATTTCAGAGATAAAAAGTAATTTCAGTACAGGGCTCTTCTGGAATGAGCCATTTAAGACTACATATTTATATTCTTAAAGCATCCTTTGGATTGTTACCATACGTAATCCACTTATTGATCATATCTCTTTTTCATTGTCCACTTGTGGAGCTGAACAGTACTTAACAGGAAAAGGCTGGCAAATAAGGCTCTGAGCACTTACCAACTTCAACATTCATATTCTGTACAAAACCATGCTATTTCTAGATATCTGCTAATGCATTCTTTGGCAAAAAGGTAGCTCTGAAAGAAAGTTTTAAATAAGCCCTATCATCAGCCCACACTTCAGATAAATGTGCACCCCCTAGGGTTTTTCTTCTTTCTTTGAATAGAAAAATATTATCTTGACTTTGTGCCTGACACCCTTATATTCCAGGGCTGGATCACACAAGTGCTCTGCACAGGAACCCCCCCCTAAGAAAAATCAATAATTTCCTTTACACTGTTTACATTCATCATCAAATCACATGTTTGAAAGTTGCAATAGGCTTAAATATTTATGGACAATTTGGAAGCTGCATTTAATCACAGGATGATAACTGGTTGCCGATTGTCTTTGTATACTTGAAGATTTCCCTTTCCCCTTTACATAATGCACAGGACAGCAAGAAAAGAACATGAGAAACATGCCCAGTGTTGTAGGTAATCACTGCTTAAACAGGAGGTCCAGGATCAGGATTTTATACCTGTTTTGTAGTACTGAAGGAGAGATATGAACATTATTAAAACTTGACAATTATTAGAGAAGACTATCCCCATAGAAGCCTCAGAAATACCAACATACGTATTAATTGTTCGGATGGGGGCCAGAAATATTATTTTTCACTGCATTTAGATGAAGACATTTTCTTACTGTGGGAGACAATGACTACAAACTCTGAAAAAGTAGTGAAGAGACAGCAATACGTTGGAAAATATTTCTTTATTGTGTCATGTTTATCCTGCTGCTTTCATCAGAAGTTGCTTATCTCAGCCCTAAATTCAGATTATATAAAGATATTCATGAAGGTTGGAATTTGTGGAAGCTTGGCTTGAAAATTACATGCAATGGCATCTGGATTTATGGCTCTGCCACAATGTCTTTCAGATGCTTATCCAAAAAATGACTACAAGCAAGAACTTAGCTTACGATATGACAGTTTTCATTTTCTCAAACATGCCATCTTTTCAGGTGAGCTTTTATTCTTTTCACATGAAGTCTTGAAGTATTGCAACCTTTAAAAAATATTACAGCATATATTTTGTATGTTATAGAGTGCATATTAGATACTCTGCCATGGAACATCTGTGAGTTTAGCCTGTGTTTACATCTGTGCCTTTGGGCAGTCTGCTTCACTACTAAGCTCATGCAGCATTCGGAGCAGGTTTAAAATGAGTATGACATACTGTGAAGAGAGCTGCCTACTGTTAGTGAGACTATGACTCTTCCTGGAATGGAAAAAGCACCTTGCTGTGTTTGCAGCACCCAGTGCAGCTTTCAGATGCCCAATTCTTGTGGAGTCCCTGCTGAAGTCAATAGATCTCCATGTCTACTTGACTTCAACACAGTTTGATTCACTTTAACACAACATGCAGCTGCCAGAAAGGAGCTGAAAAAAGGTTATTTTTGAAACTAGAAGTCACTGGTGGTAAAAAGCCATGTATAAATAAATATCCGTGCCATATTTAACAAATCTTAGTCTTGTGATAAAGGCCTGAATTTTGGATTCATGTATTGTGTAAGGAAGAATAACTTCTTTGCCTTTAATAGCATTATTTCTGATTTAATTTGGGAGCACAATCAGAATTATTCAATGTCAATGACTGTTTATATTGTAAATCATGTCCTGTGTACACCCATGCCCTTCTCACAAATGACAGAAGGGAACCAGTATCACAGTAGAGAGGAATCCTGACTGCAGTCAAACAGCAACATGTGTGAGAGCAGAATCTGGCCAGAGATGTTTCCACTAGATTTACTGTCTGATGAACCTAGCCAGCTTGAGCTTGCATCATAATCTAATAAAAACCTAATAATACCTTTTCATCTAACTCACTCAGCCACATATATCAGGCTTTGGAGGTGTCAGGTCTAAAAAGAGAGTTATACTTCTGCCTTAGAGATACTTTTGTTGCTGAGGAAAAATATATTGCAAGAAACAGTTCCTTACACAGCTGGATAATTCCAGTTTGGAAAAATAAAAAAGAGAAAAAAGGCAATAAAAATTCACACTTCTTATCAGATCTGTTCTTCTGATGTACTCAAAATTGAAAGCTTCTTCTAGCTCTTGCAACTCCTTTCTTTAAAATTCTGAAGGGGCTTGACAAGCAGAACATGAACAGATGCACATTAGAGGTGGGAGATGATCTTGTAGGAGGTCTATGCTTGAGTTATGCAAAGATAAGGATGCGGAGGCACGCCTGCATGGTGGAGCGCTATGTGGGCAGAGGAATTCCCCAGCATGCACCTCTTTACAGGACTGGATATTACATAAGGCTTGCAAGTGACTTCCTGTCTCTCCATTTTGTACCATGGAAGATACGTAACAATACCAATACAGAGATATTTCACCAGAAACAAGGTGCCCTTTGGGTTCCAAATCTCATTCTTTCTGTCCCAGTTTCCCTGCTGAGCAGTCATCTTTTCAAAGCCAGCAAGCAAGCTGTTCCTCTAGCTCCCACGCAGGCATCGTTCTTCCTGAACCAGGTTCTCTGGCATCTCTGCTCCCTGGAGGTTATGGATGCCTCCGGCTGTGGGAAGTACACTGAGCTACTGTTCCAGTCTTTGTATGACAAACTTAATCTCGGTAGCCAAGTGTCTTCTGTAGTTGGACATGCAGGCGAGATAAAAAAGAATATTTTTTGTATTGTTTAGTACTACAAGATCAAGAGCAGCCATTTAGGAAGGTTAGTGCACACTAATGTGACTGTAGTGATGCACATCAACTTACCTGTAGGAGAAGCATAAACAACAAATGAGCGGTGAGGTTTTTTGATAATACAATACATTTTTCAATGCTGGATACCTTTGATAACTTATCTTCAGATTGGAGTGCTTGACAGGACAACTCCAGTTCTTCACATTTATGCAGAACAGCAAAACTCAAAGTTAGTCAGAGATGTTCTTGAAAACTACATTTAATTAGAAGTATTGTGGGTACAGTACCCTCAGTGGCTTTCTTTATGAAGGTGCAAAATATGATTTCCTCTTGTCGTTAGATATCTACCTCTTGTTGGGTAGTCATTAGATTCATATGAACTTGATTCATATCAACAAGAAAGCCTTTATATACTTCCTTTCATATTCCAATGAATTTTATACTCTTATTTATGAAGGACAGACAGGAACATTCTTTTCAAAAGTCAAACTCTTGTATAAAATTTTTTGTTAATTTTAAATATCAAAGGCAGAGCCATGGTGAGTTGCCAACAGTCAGTTAGTACTGTGTATTTACTGATCTATCTATTTTAAACTAAACCATTCTCTTTAAATATAAAAAGCTTTAAAGTTAACAAATCCATGCTAGAACATGCATGGAATATTTATTTCTGACCGATTTATTCTCTATTGCATTATTTGTCTTAAATTACAAACAAAGTTGCAAATTCTTTTACCATTCATACAGTGAAAAATACATCACAACTGTTATTTTGTAAGGGTTATGTATAGGTCAAATGAAAATTGGAAATATCAAAATTGCTGTCGTTTGTGTGATAATCTCTTATTTTTGAGTTTTACAAACAATCCATCAAAAATAAATTCCAAAAGTTTAGGAGGACAGTTCTGGAAATCCCATACAGAACTGAAAAAATTACATAGTTGGTGAAATTAGGCACGTTTTAGGAAAATGAGTGTTACAATAACTTGTTCTGCTCTAGGTCCCCCATGTCCCCGGTAGCCGATTTGGCCTAAACCATGCCACAGTGTCATGAATCTATCCTGGCATACAGTGAAAGAAGACACATCAAGAATGCTGGAATATCTTTCTTTACCATGAGATACCTACACAAACTAGGACAACATTCAATAAAGTAGAAAATAAACATAACAGAAACAAACTTAGAGAAAAAGTTTTCTAACTATAGCCTCTATACCATACCCCTAAAATCAATGAGTTTTTAATTCCCTTCTTTTTCTAGTGGAAAGCCACACTGTCACTGAGGGCTAGATTTTAATTCACTGAACACAAGAGACACTGTACTGGAAAAATACTTATGAAACACAAAGCAGTCTTCCTCATGTCCTTCAAGAGAAAATACTGAAATTACTGCTAGGGAAGTCTAGGAAACAAAGTATTTTGGTGGTGTCCTCTGTGCAGAGCAGGGACAGGGACTGGTCACCGAGGTGAAGAAGAATTCCAGTACACGAATATTTGTTACATGAGTGCCTGCAATATCACAGAACAGGAGAAAGGTATGTTGGTGGTATCTTTCCCTCCATTCAGGTCTGCCGCGCTTACTTGTTCTTTCCATACTATAGTTGAACTTTCCATTTTATAATCAAGATTAAAACAAATAGCTAGAGAAGTTAAATCTTTTTTTTTCCAAGTTCTGTCCAAAACTTATCTGTGGTTAATGGACACTTCCATCAACAATTATTGAAACCTAAACAGACAGCTTGATTCCTAAATCTTTTCTGTAACAGCAGTGGGAAGCATGGAAGTTGGAAAACTATAACTCCCAAGATCTATGCAAAGCCAGCAGAGCAGCACACACATGTAGAGTATAAGTTAAAGATGTACAGGTCTAACAGAAGCCAAATGAAGCTAAAGGAGAGTAAGTTTTGTAAGGGACAGTGTAACTGAACTAATCACAAAAGCAATACTGTCTGGCTCGGACAGTTGTTTTCTCTAACTGCCCCCCCTTGTTTTCTCTTTTTATCCATTTCTTGTTTCATGCTCCTAATCAGGTTCAAATGAGGTGTATCTTCTCCATCTTTGCAAGCCTGACCTACTTCAGAGGGATGAGCAGTGCTGGGACTTCTCCCCTGTTTTAGGAACACTCTCTTCTGTTTTAGGAATGAAAGCAACTCTGCCTTGTTCCTGAGCAGAATTTGCCTGAACTATAAACCTCCTGTGTTGAATGTGGCTAGAAATTACTTACAAATTATTTATAATGTAAGTCTTTTGCTCTTTTCATCCTCAAATCTTTCTTTCCTGGTCTTTTTGAATTCATAGGAACGCTCCCATATATTTGGAGCCACCATTTTACATGTTCCTTCTTAGCTACTTCAGGGGGTTTTGCCACCCCCTTCATTTGCATGTTCTTTAAGGACACAAATATAATTATTTGGCACCTTGTAGCACACAACAAAATGGTCCTTAGCCTTTGTTTTTGCCCATCAGGTCTTTGTCACATAAATTCTCCTAATTTGGCTCCACCAGATCTCAAACCTCTCTTGGTTTGGCCCATCACCCCCCATCTCCCCCACCCCAAAATAATCTATAGAATAACTACCACGTTTTCCTCAGGTTTCCCGAGTTGTTACTGAGCAGCAGTACTGAACTACCTCCTCACAAGGGAACTTCAGCCAAGCGTGTGTCTTTTCAAATAATTTCAACCACTGTATTCCTTTCTCTTCACTACGTATCTCAGGTTTAAACATTGCTAAAATACCACATCCAATTTTCAAACATCCAGGAAGTGCACTGATAAATTAGAGAAAGATTTTTTTTTTTCTTTTACAAACCACAAGAATTGCTAAAGGATCAGAAAAATGGTAATACAGAGACTTTGAGTTCAGTCTATGTGTATCACATGGAAGATCTTAGAAGGTATGTGTTCTGTGAGGCTCTTACTTACCTAATCTTCAGCTGGCATTAATTGTGGTGGCAAGAAGCTTACAGCTCAGAAAGGCAGGGAACTCTACAATGCTGAGAAGCTGTCGACAAAAATCTTCTTTGGTAATGGCAGGTACAATTTGAATACCTAGTGAGGAGAGAATATCACTGAGTCATTGGGAGAGGTGACCTACCCTTGAGAAGTAGCAAATGAAGAAAATTGCTGTCACTTTCATTTCTGCATGGTGTGAGTGGAGCTATGGGCAGGCCTGTCTCCCTGCTCGCTTGGTGTTGGAGGAACAGTGGAAGCCCGTGGCTGCTGCTAAATTTCTGACTAGGAGCAATCTTTTGCTTCTGTCCCCAGATGCTAATGCTGAGTCCACTTCAGTGTGAATAAATAAAGGCCAGACCTGTACTCAGGCATTAAGGAATGGTTTGATCAAAGCCCAGATTCCTATGGAGAAAGTAAAGGTGCCTCATAAGACAAACGGACAAAATGTGGAAAAAATCCAGAGGTGTTTCATTGGGGCGGGGGGGGGGAAAGACTGTAAATGTTTTACAACAGGGCTTATCAACTTTTGGGAGTTAAAAAATTCTTCATCACAAGTGTTATGGTTTGAGAGACCCATAACAATTTATTGTCATTTAGACAATCATTGTACCACCCAATGACCCCTCCTCACCCAGGAAAGGGAATCAGTAAAAACAAGGAAACCCAGGAGATGAAGTAAAAACAGATTTAATAGAGTAAGATTAGATAATTAACATTAATAGTACTAAAGAACCAATATTGATCCTGATATCAATACGGAATATGCAAAGATTATACCCAGCCAATTATATGAGTAGGAAGCTGTGCACTCTCAGCAGTGGACAGCAAATGTCGGACACAGAGTGCTATGGCTTCAGGAGGAAGGGAAGGCCTCAGGGGTCTGGCACCAGGGCACGAAGTTCTCAGGATGGCAGCCATCAAGGGAGAGAGAGAACTTCACAGCAAACTTTCTAATTTTTAGTGAATGTGACGTCGATGGTATGAACTAACCCTGTTAGCCAGCTTGGGTCATGTGCCTGGGTCTCGCTCCTCCTCATCCCTGCACCTGGCAAGCTCAAAAACACTGAGATCTTGAAACCCACACACCATAGCTGGCTATAAAGTAAATATTTTCACAAATTCAGACACTAGAGTCTTTTGAAAGTGCAGTCTTCCCAAGTATTAGAAGAGAAATTAGTCCCGTGTTGCTCAAACAATGACAAGAAGTTCCTTCCAAGCCAAGATAGTCTCCAGCCAAACAAGAACTTACCAGGCAGGAAGGCAGCTTAGACCTGTACAGTGATCTCTTCTTATGTTTTCTGGTCAATTCACCAGAACTAACTGGCTAACTACGGAAGTTAATTGTCTTAATTACCATTAATTGGGAGTGCAGTCATTCCACTCAAGGGCAGGGCTGCTGCTCAGCGGCACCTGGGCAAGCCAAAGGAGCGAGACCAACAGGAATCTCATTGAAGTCAAGGGAAAACACGAAGTCCTGCGTCCGGGACGGGCTAAACAATGCACCGGGACGGACAGGCTGCCGGTCTCGGGCTTGAGACTTCCTCCGGGCCTGTGACGAGGGGGCCTTTCGCCGTGAGGAGA
>NW_009648550.1:5411659-5519354 GCF_000708025.1 Charadrius vociferus | reverse complement strand
GAGCCGCGGAGCCGGGTGCAGGTGCTGGGCGGCTCCAACTGGAGCCTGGTGTTGCAGGGCCAGTGGATGTTGGAGTTGTGAGTAACGGCCGCTTTCCCGCACGCCTCAGAGGCACAGTGCCGGGGACCGGAATGGGGGGTGGGGGGCAGTCCCCTCTGAGGGCGGCCGGCCTCAGCCCCCCGGCCCCCGGGGAGCCGGCATGGGCGGTAAGCGGTGGGGGGAGAGAGGGGCCGGGCGGTGCCGGCCTTCCCGCCCCGCGAAGGGACGTGCGGGAGCAGCCGCACACCTTCCCCCGGCCCGGGGCGGGGGGACGTCCGTGCAGGGACACCTAGTGCCACTGAAGCCCCTCTGCCACCAAGCGTTGTCGGCCCTGAGCCTGCAGGCACACGCTCACCTCATCTGGGGTGGTCTGGTAAAGGTAGCTTTCCTTCAGGCTCTGGTCTGGTGTGAGCACAGAGCACTGGAGGGCCCCAAGGTTAAACCGGGCATGTCTCGGTAAGCCGAGGTGTCATTGATTACATTTCAGTGGTGTTATTCAAGACAACTGCCTGCTGGGGAATAGCGTCAGGCACTGCACCTTGCACTGCTTACCCTTTGGGGTACTTTTCACTGGATCCTGTGCAAGCTAGGAAGGCTGAATTTGGTAGGTGATATTCAGCAGGTTTTTTTTTGTGTTGCATAATATCCTGGAACGCCCTCGCGTCCAGCTGCATTGCTCTAGAGTTCTTGTTCAAAGGAGATGCATCAGATTTCATTAACTTTTCAGTGTGGCTGTTGTTTTATCCTGATGACAGCTAGAGAGGTTTGCCTATTGTGGGCTAGAGTTTTAAGTACTTCTGTTAGTTAGAAGTGGTGTCATGGCTTCACTTGTGACATGATACA
Organism: Charadrius vociferus; assembly: GCF_000708025.1. NCBI lineage: Eukaryota > Metazoa > Chordata > Aves > Charadriiformes > Charadriidae > Charadrius > Charadrius vociferus. The sequence continues at coordinate 5,518,472 of NW_009648550.1, read as the reverse complement.
GTTCTTGAAATGCATGTGGCATTTTGTACTTGGAGGCTAGCTCACCTGCTTGTATTCAGAGGGGGGGAGAAGGACCTTGAAGGTTTTTTTAAGACAGCAGTTAAAAACAAAAAGTAGTTTAAGTAGGCTGTATGCTCACATGATATGTGTGTGCTGTACAGCTACAAAATAGGATTTTATTGTGGTCTGTGTGCTACTGCTCCATGGAAGTGTTTGAGTTTGAACAGTTTGAAGCAGACTGGGTAGCCTGTGAAACAGACCAGGTTGCCCATCAACATCTGAACTCATGCTCCCTCATAAATAGCTACCCACCTGCTTTAAGTTTTGTTTTAGTATTGAATTTATCTACAGTCTCTTATTAGGGGAAGGTGCTATCATTTCCTCTAGGGCTTTGATGCTCAGAGTCCTACTGGGCACCTGGTATTAATCAGGGAACAGATGGGAACAGTCCTGAAATATCTGATTGAGATACCCAGGGATGCCCACTGTTGTAGCGAAGGATTTGGGTTTGATTTTGAGTCTCTTTTTTCCCCTTATCATTTATGGTGTTCTAAAAGGTGGGGGAAGAGATGATCTTGGAGTAGGAGAAAATAAATTTATTTTTCAAGTTGAATTTTTTTCACTTCTGACATCCTAGTCGTATGTGGAAGCTATTGTATGAAAGTTACTGATTCATACACGAGTTGGTGAATCTTAAGGAGGAAAAAGGTCATTTATGGTGACTCAGAGTTTCTTATTTCTGAGATAAAATATTTAAATAATTAGTGATGTGTGCCCCCGAGGAACAAAGAAGAGAGGAACTGTCTGAAATCATAAGCGGTTAGGATAGCGAATAGTTAAAATCTTTTGTGCGTCTTTACTCCACTTGAAACTTTGCACTCTGGTTTGGAGTGACAGGTAACTGACAATTGCAATGGTGGCAAAGTTAGCTTTAGTGCGAGCTGAATACAGTACATGTTGCTACAGTGCTTAAATTAGACTTTATTTTATGTACAGTGTTTGTGTGAAAGATCCTTGGTTCTCGATTCTACTTTCTGTGGTACATTCTAGTGCTTTCTGCTTTTCTCATACGTGTGAAGGAACCTTTGTCTTTCTTGCAAACTCAATGCTGCTGTTCTTGAATTAGTGACAGTTTGAGATTCCCAACTGTGACTAAACAGGAGTTTGAGATCGAGAATTGATTTCTTATGATTCTTGCAGTTGTGTTCATGCTAATGGATTTTGGCTTCTACTGATTTTATCTGGTTTAGAGCTGGTGATCTGGACAGGACTCCTGCATTGTTAGTTCATTGATTCTTTCCGTGCTGTGTAATAGGTCTGTTGTTGAAAGAGTGACATATAGTTCATCAAAACCTTATTTGCTGGAAGAACTTTCTGTTAGTTTATAAGACCTTTGTTTTCCAAGCAGTTTTGTGGGGTTTTTTCCCCTAATGTAAATGTTGTTATAGGAACTCTGGAAAAAAATTTTGGTCACCTGCTCTAGATTACTGGTTTGAAGCCTTCTGCCCTGGTAGGAACCAGTACTACTATTTCTGTTTAAGGTCAGTTTTTCTATTTGTGAAAGTAGTGTAGGTGAATTACTGTATGCTACTGCTTTTTTGTTGTTCTCAGGTGCACAAATAGAGAAACTTAAGTCAGAAATTACTTGTATGCAGGATTTGTAGTGGAAATAGGATTTTTCTTCTTTCATCCCTCCTAGCTAAAGTGTGTGTACTTGGCTGTCTTTTTGTAAATATTCACTTATTCATAGCTGGCCAAATTGCAGGCACTGGAAGCCCTGCTGCATTTCATTGATAAAAATGTTCTGCGTAACTTTGTCTCTCTGAAAGATGTTGCAACACTTTTTGCTTACTGTTACTATCTCAGCACACAGATCCTCGCTGAAGTGCTGTGAGTGTGATGCTGACATGAACTGTTATAAAAGGTTTCCTTATTGACTTATGTCTAGTCTGTAGCCGCAAGATAATGATGCGTTAATATGAGGAATTTTCTTTTTGTCCTTATTTTTAATATTGTGCCTATTAGGAATAGAAAAAAAAAATATGGTCTGTTTATTTAAAAGTCCATTTTGCATTTGTAAACATAGCTTGTTCCAAGCTTCTATGATCTTAATTTAACATCCTCTTCTTTTTGAAGTAGATTAAAACAAACACACAAAAACCCCCACCAAAATAATAAACTTGTTGTCTTTATGCATCTGGTTACAAATGAAGCTATTTAATATTCCCTTGTTGCACTTGCCGTACTTTAGGTACTTGCCCATCTGGAAAATCTCTAGTTTAGTTCCCACACAGGGCGTTAAATATTTTGGTTCTCATTTCTTTCAGCACAGACTTAGTGCTGTGTGTACCTAAAAAAGAATGTCTTAATGTTCTATTTTAATTCTAGCCAGGTGAAAATCGCGATGATAGTGTAAGTAATAGTCATGTTTTCAAGACTATCTCATCATACCTATAGCATAGACTCATACTTTATTTTCTCATTATCATTTATTGTTAAACATTGCCCTACTATCTGGTAGGCCACATTATCACAAGGGTTCAGTCTTCCCACTAGCACTTTTTTCTGTAGTTTCAAGGGAGTGTGCTAAAAATCTAGCTGAATATTTTGCTGTTTACATGGTTTAATGCTTTTACAGAGATGATTGTAACAGATTTAAAGTTCAATAAAATTGCGAATTTTCTGTCTCTCATGGGAGTATAGTCTCTTATTTCCTCTTGATTTCTTAGTATCCAGGCTTTTTTTTGTCTTATTCTTAAAAAAAAAAAAAAAGCAACAAAACCACAAACACAAACCAAACAAAAATACCAAACCCACAAACAAAAAACAACCCACCTCAAAAAGCAGGGGGGAATGAAAATCAAGTTACCAAAACTCTTTTGATTCTGAAGCTTCTGCAGCCCTGCTGACTCAGTTCAGAGGAAGTGACCAAATTACCTATGGACTCTTTATTAAATAACTGAACGTGCAGCTGGTTACTGTGCCATGCATTGGCTCAACAGAAACTGAAATATCCTTGGCAGCAGATGCTTTACTACTATAGAAAGGGACAAAAACATCTAGAATGATGGAAGTTAAATCTGCTCAAGTTCTAGAAGATTTCACATAATTTTTAAGGGATTCATTGGCTTTACATTTTAAAAATCGGTTCTCCATCTTAAAAAAACCCAACAAATTGCTTGTGAATGGAAAGTTGTTGGGGTCTTTTTTGTAATTGCAGATAGCACTCTTATCCTTTTCTTGTTTTTTAAAATAGAGAGCTAAATATTTACTATATACCCTGCTTTGCTTCTCATCTTGTTCTTGGAAGTTTGAAATGCATTTCCTTACTGAGCTGTAGAAAAGTGGAAAGTGGCACTTGAAATGTTACCCAAGAGAATACAATTTGCTTGGCTGCTAGTGCAGCACAGTGGTATGTATTACTTTTCCCTTTTATTCAGGTATTATTGGAAAAGACATGCACATCAGATTGCATGTAGGTACAGCAGAATGGAAATCCATAAGGTTGAGCTTGCATGCTGAAACAACTTGCCTAGGACAGTGCCTTGGTGTATTGTCGCTTCAGCAAGCCCATCTGTGATTTAAGGCATTTGAGTGAAGATCAGGAGAAGAATCCAGGGAAGAAACCTTTGTTTTCTCTTTGAGATAGCTAGGGCTTCAGCAGTTTGTTTAAAAAACAAAACAAAACAAAAAAAAACCCCACAACCCAAAAACTTGTTTAACTGTTGTGGAGCACACGTTTTTGGGTTGCAAGGTCTTGCCTGTTTTGCAGGGGTTTTGGCACGCTGGAGGAAACTTCTTGTCAGCTTCCAGAGCCTGTACTGTTGTGATGCAGGTATTGGTAGATTACAGGGACTAACTTTTGTGTGTTTGGCTACCACCACCTGCTCAGTTGAAAAATAGACTAAAACCATATAGTTGAATTTCTGAAGCTTATCTTTTGTTGAAATTGCGACAATGCCTATTCTGCCTCAAGAGCTATTCATATTTAGGAAAAAGAACAAATCAAATGATAGTCTTAAGATAACACCCAAAGACATCAGCCACTGTCTTTTTTTTTTTTTTTTATGTCTATGAACTCTGTAGCAATAAGGCAAAACTAGGTAAAAGAATAAAAGTTACTTCATTCCAGTACTATTTTTACCATTCTACTAGGTACTGTCTCAACATTTGCACATCTAATTTTAATATTGCCCCCAATCTGAAATCCAGCAAATAGCTTGGTTTACTGTAAGTGATACCTTTTATAAAAGTTGTGTGTCTTGAATTGAGGAAAAACTGGACTAAACAGGGAAAATTTCTTCTTGCCTATTTTGCTGTTTTCTCTTCAACTAATCCTCTCATGCCTGCATATGTAAACTGTTTTTCTTTTGTTCCTAGATTCTTGCAACTTTGTGAAATTACCTTCAGAGCAAAATGTGGAATGGTATTTGAGGTTACACCTGTTCAACACTGATAGTTAATGGTAGTGAAAAAGCAGACGAGTCAGTTTCAGTCATTTGAAAATGAGTGAACTGGTGAATTCCTTAGTCAAGCAGTTACAGGAAGAGAGATTAGTGACTTGGAGTTGGAAACTGTGTGTCAGTAAATCTTATTAAAATCATTCTGTGTTTACTGATCAACTCTGAAGCGATACGACTGAATGGCATGTTCGTTCAACTGGTTTTAACTGAAGGGTTTTTTTGTGTTTTTTTTATTTATTATTTTTATTTATTGCAGCCATCAGTGAAGTTGCTGGTATTTGAAAGCCAAAGCTTTGTCTTTTATGCTTTAGATCAGGGATAGATGTAGACTTTGCTTTTGACTTTTTAAGAGCTTAAAATTTTGCTTTTGGATTGCTATCTTTATGCCCTCTGGAAAAGCTTTGGGTATTGTAATGGATTGTAACAGGAACTGGAGAACACCCGGCTACTTTGAAGTAGTGATTTAAGTTAATTGTTCTTGCAATGGACCTGACCAGTAGATAGTTGTTAGTTGTCTCATTTATGAAGGGTAAACAGTGCATGAGGATATTTCAGTTGTAAAACTTGGTGCTATGTAAGAAGTCTGGTAATGCCACAAATGAGGTGTATGATGAGACATGTGCGATACTTGCTTGCAGTGAATAACTTGGCAATGGGTAAATAGTAAGTATGTGGTGTTTTCAATCTGATTTCTAAATGGTGGAGATCAGTAAATTGTCTTTTAATGTGTAAGAGGCTACTAAAGCCTTTCTTTCCTTAACCAAGTGCCCAGCTCTTGATTTAAATTCCTGTGGACTTTGATTTTAAATTGGAAAGACCAGAATGCTGTTGGCACGCTTGTAGAGCATAGGGCACACTGCAAACAAGAACTTAACAGCTAAAGGTACCCCGTCATGCAAAGGGAGAAGCTAGAGAAGTAACAGCCCTAAATTTGGTGGTGTTGACGAGGTGCTAATTATATCCTGCTCTGTCTGTGGAGTATGGCAGAAGACATTTGGTTACATCTGCTTTTGTAAGTGACCTGGTCATGCATCTTGTGACTCAACGAGGAGTAATGAAGATTGGTTTCACAGCACACACGTTTTCCTGCTCCTGCACTTTTTTTTTTTTTTCGGGGGGAAGAGAAGAATGGTAGTTTTACCATGACTATTGCAGGAATACAAGGCGGCCACAGTTCTAAAGGATTCATTAAAAACCTACATTGAAATAAAGTACCTCTTTAAGCTTAAGTTCTTCAGGGTGCAAAAAGTTTTTTGAAACTTTTGATAGAGGTGACCTAAGTGTGCAGTATTTTACTCTGCTCTATCTTACTGAAAGAGAAAGTGTAAGAGGAGGTATTTTAAGACTGTGAGGGAGATGCAAAAAAGCTTTGACCATAGGATGCTTTCGTTTATTCAGGAGGTGCTCCTGAATTCTTAGTGCTTCAAATGATGCATAAAAAGTCAACGTTAAAGCTTCAGGACAGTGAGGATGTTGAAGTTAACAGCAGTGATAATTCTGCAAAAATCTGATGTATATTGCAAATTATCTCTTGTATATGTAGGGACAGGGTGTATTCCGGCTGGCAAAACAATGACCATGTAATTTCAGGAATGAAAAGCAGATATTTTAAGCCTGATTGTCTGTGCCAATGTTCAGCTGGAGTAGCTGGATCTAGTAGTGTTGTATGTGACTGTTGCCATCCCATACCCAAAATTGGTAATAAAAACAAGCCAGCAACTAAGGCTTTTTATGAGGTCCATGTTTATGTTCTGAGACTACCAAAGTGTGATATGTGGATATGGGTGGATTTTAATGCTGCTTTGAGCTAAATAAAATATTTGTGATCATATGAATATTAGCCATGTGTATTGAATATTCCATTTAATTTCATTTGGAAGAAACACTTATGAATGTAAAATGTAAATATAAATGCTGATAGGGCCCAAATTTCTGTTTCAAGATCAGATAGTACCTTAAACAGGCTAAAGGGTATATTAATCTTGAATATCTCATGGCACGAGTTTGATTCATCGAGAGAAGCTGGATTTAGAAAACATTTCAGCTTCTGTCTTTAATTTTAGAGCAACATGAGCAGCATTATCTGATGGATGTAGGCAGTTTCTTACTTATCAGTCAAGCTACTGTAATAAAATAATACTGTTTGTAAAGTACAGTATCTGTCAAACTATTATTAAAAGCCCTCCATAGGCCAGCAGCACAATGGAAACCAGTTCTGCATGCGAAACTTGTTTCCAGCATATTCTTAAAAGATACTGAGGGGCTTTTTCTTGGCAGGATAAGTTATACGTACATTTTTCAGATACTCTCGCACAGAATTATGTTGATTCCAAAAAACAAGGTATTGACTTTCATACTTAAAATCATAAATTTCTAATACAGTTAAATACAACATGTATTTTTAAATTGTATCCTTTTAACTTTCAAATTATAAGATTTCCTTTTTAAAATACTTATGTTTTGCCATAAGCACACAGAGTAAATTTGATTCTACCTCTTCTGTGAGAAATTACCTGGTTTAGGTTCAGTCTTATTAACATGAAACATTTGTGGGTCACTGGGAAGATCTCTGTCTGCAGCCGCTAAGAAAGTAAGCATTCCTGATCAGAACACAGCCAGACAATAAGGATTGCCACTCTTTAAGTCAGATAGTAGTACTGGCAGACAAACGGAAGGAGTAAGGGAGTTCCTTGTAGAGGTTCCTAGTTAGAGTCTAGTGGCTATGTGGGCTGTTAAGGATATCGGACTCTGCCCAATATTCTATTGTTGACAACGGATGAGGAGCACGGTAGCATTATCTGGAGGAGTTTGCCTCTAGACCCACTACTTTTGCTCCCTTTCATTTTAAAATATCAGAAATCTGCATATATACATTTCTACTTCCACTCCCTCACCCTACCCTCCCCCCTAATAAATCAGGTTAAACCATGTAAAGATGTTTGTGTTTTTTTCATTTGTAAAAGTTTAAGTCTGTGTATGGGTAATTGTCATGGCTCAGTTACATGGTATGCTTAGCTGTTCTGTGTTACCTTAGATGTGGAGCTTGCAATGGTCTGCCATATACGTAAGTTTGACACAGGCTTTGTGAACCAAGTTAGGGTAAAATACGTAAAGATGGCAAATGGGGTTTTATCAGTGTTTAAGCATTATCTGATGATATCCTTTCATATTAGCTGTTCTGTTTCCATGTTGATATTATCGATAGCAACTGCAGACTTGATTATTCCAATTGGTAGTATAGAAAACTCAGCTCTTGAAACCGGCTTTCTTATTTTTTTGAAATTAATTCTGAGAAAAAACAGGACTTGAGAAAGAAAATCAGTGTGAGCAGTAGGAATTTGATGTGCACTCTTTTTAAATCTCTAAAGAATGCTATCCAAAAGGGCATGCTTTGATACATTGAGTAGTAGATTAAGGCAAATGTAATTTCTAGAAGTTCTGAGGTGTGGGAAATCAATACAAAATGTTATGCTGAAGGCTACTGCATCAGAGGACAGCCTGGCTTCAATAATTCTGATAGCTGCCATGGAAATGGGTTTATTGCATATGTAAATAGAATAAATCACAAGTGGTGAGGGGTTTTGATATGAATTTCTCAAATCTGTGGAGATTTGGTTTTGTTTTAATAACATGAGGAGGAACACAGGGATTGATACAAAACTACTGATTATCATAGCATCATAGAATACCAGATTGGAAGGGACCCCAAGGATCATCTGGTCCAACCTTTCTTGGCAAAAGCACAGTCTAGACAAGATGGCCCGGCAATCTGACCAGCTGAATCTTAAAAGTGTCCAACGTTGGGGAAACCAGTAGATGTGATTAAGAAAAACTGTAGGTTTTTTTTCCTGTGTGATTGACGCGTTTGTATTTTCTCTGTACAGTAAATCAATTTGAATGTCTGTAAGTGTAAGAATATTAAAATATTTAACCTGTCTTCCCCCTTTAGCTATGCTCCTTGGTGTGCAGCTTGTCAGCAGATTGAATTGACATGGGAGAGTTTTGCAAAGGAAAGCGAACATCTGGGTATCACTGTGGGAAAGGTGGATGTCACTCAAGAACCAGGTATAATATGAAATCGACTGTTTTAATAAAAGGAACCGTTCAGTATAAGTACCACTTAGTATCTGGGAGTGTGCTTTATTTCACTGGAGTACCTGGGATACCAGCCAAGTCAGGTTTCTAAATCAAAATAACGTTATCCACATTTTGCTTCTCCATATAGTTCATATCTGTGAGCCTAAGTTTATAAACTCAATTTGAAGGATTAAAGAATTGGGGAGTGATCTGGCTTAATACTGTATTAAAAGGGACTTATTCTCTATTTTAATCTACTTCACTGAAAGCTCTTGTCTGTCTCATTCCACTCTCCCCAAAACTGTCTGCAGAAGAATCCAGTTCTGTAGCCTCCAGTTACTGAGAGGGTGTGGTAACATTACCACAGTGTGAGCCTGCTTTAATAAGTTCTTAACTGTTTCCATGATGGTGCTGGTTTATTGTCTTGTTTAATTGTAGTAGTGCTTTAAATTACAGATGTTATTGTCTTCTGTTGGTGATGCACATATGCAAGTGTGTTTACAAAAAGAGTTTTGGATGTGTGTTTGTGTAAGCGGTACCAATATTGTTTAAACCTCTGCATCTCTTGGGAATGTTCGTGCTTGTTTTGGTTTTGAGGGGATAAAAGATTTTATCAGCAGTATCAAAAGACTGACAGAGTTAGGAAGAGAAATAGAAATTATTAGAATAGAAAGGCTAAGACTCACTAATTTTTTTAATAATTTTTTTTAATGCCTTATAAAATGTGTGGAAAATATGTCCATTTTATTATTTGAAAACATGCCAAACAAGTTAGCTTTATCAAGTTAGCAGAAGGGAAATGACTTAAACTCTGGTTTCAGAGCAATTTAAGTTCACAAGAAAATACCAGCTATCCTAGTCGTTGTGTTTTGTTAGAAGTGTACAAAAACTCTCATGCTAAAAAGCTGTTGATGTGGGGCTCTCTTCTAGTGCATATACTAATCATCAACAGTTTATTAAACAGATGAGTTTGAATATTACAAACTTTTGCATAGATATAAATTTAGTCAGCTCCTCTGCACATTAACAAAGTAGTGGTTACTCTGGAGTTAAAGCTGCAAATGGGGATTCATTATAATCCCGACTTGTTACTTTCTCCCAATTAAACAGGGATTCTTTTGTTTATGTAGTATTCAGATAGAAGGATTTCAGTCTTGGTTAGAAAAAATGCACTTTCAGAAGTGATGCTGTACAAACAAAATACTTGATCTCAAAGGAATTATTCTTCCTGGTAAAAAAACTTGAATGGCAGTGTTGGGACTGGAAGGGATCAGGTACTTGATACTTTCATTTGGTCTAAATTTTTCTGACTGCTGAGTGATGCCAGATTCTTAAGACCTTAGATGTGACTTTTAACCAGAAGTTCCTGAAATATTTGAATTTCTAATGTTGCTGAGTGTCTTGACCTCTTGAGGATGTTTCACCTTCTGCAAGTCAAAGGACTGACCGCAAATGATGAATTTGTACCTGGGCATGCATAATATACCTACAATATCCAGTTCAGCACAAAGCATGAAAACTGTAGCCACTTCTAAAACTAATGAATACTCAAACTGGAAAACAAAGATTTATTCCATATTTGACCTTTGGTGCTGATGTAATTTTGAAGGTATATGAGTTCCTTTGGAAGCTTTCCCAAGTTATTGAGGTATTTTTACTATAGGCTTATGCTGCAGCCTTTTGGTTGGGGTGCTTAAGTGCTCTATCTCTTGTTTTTCCTTGCACAATGGTACCTTAATTAGCTTTGGTTATGTAACCCCTTCATCAAATTGGAAGTAGTCAAAATGCGTTAAATTAGGAGAAAACCACTAGATGAGTGCAGAGTTGCGTAAAATTGCACTTCCAAAACCTGCAGGAGAAAGTAGCCATTCATGGTACTTAATTACAGCAGATGCCCAAAGAATAAATCCACCAGAGCCTTAATGAATTTACAGCATATTTCAGTCACCTGATGTACTAGTCTTAAAGTGCTTATTCTTTCCTCATCTTTTCTGTTGAAACATTCAGTATTTCAAGAGCAAGTAAAGGAGATGCTTCTGAGTCTCAAAGTTCTGTATATTTGTGGTGCCTTTCTTAAGCTCCCAATCACAACATTTACCTTTGATTTAAAACGAGACTTCTTGGACCTTCTGTAATCTTCTTTGAGTAGTCATTTGATGAAAGTAGCTGTATTTTTAGATGGCATCTATATTCTCTGTATTTTGGGAGGATTTGGGCTGGTGTGCAAATACTGAAGGTTTTTTCCTATTCTTGATTAGCTGTTGACTTCATAATGGGTGTATGTCTGTTTTTAATTTGCAAACTAAGAGATGCTTAACTGCATTTCAAGTTAAACTATTAACCAGTTCAAGTTTGTGTTGTATGTGCACCAAAACAATTTAGTATCCGTTCTTATCTCTTTCTAGCTGGCTCACATCTGCTTTTATTGTTCTAAGGAGGTGCCTTAGATAAGCAACAAACCTCCAACTAAAGTTTTGGGGATGCTTAGATGCATTTTGGCAACACATTTTGTATTCTATAATTTACAGATTTCATTGTTCATTCTGAGACCATTGGTACTGGCTCTTAGATAGGCTACTCGTGAGAGAGATTTAAGCTAGCTATTTTGTTTTCTGTTTGCCTGACTAGCATTTGTAAGAACTTCGGAGAATCTTTAATTGTTCCTATGACTTTCTCAGCTCTTAAACTTATTATGTTGTTTATGGCTCTCCACCTAGTTTTTCTTGTGCAGCTGTGCTTTCTGCTTGATGAATTCTATTGTTACACTTGTGTTTTTGTTTACTTTGTAGCTGCCTGTGCTCGCACAGGTTTTGGCTGTTCTGTGAAGTTTTCCACAACCCTGCCTCTCATAGCAATAAAGGCAGAAAGCTGAAAAGTTGGAATGAAAATTACTTCCTTTTTGGAACTTTAAAGATGCTTGCATTTGGTTTGATTTAAACATCTTCCAAAAAAAAAACCACCCCAAAACCCAAACAACAAAACAACCTCACAACCCTTTTTGTCTATTCCATAAGGGAATTCACACTGGAAAAAACATTATTACTGAAACTTTTAAAAATACCTGGCTAGTTCAGTCTTTGTCTCTAAAGGCAGAAACTCTCTTGCTATGATACTTTTCTATGGCTAACTTCCTGGTGCCAGAAGACGTTTGCTTTTTTGGAAGCCAAACAAGGACTTAGTTTCCCCAAAGATTTTCACAGAACTTTATAAAAAGAAAAGTTAAATAACTGATTTATACTCTTTGCATTGGTACTTTATATGAATGGCAATTGCTGGCTAGAGGAATTTAGCCCTTACTAATGGAGTTAGGCTGCATGTCCAGGGGTTGATAATCTCTGAAGTCTGCTGTATTTTTTTTTTCCCCAAAATATACTGCATTAGTAGCACATTTTTCATTTCTGCAGTCTTTGTTTGATGTGTTGAATAATAAATAATATTACTAAGCACTAAGGTGAGTTCTTCCTCTCACTTGCAGGTTTTATAATTGTCAGGAGGTGTCAAGTAGCCCTGACTTTCCTCAGGTTTGGAAGCAGAGGAGAGTGATGTCTTCACCTGACAGCTTAGCTAGTTGAGTTGTACAGACAGCCTGTTTATGAGTTGTTTGGGACCTTTCTGCTTCACAGCTGACTCTCCGTACATTGGGAGATCTTCATTGGTGTACCTCATGCAGCAGTGTGGCTGGAAGCACTTGAACCTATTACTCTGTAGTAGTGCAAGACCAGAGAACTTCAAGCACCTTCTGCCCCACAAGCTGCTTTTTGATGATGTGATGCTAGTTTCTCTGTCCTATGAGTTGCATTGTCTAGGGAGATACTTGTAAAAAGATTATCTATTTCCTAGTCAATGAAACACCCACTTTCAGTGTGGGGATCAATTCCAGTCAGCCTCTTCAAGTCCTACTTCAACCTTATTTTGTCCTTTCTGCTGTCTTATGTCTGCTGCTCAAAATGCTGATACGACCAACCCTTTTGGATGGTGTGAAAAATGGTTAAATGATTCTCATGGCTTAAATGTGCAGTATTTTACAGAACAGAATGCTGAGGCATCCCAAGCTTTATTACGAATCTTTTGGAATACGAGTTGTATTTCCGTAGAGAGGAATGATGTATGGGAAGGGAAGGATAAGAACCTAGAAACATCCAAAACATTGTCTTGCTACAGTCAAGTTTATGAGACTGAGCCTTCCTAGAGGATATAAGAACAGACTGGTTGTGCAGTGTACGTGGATTATTTGGAAGAGGCAAAATGTGTGGCTCTTAAATAATTTGAAATCAGTTAGCAGATGAATTAAATTCAGGGGCCAGAGTTTGTAAGACATTGTTGTCATTGCTGTTGTTAGTGGCCCAACTTTCTAGATGAAACAAAGGTCATCTGGATAAGACTATGCACAGACACAAGCACACGGCATCCTGGAATATGGGTGCATTTGTGTCTCTTGGTTGGAGTGGCACACTGCTGGTCTTGTCAAAAACTTCAGCTGTGTGCAAATATTGGTTAGAGAAATCCATGTAGAAAAACGACCTTGCAGTAAACGTTCTTCAAGGTCAGCATTTTTCCTTAATTTGTCAACAGTATTTGGTATCTGTTGCTGTTTGTAGCATTTCTGAAGACGAACTGTTAACCTCTATTTAAAAAACAGTGGTTAAAGCTATGCAGTCAGCTGCTTTCTAGTCTACAAATACAGATCTGTAGATATGTATAGATAAGTCAGAATGCTGAGAAATTTCAGTTTTACTTAAGTGTTTGATGTGGCTTTTTCTTCCCTTTCTAGGTTTGAGTGGTCGTTTCTTTGTCACAACACTTCCTACGATTTACCAGTAAGTGTATCATACTAGAAAGTTGTCTGTTTCAGTACACTTCTTTTTTCCTGTCCTATTTGAACACTGGCATGGAAGATGTAATGGACAACTGGCTTATTTCACTTTTGTCAGTCTCTAAAACATTTCTCAGGAGCTCAATGCACTAAATGAACATAAAGTATGTGTGGAAGATTCCCCTACAAACAGTTTTGTACCTAGATAGAAGTGATGTTTTTTCAGTCTGGAGACAATATTTAATGGCATTTGTAAAAGGTGGTGCAAGTTTGCAGTATTGGCTTCTAGTAACCTGACCATATGTGAGCAGACATACTTGACCTCATATAAGTGTCGCTAGAATTTCTCATTTGAATAATTGACTGCATAGGTCGAATGTAAAACAGGACATAAATTTTGCACAGTTGTACTGCTTCTCTTACTGTTAGAATTCTTCATCTGTTGACTCGCACCAATATGTAGCTGTTGACTCCTACTTGTCACTTGTTTTAAACTGTAACTCTGAAATGCAGGTAAAAATGAAGGAATATTGACTTAATTTCAGTTCAGGTTATTGTTTAGAGCTTTGATTGTATTGATATAGTTCTTATCTGAGGCGTTTCCTTAGTTTAAGTGACTTTAGTAAGTTCCCCTATTATCAATACTGTTAAAAACAGATCAGGAAAGACATTTGCTGTATCTCTTCTCCAATAAAAAGGTGGCATCCTTTAAATATTGAACCCTTTATTGAGTCATGGTATTGTAAATCATGCATATATATGTACATATGCATATTTATAAGCACACTTTTAATTCTGAGTTGTGTCTAAAAATGGTTTAGTTGTTAACCTTGTGTGCTTTGTATTTGCTTTAGTGTGAGTATTTAACAAAAATAGCTGGTTTAATAAATGGCAAAAGCTCTTGCTATTTAAAAACTGAGACCTTCCGTCATGGATTACAGTTTTGAAACATATTGAAAATGCTTAGGTGTTCAACTTTCTGAGCAAGTCAAATCTATAATGTATACGGGTTTTTTTGTGTTTTGTTGTGTTTGTTGGTTTTGGTTTTTTTTACCACAGATACAATTGAACACCCGTCTGTGTTAATGCATGTTTCTGTGTTTTAGTGCAAACGATGGAGTATTTCGCAGATACCGAGGCTCACGGACATTGGAAGATCTTCAAGGTTATGTTTTAGAGAGAAAATGGAAAGCTGTGGAGCCTGTAGCAGGATGGAGGTCTCCATCTTCTATAATGTAACACTTTGTTTTTATTAACAAGAAACATGTTTTATAGCTCATTATTCATTAAGGGTGCTATGTTGACAGCTTAAAGACAAAAAGGCCTTTATTTCCTAGACGTCTAGGCTTTGCAGAAGCAATCTGTATTGACAGCCTGCTCTCCAGTTTCTCACCTTTAAAAGCAGTTTATATTCTGCATTCACTTTTGCTTGTGCCTGCTAAGGCGTGCTTACATCATCTTTGAAAATATATAAAGAAAAAAAGTACAGCTACTGAGCATTATGTAAGTGTCAGTTTCAGTTTCTGTTGAGTACTGGAATCAAATGCATGTTTATGTAGATTATTACTCCGTGACTTCTGGCTACTTGAGGCAGGCAGCCTTTAGCCTTAAGGATTTCTTGTTTATTTGTTTACAAGGAAGTCTGGTGTCCTCCCTTGGAATAGGAAACAATGTAGTGCTTATACAGTATATCAGAATTTGTTTTCAGAGCATTGAACTTGCTTTGAAATAGCATAAAATGCTTGCATGATGTAAAGGATGAACCAAAGATGTGAATGGACTGCACTTCATTTTGACTAAAGCTGTTATGTGTAAATTCATGCAAAGATCCAGTGGGTGTCCTTATCTTACATGTGAGAATGTGGAAGAGATATAGGATGTTTAGTAATGGGGAGAGTAGCTACAAGGGCTGCATGCTGCTGTGAGCCTGGGGAAAAGGCAGTCACAGCTGCATCAGATTTAAGCTGTGAAATTGCTTTTTCTTGATTATGCTCAAATGTCATCTTTCAAAGTCACTGTTTCAATGCTTTGCATTGAGCTGGCTTAAGTGAACGTAATACAGAGCAAATGTATTTATTTGCAGTAGCCTCCTTCTGGCAATTACTAGGGGCTGAATGGCATTGAAAGTTTATAGATAGCATCTTTTTCTGGTTTCTGGGCAGTTTTCTGTGTATCTCAGCTCTTAGAACCTGTTCCTTTCTTATCTTTGTTTTCTAGGATGCATGGTATGGCAGGGCTATTTCACCTCTCTGGATGGATCAGGGTAAGTAACTATGTGGTAGCGTTTTCCATTCCCCTCCATGCTTAGAATAATACTCTGTTTAGAAGTCAAAACCTAACTGAATATTTTTATTATCTTTTATAAGAGTTAAATTTTCCTTACGTTTCCTGTACATTGGATATATGATATCTTTGCACCATAAATTTTGTAGTACTAATAGTCTATGCCAAAAATGGCAGTTTGATTGTAAAGTTTATCATCAATACTGAAAATACTTACTGTTCTTCTTATTATCTTGGTATAGTTAAAATGTTCTGTCAAAGTGTGCTAACATGATAAAGGTTTTTTTTTTGAGAGCTGCTGCAAAAATTATAAACATCAGGAATTCATTTAGCATCCCAGGTTCTCTCACTTAATACTATTCTTAAAGATTATATCCAGGTTCATTTTCAGAGTTGTAAATCATGCTTTTCTGCAGTTCATTTGCATCTAGTGTATTGTACAGGAAAAAAGGGTAATGGTTTTATTCTTTAGTAAGAATTTCTGCATTTGGATTTCAAACTGTAAACACCATTCACATAGGAACACAACAAATTTGGACAGTAGAGTAATTGTCAGAAGTAAAGGAAAAATACTTAGTGTACGCTGAAGTATGCTTTGAGCCTAAAAGTATTCCAAGACGCTTTCATTTGGGAGCTATCAAAGTTTCTCCTGTAGCATGCAGATGCTGAGAATTTTCAGACCTCTCCAGTTCTCTTCAAATCTTCAGGTGTAGCCAAGATTGAGAAACTGTATTTGACTGTTACAAAAGATCTTAATATTGTAACATGTGCTACAAAAAATAAATGTAGTAGAGAGTTTGAACAGAGTACCTATCACTTCCAGTAAGCATCTAACTAACCCAGAATCAAACAAAACTTTCAGTTATTAGGTTTCCTGTGCAACCTATCTTTGATTCTTTATTACTCTGGGTAGTATTAAGTTTTTATAGCCTTCTGGCATTTCTCTTCTGTGGTTGCTGTGTAACGATGTTGTCTCTGTCTAGTTTCCTTCCTGAAAGATTAAATGCTCTGGGAAGAAACCTTCTCTAATTTGCTTTCCTCTTTGATGAATATTTCAGCCGTACATTTCCTCGCTCTTTTTGCTGTGCTGTCCTTGCATATGCTTTAATAAATGTGGGAAGCTCTTCTGACCAAAAAAAAAAAAAAAAAGACCCTGGAATTGCAATATTTAAACTTTTGTAAATGTTGATTGTGGTTTGTTTTCTAATGGATATACTCTGGGAAGAGATGCAATGTCATGATTTACTTCCTACCAGACTCTCTGACTCGATGTGATGCTTCGTTCAGTCAATTGAATTTGTAGGTTTGAATAACAGACTTCAGTTTCAAAGAAATCTCCATATTGTATTTGGATTATTCTTTAAATTTATAAGCGAAATCACTTAGTCTCTACTTAGAATGCATGGCTCCTTTTGAGAACTAAAGAGCTTGAGGAAGAACCTAATCGCTTGATTTTTAGTTAATGAATGAATTCCCAAATTTAAGTATGTATCTTGATCTTGTGCATTTTTTAAGTATCTACCACTCTGCTTTCAAATGTAATTATGGGGATAAAACTGTGCACGAGGCTTCATTTTTTCACTTGGTGGTGTGCTTGTGAAGTGGGTATAAAAGGACACTTGCTTTTAACCTGACTTGGTTGCTTTTTTTGGTTCTAAATTACCTTTTTAAAATAACCAGCTTCACAGACTTCTGTTGGTGCTGTGACTGTCATTATCGAGGATGCTTACTGTGTGTTCTCCTTCCTACAACAGAGACCATAAGAGCAAATGTACAGGTTCATGCCGTGAGTTCATCTGTCCCAATAGCCTGTCTCTGACAGTTGCCACCTTCTTACAGAATATAAGGATCAAGAATGTTGTGATATCTTCCTGTATGCCCCGAGCCTTCCTCATACGTTTATCCACCGTAAGATTACATATGGCATCCCTAATGCTGACTGCCTTAGGAAGAAATAATCGTGCACCCTTTGCTTAAAAGGCCTTTTAATACAAGCAGCTTAATAAAGAAAAACAAAATCAAAAAGAAATACAGTATAACATTTAAGGAGGACTAGGGCTTGAGAGGGAAGACTAGTATAAATACTGTTAAATGAAAGGTCTTAATTAGATATCAATTTATGTAATGGTGACAGCAGTATAAATCATAAGTGGTGTTAGGTATGAAGTTATTAAGTACCTTCTTCTTATTTACAGCAAATTCATAGCTACCTCACTGTCACTCTTGGAATTCATGTTTGGATTTCTTACGCAATCTTCTTCTTAGCTACCTTATTGATTGGCCTGTTCCTGGGTTTGGTAAGAAAGCACCTTTTTTTTTTTTTTTTTTTTCCCCTCTCAGTTACCTAGAGCTTTGCATTAACTTGTGAAAAAAAGAACAAACTTCACTGATAAGATATACTGAAGTGCCTTATTGTAATGATGTATCTCTTGTCCCTAATATCTAGTGATAGGATGTGTGGGAATGGTTCAGGGCTGCACCAGGGAAGGTTTGTACTGGACATGAGGAAGCGTTTCTTTACTGAGAGGGTAGTCGAGGTGATTGATGCCCCAAGCCTGTTGGTGTTTAAGAGGCATTTGGACAATGCCCTTAATTACATGCTTTAACTTGTGCTTAGCCCTGAATTGGTCAGGCAGTTGAACTAGATGATCGTTGTAGGTCCCTTCCGACTGAAATTCTATTGAAATTCTTAAGTATTCAGTACTGCAGATGCCCTCCCTAGTGTTGTTACCTACTTCTGGTAAAGGTTAAGACAGGTTTACGCTAAGCTAACTTTTTTATGAAATTCATGCTTCAATTTAGATTTGTAAAGTTCATCCACTGAACAAGTTATTTTTATATTGGCCTTTTGTATCTAAGACTTTTGTTCGTAGGGATTGGATGCGTGTGGTCAGAATTCTGTAAAAACTCCAACTTTCTAAAAACACAGGTTTTGTGAAGAGATTTTTATTAGCTGGAGTGGGATTGTATCTGTGGGAGTTAGCAATGTACATATGCCGCTGCATTGTTACTCAAAATGAAAGGATGCAAATATTTTTTGAAAGGCTTTGAAGATTTGGGGGTTTAATAGATTTACTCTATTCCAGGGCATAGCGTTGTAGTTATAGTTTGGTTTTAATAAAATCTTACTTCACTTCTTTCTCCCCCATGATCTTTTGGTTTGAGTTCTCTTAGTAATTGAAAAATCTGACCTCTCTTGTTACTAACCAGAACTGGTGCATTCATATATTGATCTCCAAAACATTGGGAAGCTTATTCAAACAAACCTGTTAGCTATGTATGTGAATGTTAAGGACCATATCCTGAGCCCTAAGTTGTTTTGTCAGTGGAAACAGTTCACAGTTGCTTTACCTGTGGAGCTGGAATTATTTCCTCTCAGAATATTTGAATCATGTGGCTCTGTGACCTCTCCAATATCAAAGTTAAATGCGAAACTGAGCTGGAAAGGAGATATAGATGGGAATAGAAGTTGTTGCAACCTAGTTGCTTGGTCCACGAACACGTTCTACAGCTGCAAAGACAGTTTAAAACAGTTGTGCTGATAACTGGTTTAACTAGCTGCTGAATTGCTATTCCACATAGGAAGTGTAAAGGCTGTTTCTGGCACTTAGTGCTCTGCCCTTCAGCCCAGATATTAGTGTTATCGAAATAAAGCAAAATTGCCTGAGTATGTTTCTCAGTAGTACAGGGAAGTGATTTCAAATCAGTGTGTGTGTACTTAGGCAAAACCACATTTTTATACATAAAACGTGTATTTTGAATTGGTATAGATGAGCAAATGTCTTTCATTATACAACTTAAACAGCTGCATTTTTCTGGATGGTAGATTTTCATCACCAAATGAGTGCAAATCAAGTTAGTGTAACTAGGAGCAAATGAATATCATGATTTAAAAAAAAATATTCCTTCTTGCTCTTTCACTAAAAAAAAAAACCAACCTGAAAAAATGTAAAGTTAATCTGTCAGCTTTTTCTAAAAAGCTTTTCAGTGATTGAAATGTATTTCTTGAACATGGTATCATCTGTCTCTTTTCTTTCCTTTGCATTATTCTTAGCACATGACAATGAGACACAAATATCTTCCCTGCATTTGATTGTGTGCATTCTACACTGGGCTCCTTTTAAATAACAAAAAAAAAAAAAAACCACATAAAAGACAAAATCAAGTACAAAAGGTTGAAGTACACATTGTGTATTGGGGAGTCAGGGGTAGGAATTGAATAAGATCCCAAAATATAGAAAATCTTGACCAAGAAGGTTTCATAAGTTTTAAATAATAATTCCTCAACTGTGTTCCAGGCCTCTCTTAAGATGCAAGCCGTTTCAATACTGAATAAATTTAGGGAAGTAGGAGGCAGAAAATTTGGAGTAGAAAGCAGAGAATGTTAGTTGGTATACACCGAGAACACACTTTTCAGTGCTTTTATTTAGCGCCTCAGGACAGCTCTTATCTCCAAGCAAAATAATATCATTTTCTAAATTTTATTATATATCTATCTAAAAAGGATGAGTAGGAAAATACTTAATAGCACAGGGGCTGTTGGGATAGTTTGCTAATAAATGCCTTTTTTTTTTTTTCATTTACGTAGATACTGGTTTTGATTTCAGACTGCCTTTGCCCATCCAAGTCAAGATACAGAGCTGAAACACCTGGTAAGAATTCTTAAGTGGGTGAGACACTGTAAGTTTAAATGTGCACTTGTAGGAGGGAGAACTTGTGAACCAATGTCAAGAAGTTCTTAGATGTCAAGAAGTTAGATGTGAACCAATAATCCAGGTATTCATTTAGTCACACTGGCAAGGATTGATATGTTGGCCTCTACAATATCAATGTCAAAGAACCCACCTGGAGAATAGCAAAGCAGACCAAAAAAAAACCCCAAAAACCAACCCAACAGTAATCTGTTCTAGCTTCCACAACTATGAAGAGGCTAACTGCATTCAAAATGAGGAAGTCTTGAAGAAAGATACTGGGGTTTGTGTATTTTATGCAAGTGCATATTCACTAGACCTGTTGCTTAAATATAGAAAGGAATTTGCTTTGGCAGGATACTTCCAAATCCTATATACACTCTGTATATTGCATTAGGAGATGCAACATTCTGAACCTGAAAAATTCTCTACGTAATTTGTGGTTGGGGAAAGGAGGACATAGAGGGAATCAAATCAATCTAGAGACTGCAGGTGTGGGGATGGGGAAAGGTGTTGCATCTCCTTCCAATAAAAGAAGAAAACGTGCCTCTCTTATCCTTGGTGAAAAGGCTTCTGAATAGTATTCTGCTCCCTATGAATTATAGGAGGCAAAAACTTGCACAGGAAATAAAGTCTCTTGTCAGCACCAGATGTGTGTTAAGCTCCAGAACACCTTTTGGTATGTTTGTGCTATTAAGTGGTGTCAAAACTTAACTGTAATTAAAAATTTGTTTTTAATTGTGTACATTTGTGTGTATTGGTTTACTGCTGAAGATGAAGACGTATCTGTGGCACTTGCCAGTAAGACTTCAGCCAAATCTAGAATTCCTGCATGCAGAATTACCGTCTTCAAAATCTTAGATGGTAATCACTATCAAAAGAAAAATGCACCTGTGCATACTTGTGCAGTATGCTATCCAGTTGGCTGGTTGACTCAACAGCAGATGTCACCTGACAGAGCTTACCAGTATCTTATCACTTTCCCACTGATTTGTTTGATAGTTAAACCTCTTCAAGGAGCCAAGTAAAATTGATTTGTCTTTAGTTTGTAACTTGATAGACCAAACTGAAAGCTATCTATGCCTGAGATGCAAGAAGGACAACTGAAAATGGAAGAGAAATACTACTGAAGATTTAATTGATGTAATTGAAATATAAGGAAAATATAGTCCTGTACAAGTTTTCAATAATAACATTCATGAATATTTCAGAATACATTGTTCTGAGATTCAGTCTAACTTCAATATTTGAAACTCTTCTTTTGTTTAGAAGAAGCAATTACAAAGGATAATGTGGAGAATGCAGCATTAGAAGAACCGGAGGAGGCTGCAGAGCTTTCCGCAGATGATGCGGAAGAGACTGCAGATGTAAAAGATCTCTCAGATGGAGAAGATGCAGCAAATTCAAGTGCTGATGACTCAGAGGAGGATTTAGCACTTGGAAAAGAATCAGGGGAAGAAGAAATGGAAGACTTAAGTGAACAGCCTTTAGCTGATTCAGAGACTGAAAGCTCAGTAAGACAGCGTAAAAGTCAGGTGGCTGATAATGGACTATAGCTGTTTTGGTGGTGTACTTTGTACACTTGGACCAAAGAAGTATCAGACCCTGCGTCTGAAGCTGAATCGTACACTTGATTTGTCATTTGTGTTTACACAAAACCTCTGCTCTGTCAGCAGGCTTCTCTTTTTTAAGCTAATACTTGCTCATTGGGTTTGTTTTATAAGCACATATGCTGTGTATTGTGTAACTTTAGCCATGACAATCAAAATAAGTATATCATATCTGTTTGAAGTCTTCTAAGAGAAAAGAGGTGTTACGGAGTCTCAGTTCACCAGCTATAAAATGGTCATCTATGCTGTGTTCCTTTGTAAGTATTGCCCTAAGCAAGATCAGGACTTCTAACTCCTTATAGCAGCTTGGCAGGACTGTTACTTTTCTGTCTCAATGTTTGTTGTTTTCAAATGCCACAGAAGCACCAGATAAGCGATACAGTAGTGAAAGAAGGCACCTTATTAGTCTTCTATTAAAAATGTTGTGTATGATGGGTTTATTTTTATCACTTTCAACTGAAGCACCTTTCTCTTTTTATTAATGTTTTTTTTTGAAAGTTTATCATACCGTATGCTGTGTGCCCCCAGATTTTTCAGGTTTTGGTAATTTGGAGGCATGTTGCACAGCTCAAGCTTGTCAGCTGAGTTTTTTTTAACCCAAGGAGTTTGAGTAATTGAAAACCTCAGGCTGAGAAAGTGGCAGCTAAATGTTTAAAATGTTTGAACTTTTAACAGGTTTATAGGAAATTTTTTTGGTTGGGGGGAAATTTTTGCCAAAGCATGATTTTTATTTTTTTTTTCCCCCTTCAAGAGATTGTAGCAAGAAGTATTCACTTTGCAGTAAGCTGTAGATTTCTTGCCAATACAAGCTTGTCATATGCAGTGCAGTTCTGCCATTTCCAACTCGGAATGCTTTTGGCAGAACTCAGACTACTTTAGTAATATTAACTGAAGAGGCACTTAAGGTTTTAGCTCTGATTGCTTTTCTACTTTTTGTCACTGGAATCGGCGCATGAGGAAAAGATAGGGGCAGGGGTGGGTAGTAGGGAGAAACTTTTGGGTTTGCTACTTTTATCAAGATAAATGTGTATCTATTGAACTGTGTAATGTGAAAATGGCTTGCTAGGTAGACAGCATCAGGTGTGGTTAGAAGACTTAAGTCACTAAAGATATCAGTATTTCCCTCCTTTGACTTGGTTAATAAGGCTTTTTTTGGTAAGGAATACCTACAGTGAGATACTGTATGTTCCTATTTTGTTGATGTGTGTTCATGTGCATAAGATGTGTTTTAATCTTGGTATTTTTTTT
The DNA here is from genome assembly GCF_000708025.1 of Charadrius vociferus. Taxonomy (NCBI): domain Eukaryota; kingdom Metazoa; phylum Chordata; class Aves; order Charadriiformes; family Charadriidae; genus Charadrius; species Charadrius vociferus. The sequence goes on along the minus strand of NW_009648550.1, from coordinate 5,495,287 downwards.
AATGTATATATTGCATAAACCTTGCTAACATGCATGAATTTCATCTTGTTCTTCAAGAATAAAGAGTAATCAGAGATGAAATCATCTCATTAGAAGAGACAAGCTGCAAGTGCAAAATGCTGGTTTCCTTTGAGACAGAGATTGCTAGGGCCAATTTGTGATGAAAGTTGGTTTTTTTCTTCTTCTTTTTTTTTTTTAATGCTCAGAAAGAGCATATTTACTAAAAAGCTTAACTTTTCCTGTCTGTGTCCTGTTGCATATTGCGTCTTGGAACTACATGGTAGAAACTTTTCATTTGTCTATTACAGCTGGGTAAAGAACAAAATTACACTGCATATATTGAAGATGAATTTTTTTAAGGAACGTTCTCAGTCTGGAGCTTGAATTCATGTAGTGGATACATGTAAATATGCTTTCACATATGTGAAAACATACAGTTGAGAATATATATACATTGCACTATAATAAGAACAGTTTGTCTTGTGTGTTATTTGGGCATTGCCCCATGTAACTTAGCAATTGTAGGAGCTTACAGACAGTGGAACTCAGTAGCAGTTGAGGTACATAGCAGCTTTTTAAAAAAACAAAAACACAAAAAACCCCACCCAACCAACCAAAAAACCCTAACCAAACTCAAGCTAAGTTTTTATTTGCAAAAATTAAGAAAACTCTGTGGCTGCTGTAGTCTCGAGGGAAGAACTGTGCACCTAAAAGCTCAGACTACAGAGTTGTTGTTTCCATGATGTATTTCCATTTTTCATTATCTGTGCATTAGGAGCTCATAAAAGTCTAAAATGAAAACAAGACTTTAACCGTATTTCTTGAGATGAGCAGGAGTCGCTGTGTATATTCAGTTACATGAACTTGCGTAAGATTAAAATAGACTTCCCTCCCGTCAGTCATGGATCCAAAACTACCAGACTTTAAAAATATGTGGGACTGTATCCAGCACAGATTGAGGGCAATGATGACTTTGGTTGTGTACCAAAGAGAGTATTTTATACTACATAGGGTCTTGTGATACTCAGTGTGTAGGAGGGAGCATGTTAATATTAAATTTTGATTCTGTTTCTCTTCACTTTTGTAATAAAATGGAGCCAGTCATCTAAAATCTTGTTTAGCTGTTTAAAGAGGTTTTAACTTTAAAAGATACAGAACATCCTTATACCTCACAGTGGCTTTGTTGTATGCCATTGGGAATATGAGGTATTAAAAAAAGTATTAAAAAGTCACGTTATCTCTTTCCAGTGCTCAAGGTGAGGTATTTGGGCTTTTTGAATATTTAGATAAATAAGACATTCTCATAAGAGCTAGATTTCATTAAGGTGTCTCTGAATTTAAAACACAAACAAAAAGACAAACCACAAGTGACACTTAATCCTACGAGATACAGGGTTTATGAGATGCTGTGAGAAAGCTCCTGTGTGTGGTGATTTTCTGAAGTATCTGCTTACGTTTCCTCTGTTTCTGTGTGTCACTCTTAAGTTTGGATTATTTAAAATGATGATATGAAGTATTTTCCGTTGTAATAGACCTAACTGTAAAATAACTCTGATGAGCAAGGATTATGTAAGCAGGCAGCAAGTGACAGTGGTTCATCCCTTCTTGTGAATCTGGAAATGAGCTATACTAGGCTTCTAAGGCTTCTTGAACATCATATGTATGTCATTGCTCCTGTGTTTTCATTAAAAAGTAGGGAATATTAATGCAAACTTGGGTTTCACTGTGTTTGTGTATTGGAGTATCTTATTACAAAGATGACTAAAAAATTGTGATTAAGAGTTTAGAAAAACAGGTGCTATGCAACCATTGTTGTCTCCAACTTAGTTTTACATTTTTAGGAAAAATATTGTAGCATGATACTCTAAATACTTAATTTTGACTAATGTCTGTCCAGCAAACAACAAGTAGCAAACACTATAAGGGCTAAATTTGTGTTTAACGGAAAGGCCACTAGCTATGCAGTAAAAGTGTAATGTTAATATACCTTCCAGAATTAGTTTTTCCCACTAAAACACATTTTAATTGAATCATGCAAGGATAGTACTAATTAGACTATTACAGTAGTATTAAACTTGGCGTGATTCTGTAAAAAAGTATCAACCTTTTGTGCAATCTGAGTGTTCTGTTGTCTCTGTCCTCTGTTATGATTAACTTTAAAAAATGGAACTTGTTCTTGCAGTCTCAGTATACCAAAATGTCTTTGGAGAAGCTGCTGCTAACGCTGTTCAAAATGTTTCGATTAAGGATAGGGCTGTAAGGCTCAAACTAGAGCTGTATATCAAAAATGACTTAAGATTTTTGAGAACCAATTTAAATTTCAAGCAGGATGCGTGCTGCTCCAAAAACTAGTCCCTTATGGATCTGAATGTGAATGCTTGAAAGCAAGTAGTTAAAAAAAAAAAAAAAATAATAATCCAATAATCCAGTGTGTACTTTTTAAAGAGGCTAGAAATACATACAGCTTTTCAAAGCTCCTGTCCTTGAGATTTGTGTGACACTGGTATGCGAGTCTTGGAATACTCTGTATATACTGCACCCGTGCTGGGCAACGCTTGTGATGTCGGCTTTCTTTGTGGAAATGTTATGCAGGATTGTCTTTTATATGAAAGTTTGCAAATTTACACTGTGGGTATTTTTACTGAAACTCCATATAAATTTTGTATTTATCATCTTCTTGTAGTTAGTTTTCATTTTCTCAGTGTGTAGATGGCTCATCTGTGTAATTAACAAAAGGTTGGGTTTTTTTTTTTAATACTGGTCTTCCAATTGATAATACAGGTTGTGACTTGTGAATATTCCTTAAACTCTTTAAAACCTAACCTGTACACTAATGAATTACTTCCTTGCTGCATGAGTGAAAAAAATGCTTGGAAGCACACCTACACTGAGGTTTTCATGGTAGTAACTGTGGGCTGAGCGGTATGCTCGCAAAGGTATAAAATGCAACTGGGACTCAAATGGAGGCTGCTGGGCAAAATGGTGCAACTCCGGGCCTCTGTGTTAGATCAGTTTTTCCCCCTCTTGCGAAATCCACTGTCTGACTCTCTGCAAATGATGTGCTAATTCATTAGGATTTGGAGGAGCAGTCTAGTTTCTCCCTACTGACTTGGCTGGGAAGCTTGGGGATCTAAATGGCACATCTTCTGAGTGTAGTTCTCAGCACGCAGTCATTGCTAAAGAGACAGGCCTTGGGGCCAAGCGTGCTGGGGGGAGAAAGTGCCTGCCAGGAACCATCGCTGCAATGTATTTGGAAGATGTGAACAACTACTGGATCCAGTACACAGGTTCATTCTTTTCAGGTGAGTTTCCTGACTTGCCTTTCTCGGAGCAGAGCCGCTGTATGGGTTGGGTGATTTGCCATTCACTTTGGTTTTCTTCTTTTCTGTGGCGTTGACTTCCTGATGTAAAGTTGAAGGGGGAATGCTATCAAATGCTGTTTAATCAGCTGCTCCTTGTTGTGTCTCATCATGTGAGAATATGAAATTTTCCCCATAAAAACGGGCAGGCAGAGTACTACAGGCAAAATCCAATCGGTTTGGGAAGTTACTTTGTTTAAGCAATCAGACAAACATAAGCTCTATTTTTACAGAGGAAATATGAAGACAATTCTCTGATGGCTGTACAGGAGCGGTATAAAAGCTTGAGTTTCTGCCTTGGAATTTTGAACTGGACCAGTGTTAACTCCCAGTTCTGGCAACAGGGCTGCTGAGTAGCATGTGCCACCTCCCCGGGGCTGATCACGCACCGAAAATGAAATGCTGCATGGCTCCTGCGGGCATCTTCGCAGGAGGTCTTTTGGCTGCAGTATGGTAGTGGCGGGAAATGGATCCCCTCCCTTTCCCTTTTCTGGGTGTTACCCCCCCCGGCCATGCGTGCACAGAGAAAACACGGAGATGCTAGGCTGTGAAGGGCTGCCTGGGAGGAAACATTGTATGTCCCTTGTGATGCTTTAGCAGCTCTTCCCAGTAGCTGGCTGCCTTTTCCCCAATTTTCTGCTTATCTTTCCACTCCTGAACCATCACACACCAGCGGTTCACTTGTAAGCTGCTTGCAGGTGAGCCAAGCCTGCTCATCCCTTGCTTTCATTCCCTTCCCTACAGGGGAACAAAAAGTGTTGTGTTTTTCTTTAATGAAGACTGTAGCGACGACTTCTTTTAACCAAACATCTTCATTTCTTTCCCAGTAGAAAAACGCTTTAAAAACTCTGTGGGCTTTACTTTCACTTCATCTTTCCTGAGGAGAAAGGAAGGCTCCGTATTTAAGCATACAGGGAACAAATGGGGATTTAGTAATCAAATATTGTCACTTGAATTTCCGTTTTATAGGGAGAAGCCATTTTTCTTGGCTCATTAGAATTTTGCAGAGCCTGCTAGTACTTTATACTTTCACATCTGTTAATCTGAGTTCCAGCGGGGAGTGATAGCTGAACATAGACCTGCCGAATGTCTCGGCACAGGCTGTGCCAGTAGCTCTCAGGCTTGCAGAGGGTGCAGAAATGATGGTGGTCCTTCAAAGTGTCTGACCTTCAGTCCCACATCAGGGACATGAAAGATCATGCTTGATAAGGCCGGGTTTTTCTTGGTCTGGTTATCACTGTGCGGGTGGGGGGGCTCTTTGTAGTTCTCCCCTGGATTGTTGTCATTCTGCGCAAAGTCATCCAGGTCCTTCCAGGAGAGCTGGTCCTCTGTTCGATGCTCAGGTCTCCCTCCACCCCAGCAGTACCCAGACTTCCCAACTGACTTAACAAAACAGACACTCCTTGGGGCTTGTCAGGGCCATGTGTTCACTGTCCATGCTAAATGGCCAAGAAACTGTCCTCATCCCTGCAACAGGTCCGTCGTTTTTGACTCAATCTCATGCTGAAGTTACAGATATTTTCTGCTGATTCCTCTGACTTGGAGGGGCTGAAGTAAATTGGCTCAGCTGTGATTGATGTGAGCTACCCACTGAAAAAAACTTCACCTTATAGTGTTCAGTCTGTAAATAGGTATTTTCTGACTTTATTTGGAGAAATTAACGGATGCTTATGGGGAATTTGGAGGTCAAAACAGCCACTTAGGTAAGGAAACATACTTGATAACCCAGCTTTGCACAACAGTCTTGAGAAATAGGTAATCGCTGGGACAATGAAATATTTTAATTATATACTGCAGTTAACTTCTCCAGTTAATTTTTACTGCAGTTAACTGAAGTGAGAAAAACCCCAGCTGATTCGTCCTTCACCTATGGAGATTTTTGCATGTTGACAGGAGACCATCAACATTATCCCTCTCATCCTGCAGTGGGACACAGTGGTTCGGATTAAAATGCTGTGTAGCGAACTTGTCCTCCATCAAATAACATACACAAGGACAAGTATGTCGTGATATTTCTTAGACCACATTTTTGGCTTTTGATTGGAGTGCTTCCGAAGCCAGAAGTTGTATGTCTGTATTTTATAGCCCTCTGTGGGGTTTTTCTTCTGGAATTTGCGATACCCCATTTTGAACTAAAGTGCAAAGTTTCCTTTGCAGAGCCTGGTTCAGCCCAGCTCCAGTTATGTGACACCGTTCTCTGTTGGTAATTCCCCAGTGACCTGCCAAAGGAACAAGTGAGAAGCAGTAGATATGGGAGAGGATGTTAATGCTACCCTGATTGCGTTGTGGGTTTGTTGTTGGTTTTTTTCCCCTCTGCCCTAATTGCATCTGAACGTTTCAATTGAATCTTGCATCGACTTTTATCAGTGAGGTTTGCTGTGGCTGCTTGGGCGAACTCTTTGCTGTTGAGTCAGATGCTGTTCTTTTTCTTCAAGGTTAAAGTTCAGACAGCTGATGTTTCATTAAGCGGCTGGAGGAAACCTCTTCTTCAGGGAGATTCGTTAAAATGAGGAGCCAATTACGTGTCAGAGCCGGTCTGCGTGTCAGTGTCAGATGTGCTGGGGAGATGTTTGCTGTGCTCTCCTGGGGCTTACACCTGTAAGAGGTCAAGTAGTCCCAGCTCAGCAGCAGATTAAACTTCTTGTTTTGCTCCCTTTGTGCCGATATTGGCACCTTCCACCACACCCCAGCTCATAAACTGACCAGCAGCGGTGGAGGGATGTACTGCTGCAGCAGAGGAATCCCTAGCTCCTGGTGGACTCCTGAGGTCTGCGGAGCTTCCATAGGCACGTGAGCTGGGTGGCAGCAAGAAGTCAGTGACCACAGTTGGGCTTTGCGGTGTGGTTGGCGCATCAGGGGGGATCTGCAAAGGGTGGTGTGTGAGCAACTTCGTGATAGGGGAGGGAAGAGGAACTTCAGCCTGAGTGGCACTTCTTTGTAGGCATAAAAGTGTGTGGGGGGAGATCAGTAATGAAACAGGAACGTTACCTTTGGCAATTTTTGTGCAACTTTCCAACATTGAAAGCTTTTGAATTCATTAAGGTTGAATTCAGCTGCACAAATGAAAATGTTTAGCTATGGTGCAAGGCTTACTGTCTCATGCTCCAGGATAAATACCTGGGTTTAGCACAGGCAATGTGAACTTTAAATGAATGAAAGCAGATGTGTCCCCAGTTTTGTGCTGGGAGCATAGAGAAATGTCAATGTTAAGCCAGTTTGCATTTAAATTGTATCTGACTGATGTGTGATAAATGCCTCGTGGTGTAATTTTATGTATATTGATATTCATTGCCAGTAATTCCTCCCATGAATATTCTGACCCCCTACGCACCCCGTACAACTTAATCTGAGATGCCCTCATCTGGGAAAGCAGTTGGAGAAATAGCTGCAAATCTTAGTGCCGCCGCTCTCTTTAAATGCTGCCTGAGCGTACAGCTGGCACCATCCTTCCTGCCCCAGTTCCTGAGAGATTCATCCGAAGATGTTTGACAATCTCTGTTGAATCTTAAGCATTTTTTCTGGCTTTTTGCAGAATATTGTGTTCCTAGTTGTTATTCATAAACCAGCAGCAAGAAAGACAGCTGTGGTTTTCACAGAGGTATATATATATTTAACTTGTTGTTATCCAAATTCTTCACCCTTGCTGAGGAATGAAGAAAATCACCAGAGAGGTGTGTGGTGAGTGCGGTGCGCGCTGCTTTGCTGCTGTGCATTCTACAAAGTCTGCCACATCTTGCACTATGCTTTGGGAGATTTGTTTCCAGTTAAGGTATTGATTTCTCCTTTCTTCTTCAAATCTGGTTTTAATAAAACAGCATTAATGATTGAAATGTGCACAGCCAGAAAACTGAATTATATACACACGTGATATACTTGTAAGTTTTCCCTGTCAAACAAATACTGTGTACCTGTTGCAAACAATGTATATTGGTTAATTTCTAGATCAAGATTCAAACAAGAAATCTTAACTGAGTCTGTTATGCTTTGGATGAGCATCATGTCTTTGATAAGCTAATTTTATTTCCAACTGGTGATTGCATCTGACTTTGTAACATGTTAAGAATAAGTAGCTCACTGTGGGTTGTGGAGGTGGTATTATCTTAAAAAGCAGGAGCAGTTTGCCTGGGGATGTGTTAGATGCCCGAGCTGCCTGGCAGCTGGGCCACTGCAACTTGAATCAGTATCCAGGATTTTAATGGAAATAACTGGAAACCCCCTTGTGTTCGGTACTGTCCTATATGCCAGTCCAGGCTGGGACCTGCTTTTATAAAGCATCTAAATCAGGATTTTGGTTTTGGGGGTGTAAACAGTATCTTTCTTGTTACAGTCTCCTGGATGGTTTGGATGATAAAGGCATACAGGGGGAGGGTACATTCCTCTTATTGCAGATTTAAGCCATTTAAGAAATAGATAGGTGCACCTATCTATTTCTTTCCTTGCTGATTCATTTTCTTTCTTTTTGCCATGTGTTATTCCATTATGTTCTAGGTTGGCCTTGACCTCATGAAATAAAGTGTGGTGCTGAAGTCCGGTATGACACAAGAAGCTGGTGTATTTTTCTTTTGGTACATAGGTAAGTTGAATCCTGATGAGGTCCTGTATTAATGATTTACAGACAAAAATACAGACCTTAAAAGAGAGGGAAGTAGGAATAAACTAGCCCCGTGAGATCTGCAAACATGTCTGGAAAACCAGTTTGCATTGCTGATTTTGAAGAGTATGCTAAAAAATTTCTCCCCAAATCAGTGTATGATTATTACCGATCCGGAGCAGATGACCAGGAAACACTAGCAGATAACGTAGCAGCATTTTCAAGGTAGGAGAAGGATTTAAGGCTGAGGTGGGGGGTGTGAATTCTGCTTTATTAGTAGATGTGGTGCAATATTAGATTTCTCTGTGTGAACAAAATTCTTTTTTTTTCTGAAACTTTTTTGGTTTTTATCAAAATGACTCTCAAGTAATTACTTTTCAGAACAACTGTCTCTCCCCTTTCACTCCTCCACCTAACACTTTCTGTCAAAAAGCAGTCCCTAAAATCCATTAGCATCTTTTTAGCTTTACCTGCATTTTATTTCTTTTGTTAACATAAATTCTCTAAAGAGTCCTTTGGCTCCAATATTTAGTCAGCTGATGAAACTGTAATTTCTATGTGTTGGGCTATAATGCAGGCAAGGGATTCTTGTGGTGGGGTTGTACCTTTTAGCTCCTGTGTCTTTTTGCCTTTTGCCTGTTCCTCCTAAACTGAATCAGTTCTGCAGCCCGCCCTGGTGAGTGCTTGTACAGCATCGCTAGATGAGAGCTGCATAGCCCAGCAAAAAAGGAGTTGTGTATGCTCGCGTGAGCGAGCCGTGAAAGCCGAGCGGTGCTCGAGGGGTCTCCAGCAGAAGTTCGCCACTTCCCTGGGAAATATTGTAAATGATGGGAACTATTATAAGCCAGTTTTGACTTAGGCTGCCTCCAGGAATTGTTGTCAAAACTTGAAATCAGGACACCCTAAAGCACAAGGTCAACACAATGTAAGGCAGCGTTTGCTGTCAGATTCAGTGGAAGAGCATCAAAACTTAGGTCAAATCAGTTGGTTCCTCAGGCCCTGAATCTCCGCTGCTGCTCTGCCCCCAGAGTGTCAGCCCAAGCGCTGCAGAGGAAAGGCGGCAGCCAGAGGCTGATCACCTCAGCCCGGCTGAGCCCAGTGGAACTGCTCGAGCAGCTGATCTCTTCCCTTCGGGTGCTGTGTTGGTGCAGACGTTTAACCCCACTGCACTTGTCTTTGCTAATCTCTAAAGGCTTTGTCTTAAATACCTCTCAGTCTAACAAACCAAAACAAGATTTTTCCTATTTGTCTTTAGTCTTTCTCCCTCCCCGCTTTGCTTTTCTGCTGTAGAGCAGCAACCCTACTCACTGCTCCTGTTGACTTTCCGTAGGCTATGAGCAATTCAGCTGGAAATCCCTTGCAGCTTTAGTAAGGCTCTATGAAACTCAGTAGTAATTAATTTAAGGGGATCTCAATGGCCAGATCTCAGAAGTCAGGTCAGAACCCTAATTTTAGGGACACCTACAGGAAAGCTTTAGAATGTCAGGAGAAGAAAAATAACCTCCATTGTGATCACTTATTCCAGACCTCTTAGTTCTATGTGGAATCCCACATCGCAGACTGGAAATCCCCTTGTGCTTGGTGCTGTTCAAACACAAGCCAGAGGGATTGTTCCAGCTCCAAGAAGTAAATCGGAGCAGTAGGGGATGGAGTAGTGCTCACCACCACCACCCCCCCCGCCTTTTTTTTTTTGTTTTGTGGTAATGCTTCCAGATGCTGTGATGTTATTTGCCCTAATAAAACCAAAATGAGATGTTAAGAAAAGGACATTCAAAGGAAGTGCTCAGAGGCAATGAACTGTAGAAGTAGTGAACTTTTTACTGCTAACCGCTAGAGCTCATCATGATTAAACAAAGGTGGGATCTAATCTGCCCAGAGACAGGCTAACAAAAAACTGGGTATGTCCCCTTGCTGTTTTGGTATTAGCGGAGTGAGCTGTGAGTGGTGAGATAAGAGCAGCTCTGCTCTGAAGTTATCTCCCACTGCAGGGGCAGATTCCTCTGATGATAAGACCCCCTCACATGGGGCTGGTCATCTGTGGGGTTTGGGCTCACCTCCTCTTTCCTGGCATCTTTTATCGTCTCTTCGATAAGAGCCTCCGGTTTCAGGCCTTTAAACTGCAGAGCCTGCAGGCAACCTGGAACTGAAGGAGATATTAATTAGCAGTGCCTTGAACAGCCTGAGACATTAAAAAATAATAAAAAAAAAAAAGGTAAATTAAATTCGCTGGTGTGGGTAAAAGGCCCTCGATGCTGTGTTTCTGCTCCTCAGCAGTGAAGGTATGAAGGGGATGGAAGCTGTGTTTCTGTCTTTGCTCCCTCTCCCTTTGTATATTTGTCTTAAAGAAAACAAGATTTAATTTCCACAGTAGCTTTAGGCCATTTAAACATCTTCCAAAAAGGCAGTAAATAAAATCTAAAAGACCTGACAAATTGAGTTTATTAAATCATCAAACAAAAAAGAACTTGACAGCCAGAGAGAGAGAGGTCACGGGGCAGAAATGCTAAAGTTAAAGCTTTGCTTGTTACTTTTGCATCACTCTATATCTACATCTCTTTCTGGGTGACCACCAAAGCACTGAAAAGTGCGGTGATGTGCTGACGGTCACCCGGCAGATCAGTGGGAGAGCTGGAGTTGGAGCCTGAGACCCTCCTCCCCTGCTGAGACCTGTGGTCCCCTCCTTTCTGATCAATGCAGTGCCAGCACAGCTCTTCCTGCAAGGATGGATGTTACAGCTGATGCCGTCTGTTGGGGCTTACCACCTTCCCCTCTATGAAGTGGAAAGGATGCAAGGCTGGAGCGTGGATAAAGTGATTTACAGCTTCGTGGACAAATGTGCTCTTTTATCTGTCCATAATGAGAGGCAGATAATAGTAAAGGTGGTCAGAGTTAGAAATAGCCTTTATGTAGCACTGAAAACCCAAAGTTAAATCATTCTCAACATTTCCAGTGCCTTCCTGTACCTGTCTATTTGCAAACTGAAATATTTCCATTAAGCAGCACGCGCTGACTGCCTGCAGCCAGGTGGACCTTCCTCTCTGCAAAGGTGACCCACTTTAATGGGCCATTGAAGCTTTGTGGGGGCACACTGGGCACAGGGCTCCGTGGGCTCCATCTCGATAGCTACAGTGGGTCCCACTTGTTGCTGCTGAGGGCAACAGGTGGTGGTGAATTCTTATTTTCTTAGCCTGTGGGATGCTGCCATTAACAGTTCATTAGGCCGCGTTTGCAATGGTTTCCTGGCAACACAGCGAGAAAAGGTAGAAACCTGCTACAAAGACTTCACAATAATTTGGTTTATAAGATCTGTTTGACACAAGCAACATTAAAAAAATTTTTTTTTTTTCTTTCTTGGATGCTGTTGGGAGAAGGATGGCCGAACTGCTCCTTGCTCCAACTCTCACTCACTCCTGTGTGTCTCTGAGCATGTTACTGGTCTTTATCCCTGTTCCTAAGTGCAGCTTGTGGGTAAATATAAAGTAAGGTGGACTTTACACTCCCGAGCCACAAAGATCACAATGTCATATGACTTTTCGAGAGAAACAAGTATGTTCAACTTCATTTCCCACAGCCAGAGAACTCCCATTGGGTTCTGCTGTCCAAAGCTTCGCTGTTTTGGGACACAGGATTCAGCCTGATTAAAAACCTTTATAGTTTATTTAAATATTTATAGATATATGTATAAATGTTTATGTTTAAATGGAAAAGGAGAAGGCATGGAACTGAAGCAGAAGCATGAATTGTTAGCCCATATCTTTGTGGTGCAAGATCATTCGCGTGAGGGAGACTGCTAGGACAGTTTGTAGCTGGAAAAAAAATCAGTGTTGGGCTTATCTGCGAGCTCTTTATTTTTTTGGCAACTGAATGGTTGCATTTATGGAGAAATAAATAGATTATTATTTAGAACTGACCTAGCAAATGAATGGTACCTTCGGTAGTTTCTGGAATACCTTTGGAATGACCCATGCAATTTTTGGAGCAGTGCAATCCATACCCATTAGATCATAAACTGAATGTCCTGGCCTTTTGATGGCACATTAGCCTGAATCAGATACCAGAATATAAAATGTCTCCAAAAGCCCAGTGTTTAAGATGAGGTTAACACCGGGTACATACAGTAAGTCTCTTCTAGTTTCCAGTTCTTCTGGGATTGAGGGAAGAACTGGAGCTCACGTACCAACATCAGCGTGTTCTTGCTAAGGCCAGATAATTATTTTTTATTCATAGCTTTCAAATGGCATGGAGGTGGCACTGGCGTAAGCGAGGCATTAAGCCAGAGAAGATGATTTGGGACGTCAGAGCGTATGTTACTCCCTATGGCGTCTGACTGCGTTCACCTTGCATTTGCTCCGCATCCCGAAACACCGTGTGTTCTTCCAGCACTGGGCCATCTCCCGACTAAATTCACTCTCAAGTTGTCAGGGACCCAAGGGGACTGAATGGAGAAATAGATTTTATGACAAGGTCAGGACGCCTTTAGCGTGATGGCATTGAAGAAATCAATCTGAAATATCCCCTTTTGGCATTTTAATGAAGGAGGATGTCTGTGTGTGTAGGAATGCGTTTCTGTTAATCTGTGGTGACACGTTCTGCCGCTGACTCCCCGGCGGCCTCTGCAGAAGATGCATTTTGTTTTGTCATGTACAAGGAACAACAGTCACTTGTTTATCAGTGACAGCATCGATGCGTATTTTTCTGCAGATGTACCGTTGTCTTGTAGCTAGGTATTGAGGGTGTTAAAATGACCGAGTACACAAATAATTTAAATATTGGTTAAAAAAAGCAAGGCTGAGAATGTGCTTGGGGTCAAACAAGCATGTGAAGTTGTAGGTGGGAGAAAAGGAAAGGAATGCTTGCAATAATAAGGTGGTTACGTTTCTGCGATGTCTTTCACCTCGGATTCGCAGAGTGCTGTGAAGAGAGTCATCGTGGGGATAGCAAGACACCCTGGGAGAGAAAATCAATTTTCCTCAGGCGAAAGCAGCTGTTGCTTAGCCTCGCACAGCACCAGCACCTGCCCCTTGGGATGGGAAGTGCAGCTGTAGGGGAGATTAAGGCAACAAAGTGGGTTGGGGTTGGGATGGAGACTGCCTGAACGGTGTGTCCTTGCCCAAGCGCACTGCTTGCAATGCAGCACAGGGGGTTTATTTAGCATGAACTTGGAAGGGAAACAAGAAGAGCTGCTTCAAAATGTGGTGCAGTTTGAAAGTTTCAGCGTTTCTCACAGCTGAAAATGAGTGGGGAAAGCAGTGAGTGCTTCCCTCCTGCCCAACTGCCAGATAATTGACATTCTGTAGTTTTTGAACATAGAGGGAAAAGGGGAAAAAAAAAAAAAAAGGCGCTAATCCCCCCTCCTTTCCTTTCATGCTTCTTTCAAAACAGCGTTTAGCTGAAGTTGCCTAAATCTGGAGTGGGAATCTTCCAGCTGGGAAGAAAGGTGCACTCACTTGCAATTGCTGATCGTAGCATGCGAGTGTGGACTTGCCTGGAAAAAAAAAAATGTGGCTGATGAGGAGAAGATGAATGAAAAAAAACCAAATACAAGGTTTTCACAAAACATCCAGGAAATCTTTTCACTCAAAGACTTGGAGGAAGCAGGTGGTGTGTGGCAGCCTAATGAACGTACACTCTGGTTAGAGGGAAATCTGCTCTTGGGTTTTGCTTGTTGTTGTTAAGGGTTTGTCCAGAAAATGCCTCACTTGAAGCATCCAGCAAACTCACAGCTGAAATCACCCCTGTTTCGAAAGCAAGATCAGGTTTTATTTAGAGAGTACAATAATAAGGTAGTGATCCCTTCTGGTGATTTTTTTTTTTTGTGGCACCCAGTAAATACTCAGTTATAAGTATTAACTTAATGTTAGTCTAGAGGGTGCAACCTGATAAGGTGTAAGGGGAAGAGAAGCCACAGAAGACACTGGAAGAGACATCTACTTGTCAAGTCTGGGGCTAATGAGCCCAAGGACCCCAAAAAGCTCATAGATGGAGTAATTTGATAGTACATAAAGGTGAGTGGGAAGGAGGCTGTTTGAAACAGCATCTTTTTTCTTCCATACGTGATTGGGAGGATTTTAGCTGTTTCTGTTTCTTTTCCCAGCTAAAAGCACTACAGAAATGTTGGTACTTCTGGACTGACCCTCCTGCATGTGCTTTGAGATGGCAGTGGTTTGCATCAGGTAAAAATCTGACAGGTCCGGGACAGCAGAGAAAGTGGTAGGCTGGGAAAGAGGGAGATACTTCACATCCTTATGCTTTTGAGTTTGACCATAAAAATGAGCAAGGTTATTAGAGGATTTTTGTTTTCTTTGTATTTGCTGGGAAAAGATGTCTCAGAGCTGGGAGAAAGCCTTTGGAATGAGGCTTAGGAAGAAAGGGGGAGAAAAAAGTCATGTTTTCTTTGTCCCACCCTCAGCCCATCCTCCCCTGAAAAATAACAAACTGATACAATAGCCTGAAAACAAGTCTGAGGAGACATACTTGCAGTGTGTGTCTTGGCATCGAACAATACAGCCGACTCCCACAACTACATGTCTCTTTCCAACCATCATAACCATCTTTCTCCTCCCTGGGGAGCACTTCCTGGAGAGCTGGCACAGCCCGTGCTCCCCCGTGCTCTCGGGCTTCAGAAATTTGGGTGTTATCCTGGCTCTATCCCAGGCTTCTTATGGAAATGTCTCTTGATCTTTCTATAAAAAATGAAGAGATTATGTCTCCTTTTTTTTTTTTTCCCCCCCCTAATTTGTCAGCTTAGTATGCAAGCTCATGCTGACTGCTCCTCGCTGTTGGAGCATAGTCTGAGGGTAACAGTGGCTCTCGTTGCCATCTCCTTGCCAGTAATAATAGTATCAGCCTCAGGCTTTCTAGCGCTGAGCAGGTAGTTGGGAGTTCAGCAGTACTCGAGCTTAAGCTTTTAACGATTTTCTGTAATTAAAAGTCAATAGCCATTATTTAGAAGTGCAGAGTCCTTTCAGAGGGAGGGATGCCTTAGTGAGAGGTGGATGCGTACCCTGGTACCGCCTGGCCCAGCGCACATCTGTGTGGAGAGGTAGCCCCTGCTATTGCACACCCTCTTGTGGCTTGTCCTAACAGCGGCTGCGCTGCAACATCCCCTGGATGGTGAGAAAAAGTCCAATTTCACAGGTACCCCCAGGAATGCAACACTACTAAGATAAGTTTGGATACTGCGGTGTTGTCTAGTTGCCCCCATCATAAAGAGGGATTGCGATAGTATTGCGCTGCTGTTAGGGGGATGAGGGGGGGGGAAGATAAATTTCTGTGTGTGCAAGCATGTGATGTTCAGCCTGACTGCAATAAATTGTAATTTCAGATTAAGCGTGGTTTAGTTTGCCAGCTTCCATTTGTACCTGAGCTGCAGACTCCAGTGGAGAATAAAGCCCAGCTCTGGGCTGACGTGGTCTCTGGCAGACACGTTTAAGGCAAAGCAAGGTCGGGAATGGTTGAGCAGATGCTGGGCCACATCATTCAAGGACTAGATCATAATTTGCCCTATTGGGAAAGCAGTTGTGCTACTCGGTCTTTTCCTGCAGCAAATTACAGTGTCTGTGTTTGGTCTTTTCCTGGAAGTCTGGGGTCCCTGCGGCGCGATGGGCTGTCCCTGGGGCTGCGGCTGCAGTCCCTGGGACTACATGTTGCACAGCAGCTGGGGACTGCCAGGGACAGGACCTCTCCAAGGAAAGCGCCTCAGTCTCTGCCAGCAGAGATGCGGTGCAGTGGATTGCCACCGTCCCAGAGCTGAGGAAAGCCCGGGCAGCCATCCTGCCCACCCACTTCCCACGGGAAGAAGTGTGGCAGCTCGTTTCTGTGCAGTCTCATTTCAGAGTCCTATAGCACAGGGATGGGGAGGGCTGAGCATGTTGGTCAGGCTAGTTTTATCTCCTTTGACTCCCTAGTCCATAGGAGAAATAACCAAGGGCGGGGGTGGGGAGGCTGATGGCTTCTCCTGTTCCTATACACCTTCGGTGATCCAGTTCTGCCCCAATGCTTTTTGGGAGGCTGAGACTCACCACAAACCTTATTATTTTGCAGCTCCTGTCTCTTCTTTCAAAAGATACCAGCCGATAATGTTCAAAAGCGCTTTGCCTCTTTCACCATCCATGGCCTTCAGTCCCTCCTTGCCTGCTCCCTCCTGGCTCTGTGCGTTTTGTGGGTCCTGCTGCAGCTCTGGGTCACGCAATGAGGTTTTGCTCCAGCCCCAACACAGCTTTCACCATGTTTCTCCTGACAGCAGGAAAAAATGCTCTTGGCCCTTAGGAACTGTAAATAACCCCGATGATGCAGGCTTTTTATTCTCTTTATTTGTCTGTGTGTCAGATGGAAGCTGTACCCCCGGGTGCTCAGGGACGTGTCAGTAATGGACCTGTCAACTTCCATCTTGGGGCAGAGAATCAGCATGCCAGTCTGTGTTGGAGCAACCGCTATGCAGCGCATGGCTCACGCTGATGGAGAGACGGCTACTGCTAAAGGTAAACCGTACAAAGTCCCCCCCACACTGAGTTAGAGAGGAACAGAGTAATACTGTGCCTGCTAGTTGTGAAGCCCGGGTTGGTCTCTTGCTCCAGATGCTGTGGCCAGGAAGGGTTTGGGTTGCTGCTCGGAGTAATCGGGTTGGGTTTCTTTTGGTTTTGTTTTTTACTTTTTTCCTTTGCCTGTTTTGTATGGGGGTTCTCCCTTGCCATGAAACAGGGATGAAAAATGCAGTATGTGAGAGGGGAATCGTTTGTAACGAACACAAAACTGAAAACTACGTCTATCTATACATCTTTCTATACGCTCTATAAATACAACTATATAGATATTGTCATGGCAACATTCTTCCTGTTACAGAACTGTGACAGAAATTCAGGAGCTTTTGCTTGTCTGTGAAAAATAGTTTGAAGAGAGCTCCTTGAGAGCATCCCAGGGAGCCAGCGAGATAAGGGTCCCTCTGGGATAGATGCTGCACAAAGATGTTGCCAGCACGGAGGCTGCAGCCTGAAAGGCTGCAAGAAATGAGACATCAGCCAGAATTCAGATGTGAAATGGGTTCTTACTCCTTTAACCCGAGCTGCAGGATGACACAAAATCAGAGAAAGGTGCCTGTTGCATACAAACAGTATTGTCCTGTGTGTTTCAGTGCTTTAACATTAAATGAAAAAGGACACAAAACATAAATAGGCAATATTTAAAAAAAAATAAAATCAAAATGATCCTGCACATGATTGAGCTATTCATCTAACAGTGTTTCCATGACCAAGGCAGCAAATGCTGGTGTGAAGTCAGTCTAATTATATGCCCTGCAGTGGGAGCTGCTCTCAAGTCTTGTTAAAAAGCCACATCACTGCAATGTGCACCGTGATGGGCTGCAGCACAACTCCAGCAGCAATCTCTTGTAAAAGCAGCTTTCCCTGCTTTTATAGTATGTTTGGGGATACGTTTTTCTCCTTCCCAAGAGATTCATTAGGAAGTCAAAGATTTTATGCCTATTGTATGTGCCAGCACGTTCCACACGATGGAGCTCCAATACCTTGAATGGGATTACGAAGCGGCGTCCAGTGGGATGCCTTGGTGCGGTCCTGTCCTTTGGCAGCTCTTGAGGATTATTTCTGGCCCAGGTTGTGCTGGGAGGAAACTCTGGAGCATTATACTGTTAAGTTCAAACATATTAATGCAATGTTAAGAAACACGCAAAATTCAGGATGTTTCTTCACAAAAATTCCCACTGATACTATGGCCTGGCACGTTTTAAGGCATAAATCTCTAACAGCATGTAGAGTTGAGTGGTACAATGAGGCAGACTACCAGGGCTGAGTTACGGTTGTGGTACATAACTTTTAATTTTGGAATTTCCTGACTTATTTTGTGCTTACATTTTCAAACTTTAACTTATGATTATTGCATTTAATGCTCTTAGGTTTTCAAGCTAGGAGAGCTTGGTGTTCTGGCAACGGTTTCAATGTGCAGTCAAAGAAACATATCCATGGGAGTTGGTAAATTTTTCATCGCTTTCAAAGGAGAGCATAATTAAAATCGCACCCTCTGTATTGTATTAGTGTTTCTTGTAGAAAAAAATAAGGCTTCGGTTTTGTGCTCTGTTAGAGGTGGAGTGGGATGTTCAGTGCCAAGCTTTTCCTTTGACCTTATAAGATGGCAGGGATTAGCTGTAAAGTACGTGTTTGGCTTAAAGGTTCCCTTAAATTTGGGACATTCAGCATCAGGGGGGTTTGCTACATCCTGCTCCTTTTTAAATTCTGCATCATCTCTGAAATACAAAAGAACAGATCGTTCGTTGCTTTAAATCGGCTTTTGCTTCAGCCACACCAGTTTATGCAAGCCAGGCAAGTCTGATCCATAGCTTTGTGGCTGTTGCAAAGCCTGGCATGCTTTGTAAGCTTCACTTTTGGCTCAGGTGTGTAGGAAGCGATGTACGTGGTGGTGTTTCGCTCTTGTGACAGCCTTTGAAAAGCGTGGTGTCGCCTGCATCTTGCCTGTTCGCAGCCAGGGAAGCTGGTGTTGTGTGCCCCGGCTCGTGTTGGGGGCCACGGCAGCTGCCCAAGAGAGCACCCACAGCGCGTGTGCTCAGCAGGTGCCTCACAGAATTTCAGAGTTGGAAGGGACCTCTAGAGATCATCTAGCCCAACTCCCCTGCTAAAGCAGGATTGCCCAGAGCACATTACTCAGGACTGCATCCAGGCGGGTTTTGAAGATCTCCAGAGAAGGGGACTCCGCAAGCTCCCTGGGCAGCCTGTGCCACTGCTCTGTCACCCGAACTGTAAAGAAGTTGCCTCAAGCAACACATCTGCCTCGTTGGGATTAAACCCTGAGAGACAATCTTGGGTCCGCACTGTCCTTCCCTGCAGAGCAGGGTGGTGCAGGCAGCAATCACTACTCCTTCCCCTGCCTCTCTGTGTTTTGAGAACGATGCCTGATTGGCCCAGGGAGTTCTGTTATGTGACAGCATTTTGCTTTGAACTGCTCCACTCTTCCAGCGGGTTTGCCTGCAGGTTGCAGTGTAGACGTCCTCTCTAGGGATAAGGGCATGTCATGGTGTGTCTCATTAGGTAAAACTCCCTGCCCTCACAACCCCTTGCTTTGGGGATTGTCAGGGTTTTGGGAGCTGCTGCTCCTCGAGGGATGGATGCTCTCCTGCAGTGACCAAGCTGGTGGAGAGGAGCATGCGTCGTACGCAAGATAAGGCAAAGTCTGTCCAGCTTGCCTTAGAGACACCTTCATTGACAATTCTGTTTCATTAGTAAAGGATCTTTTTAGGGAAAAACATTCAGTTGTCATTTTAAAAGTTCTTGGTGATGGGCAATCCAACACATCCAATTCCACTCCGAGCAGTGTAAACTGTGATCGTGGTCAGAACTTGCACAATTTCAAATCCAGATGTTGCGTTTTGCTATACTTCTATCAGTTAACCTTTAAAAATAAAGGGGGTGGGGTGGGGTGAAGATAGACCATGTAGGCTGTAATAAGGTTAGTCCTCAGTTTTCTTTGACATGTCTAAATGGACCTGGAGTCCTTCCTTGTAGAGAATGCTCTCTTGTCCTTGAAATGATTTCAGGCAGTTGTTCCAGTTTTTCCAGGCCTTTCTTCAAGTATATTCCCTAGTATTTTAGTTGTAGTTCATCAGTGTATGTGGCAATTTTCCAAATAATGGATTTTCTGTTCAGTAGAAACTGAAAAATTGGGAGGAAAATTGTTTTGGATTATCTGAAATGTTTAATTTGATCCAAACCACGATGTTTTATTTCATTTTCCTACTAGCTAATGCTTTTAGCCACAGTTGTTTTGAAACAAAAGCGTTAGCTCAGAAAAAAACATTTCCATTTTGAAAATATCAACGCATGACATTTTGACTTTGGTGAATTTGTCTTGTCCTTCCCACTCCAATTTCAACCTCTTTAACTAAAAATATTTGCCAAATTTGATGAATAATCTTAGCCACCATTAAAGAGCAAAGGGCTATTTTCAAAACATTTTTCAACAGAAATTTTCTGATTCTACATGATGTTTTTTCACTTGTCCATCAGAAGATACGCTATTCCTCTATACAGAGACATTCGTTTGCCATCCTGACTTCATGCTGTGCTTGCAAACCAGTGTGATCCCAGTATCACCCCCCTGAAAGTGTTGGAATACTTGTGCTTCTGTAAATAGAACCCACCTCCAAGCACACCAAAACAAAATCTTGTGCACCATCCAGCTGCTGTGCAGGAAATAGCAACTTTTTGAAACCTTAATTGATTGTAAACAGATACGTAGCATTATTTTATTGAGATTTCTGTTCTGTTTTGATTGCTGCTAATTACATAATGCTCTCTTACTGACCTTACACTCTTGTGTTTTAGCCCAGAAAGGGGTATTGCAATACCTGACTTCTCTCAGACTTGCTGAAAATCAGGCTCAACAGCCTGACTGTTTTCTTGGCCAGATTTCTTGATAACTTTGAATGCTAGTTGCTCAGGTCTGATGATTTTATGTTTACCCTCTGCAATTGCTCTCAAACATCTTTCTGAGTTACTGCTGACGCAAGAAGGGTTTCACCACCACCTGTGATGTGACTACACCATTTACTTTGCCAAATAGAGAATAGGAATATTGACTGAAAATCTACCCTTTTTAGTTGAGTTGCTGGCAGCTCTATCATTTCCACTAGAGACGGAGCAGCACCTTTGTTCCTTCAGCTCTTAACAGACTTCTACTGTGCTTTTTGTTTGCTTTGACGCCGCCGAGCATCTGAATTCACGTTCCTTGTGCTCATCGGACATGACCGTGACCGGAGGGATTTTGCAATCTGTTGCTTTTTGTGCTCAACCACAGTGAAAATAGCAGGACTTTCTACCCATCTTTCACCTATTTCCTATGCATTGTTCCAAAAAAAAAAAAAAAGATAATTTTGAGGTATGGCTGCTCCCCAGTCATTGAGAGGTCAATATTCATATGGGACAACATGGCCTGAACTGACCTGGCCCTGACTCCCCCCAGAGACCAGCATGGCCAGGGGACTTTCTGCTGCAAGTGTACGCAGGCTGTCTAGCATGACAGCCCTCCTAGACCAGCTAGATCCATTTTGGCCACGCGTATTTTTCCCTGCTGCCTCCAGCCTTCCTGCACAGCTGACAAAATGTGTTGTGTCAACAAAACTATGGTAGGCACAACTCGCACGCACTGTTTTGTAAGGGGTAAGTGAGGTAAGGGTGGGCAGGGGATTTCTCAGCCAAGTGTGTTTCGTCAAGAGAGTAATGTTAAGTACTTTAAACAACTCTGTTGTAAACATCTCATCTGGAGGTGCAGCTCCAAGAAACACAGCTACCTCTCTTGAGAAATACCACCGTGACAAAAGGACATCACATTGATCCCAAGTAATGTCCTCTGTCCCCCTAACTTGAGGACAGTGGATTCACTGGTGGATTCAGGGAAGAATGACCACAGCAGGGCAGTTTGCCTGCCATGCTTCGGAGGTGCCCCTAAAAGGGAAATGATGGGAATTTGCACAGCTAGAGAAAAATAGCAAGTTCCCATTCCCATACAAGGTAGCCGTGAAAAACATGCAAGCTTAAACTGGGCTCTTCTCCAGTGTCCTCCCCTGGAGTATGTTGCCTCTGGGTTGCCCATACCCTTCCCAAACTGCTTAATGAAGTGATGTCCCATTGGAGGGGAGAAGGAGACCCTGAGGTTTCAGGTTGAAAAAAGGGCTAAAAAATGTTATCAGTCTCTTCTCCTGCAAACTTCCCAAGTGGGTCCTGTTCCATGGTCAGCCTTGATTTATGCGGAATACTTCAGTTGAGTTCCCCAAGAAGGAGGAAAGCCCCATTTTATCGAGGTGTTTGTTCCCTGGTGAGAAGGTATGTCCTTGCTCATGGCTCCCCTGGGCTCAGCACAGGCGGGGAGCAGCGGGGCTGCGAAACCTGCGCCCGCTCAAGGCAGCCGTGGAGCAAAGGCTGGGAAGCTCCCCTTTCCCAAGCACCCCACCAATTCTAGCTGCGTTTGGCCCTGAAACAAGGTTGAGTACCAATAACTCAAAGCTTTATCGTCCTGATATTGAAAACTTCCCCAGCCTCCTGTGCGTGGCTAACGCCGTGCTCTCTGTGCTGTCATTGACCTCAATGGGAGGCTGCAGTGTGTACAAAGGTAAACGTATGCGTTGGGTAGTGCTTGGGATTAAAAGAAGACCCGGGGGGTGAGGAGGGGGAAGCCTAAACGCAATCTGAAATGGCATGAGGAAAGGCTGGTTTACAAAAATCTGATGTTTAAACTCTGGCAAATGTCACATATTGCTGCAAGAGCATCCTGTGGGAATATGGATCCAGTAGTACTGATTTGTAATAATAAATAGAGGTATTTGCAGCATCCCAAAATTGAAGTGTAAAATATCGTTGGAGGAAATGAATTGCTTCTGTTTTCTTCAACTGCAGCTAAATGTGCAAGAAGTGGGAGTATATTTTTAGCAAAACCTGATTTGAGATAGAAAATAAATAAATAAAAAGAACCTGGCAACACTTCAGGACTATGTATCATATGTTTTTGAGAGTCTAGAAAATTTTCAAAATAAGCTTTAAAATGATCAAGATAAAGCGCAGATCAACCAAAACTGGAACTTGGAATCTCTAAAACTTTGAAAAATTTTGTATGTGTGAACTTTTGAATTTGACTGTGCAGATCTAAAATAAGTGTGTTTAGCTGGTGCTTTACCAGAGAGTCGTTAACTTTACAGGACAGATAAGAGGAATTTTGTAAGTATGCTTTCATGAAAATGTCATAACTCCATTTGGCATAGTAGAAGTCTGATCGAAGCAAACTGCTTAAATCTAATCCTAAATAAGATGAAAGCGTTTTTTTCTTTATTGCTACACAGGCAGATAAGTTGAAAGGATATTGTGGTATTTTGTGTTTAAAACCTTCTCTCCACCAATATATTTTATTGTGCAATTTCTATTTTAATTTTTGCTTTCGCAACTATTCTTGAGTCCGTAGGGCTGTAGAGGTAGACTTGAGACTAAAAGTAAGAATGGAAACAAATGGATACCTAAAGGCAGGTTGAACCGTAACGTGTACATTTTTCCCTTATCTGATCTGAGGGTTTTGCAGTTGCAGGGTTAGCAACCCACCCTCTCATTCGTGAACTCCGATTTGACACAGGAGCGCAGATCCCTTGTTTCTCAGCACCACTTAACGGACTTGGCTTGGCAAAACACTTAGTATGGGATTTGCGATAACCCACCACAGGTGATTTTAACAGGCCTTTAGGCATTCAGTATGCATGGGTTCTTCAGAAGAAACTCATTTCTAGGTACTTAATCTGTGAGAAGGAACTATTGTCAGTAATTTTAAGGGGAGGAATGAAGTGGCTACAATGTAGAGAACTTGGGGTCATTGCTACTGTATTTCCAGTGATTGAAAGCTGCCCTGGTGGCCCTGGGAAGGTGTAACCAATTTGTTTGAATAAGCTGTTTGTAAGTTTCCACTCTGAGACTTGTAATCCTGATTTAATAAAATGTCATCATAAAGACCAATTTTTTAATCCTCAATGGGCAGGAGATGACGTTTTGAAACAGAGGTGAATTTACATTAAAAATACGCATACTGCAGCAGACCAAGAAAAATAAGGCTTTATATAATATTTTTGGGGTTTGCAGTGTGTTTTCCTTTATTTTGCATCAAGTGACAGATTATCCCTAACAGAATAAGTGAAAGATTTATAAAAATATAATTCTATGAGGTTAGCTGGTTTGTAGTGCAGCCTGGGTTGGAAATCGCCCCGGGGAGGCAGCCAGCACAAACCCTCCAGCTGCTTCATCCCGTCTGGGATTGTTCGATGACATTTAACCTCGGGGCTACCCACCCCTCGGGAGTGATTTCACTCCACAGCTTTTTGAAGGTAGAGGAGGAGAGGCCAAAACACATTGGGCATGAGCACCCATGCTTTTGGCCTCAGTGAAGACTTTGGAGACCACTTGTCTGTTGTACCAGCTCATCTTTGGCAGCAGCACTAAGGAGAAGGACTTGGGGGTGTTGGTGGATGAGAAGCTCAACATGAGCCAGCAATGTGCGCTCGCAGCCCAGAAAGCCGACCACAGTCTGGACGCATCAAAAGCAGTGTGGCCAGCAGGTCAAGGGAGGGGATTCTGCCCCTCTACTCCGCTCTCATGAGACCCCACCTGGAGTACTGTGTCCAGCTTTGGGGCCCTCAAGATGAAAAGGACATGGACCTGTTGGAGTGAGTCCAAAGGAGGACGATGAAGATGATCAGAGGGCTGGAGCACCTCTCCTATGAAGACAAGCTGAGAGACTTGAGGTGGTACAGCCCGGAGAAGAGAAGGCTCCAGGCAGACCTTATAGCAGCCTTCTAGTACCTAAAGGGGGCCTACAGGAAAGATGGGGAAGGACTCTTTATAAGGAGTGTAGTGATACGATGATGGGTAACTATTTTAAATTAAGAGAAGATTTAGATTGGCTATTAGGATGAAATTCTTTACTGTGAGGGTGGTGAGACACTGGAACAGGTTGCCCAGAGAAGCTCTGGCTGCCCCATCCCTGGAGGTGTTCAAGGCCAGGTTGGATGGGGCTTTGAGCAAGTGGGAGGAGTCCCTGCTCATGGAAAGGGGTTGGACCTAGATGATCTTTAAGGTCCCTTCCAACTCTAACCATTCTGTGATTCTATGATCTTTGTATTTTCTTTTGGGGTATTTTGGGTGGGGACTGCTGCCTGGGATGTGCTTTTCCCACTCTCAGTGAGATTGGAACTACTTTTTATTGGCAGAACTGTCAAGCTTTATGTGTGGAATCACACAATGGATGTGGGGTTCCTCTCCTTCAGGCCACAAGACAGGCAGCGAAAGTGTTGAAGCAAAGAACAGTGGAGCTTCCCCCGTGAGTCTTTCAATGAGGTTGTCAGCGGGACTGTGTCCTTCCGTTTTTACTATGCTCCTCAATACTGTGTAGGGATGACAACAGGCATTTGCTAGAAGAGCACTTCAAGAAACATAGGTTTAATGCTAGTGAACATTTTGGGGGTGGGAGAAAGGCAAAATGCCATGACTGAAATGCTCAAGGGAGAGCGTGTGGCAGTGGTGAGGAGGACTGATGAGCAGTGTTGGGAGTGACAGACCCAAAACACCAGTCTGCAGCAATGTGGCAGTGTACAAAAAGTAGGAAGCCTTAAATGCATTTTTTTTTTTTTGATCATTTAAAACTGTGCGCATGTGTATGTCCTTAAACATATATGCCAAAAATTCTGATGAGTGGTAGCCAGAGAATAAGCCAGAGAGCTCTCTCAGCAGCCCACCACTGTTAGTAACTGCTAACTATTAATGTCGCGTTCCCTGGAAGGCTGAAAATGTGTTAATGTTGAGGAAAGGTAGTGTGAAATTACATGCACCAACACACTCTCACAAGCCAAGTGCTCCTGTTTAGAGGACCCTCTGTGTTTTGGATAGTCTTGAATATAACTTTGTGTTTCTCCAGCCTGCCATGCAATGGGGACAGGGATGATGCTGAGCTCCTGGGCCACTTCTTCCATTGAAGAGGTGGCTGAAGCTGCTCCAGCTGGTCTTCACTGGCTGCAGCTTTACGTGTACAAGGACCGGGAGGTTACCAAATCCCTCGTGAAGCGTGCGGAGAGGGCAGGCTACAAAGGAATCTTCGTGACAGTGGACACGCCGTTCCTTGGCAGGCGCATTGACGATGTGCGCAACAAGTTCCAGCTTCCTCCCCACCTCAGGTAGGTGCCCACTGGTGAGATGTGGGATGGGCACATGGCAGTGCCATGGTCACCGTGATCTGCTGTGGGGAAAATTTGTCTCTGGCACAAGGAATTTCTTCCAGGTGCCACCTGCCACACTGGGCAAAAAGACCAGGGAATGGAGCACATATCTCTCGCTGTGCTTGGGCTATGATCTGCTTTGGGTCAAAACTAAGCTTGTGGTCTGCAGACTGTAAAAGTCACTGTGCGCCAGGCAACACGAGGCTGCAGACTGATGAAGTTAGAGTGATGGGGCCCTTCTTTGTGCATCCATCAATACATTCTTGGATATCTTCAAAATTCAGCTGGACACAGCCCTGCGTGTCCTGCTCTGACTTTGAACTTGGATTCAGCTGCAGAGTTGGCTGTGCTCTGAATGGGGGCCTGGACTAAGTGGACCAAATGTCCCTTCCAACTGATGTTATGGTCCCTTCTAACTTATGTTATCCTATGACACCGCACTGGCTCCAGGGCCACGTTGCTACCATCCACGAAGCCCCTTTCCCAGCAACTTCAATTCTTCTTTTAGTCAAATACAGAAACACATGGGGATCAGCCTTTCTAAATTCTCCATGAGGACAATTTCCTCCCCCATGTGTGGTTTGGGACATTTTCTGTATCCCAGAAGAATTTGTGGCCTCATGATTGACTTCAGCACTAATTCTAATTCCTCTACCCTGCAGGGTCTATACAGCATTTAATTTTAACAGCGTTATCCAGTGGTGTTGTAAGGGCACGGATCTCACTAGCCTTCTGTAAATATAAATTAGTAGACTGTAGAGACCACCCTGATAAGCATATGCTGGAATGCTGGCATAGTGTTAGCAATGTATTTAGTGGATGGGATATCCAGGACTTGGGTTTGCAAAATGGTGCTAAAAATCTTGTGAGAAACTTGCAAGTAGGTCTTGGTAGTGACCGCAGTCTGCCACGGCATGTGTTAAGACTACTGTTTGCTCTTATTCAGAGCCTGCAATTGAACACAAAAATGGAAAGAAAAACAAAAAAAAAAAAAGGATAGCTGAATGTATTTAGAAGCAGATTTAACTATGATTTGAGTTCTGGGTGAAAGCTAGTTTGGAATATTATCAATGGATATGAAGTGTTTTTCCTGTGTCTCCTAAGGCTGTTGTGTTATGTTGTGCTATGTACATACAATATGGAACTTGTATATAGCGAGAAATATAGTATCACACCACGTCTGTCGTCTTTTTCATAATATTCAAATTGAAAGTAAGCCATGGGACTCTGCAATGAATCTGATCCTTCACTTCACAGATAAAAAAACCTCCAGAGCTCGGGATGTCGAATCTCCCCCATACGCTTGTACTTGAAGTTAATAGATGATATGATGAAGGTTGACACTGCAACCTTAACTCTGCCTATGATTTCTGTATTAAAGTACAATCTTAGAGGAAAGCACCATAAAACAGAAAATCCCTAACAAATCTAACATTAGAGTATGCCCTATATAGTAATCCTGCTATAGATTTGTGATTAACAAAACATTAATGTTACACACTGTCATTTTGCCTTAAAAAAAAAATAAAAATCTTTAAATAGCTTGGGGGGGGGGGCAGTATAATTTTAAGGCCTGGGATTAAAGAGGTTTTGAATATGCGTCAAATAACCCCAAAATATTTGAGGAAAGCAATACAGCATTTCACTTTGACCCCACCTGACTGAACCGTAACCAGGTTTCGTTTGAGTGAACCATGTGAAATAATATGAAGTTGGAGTAATCTTTAAAGGTTCAAATTAATCACTTCAGATTTCAGAACGACCCTCGGACAGTGTTTTGTTGCAGAGTTGGCGGTGAAACTCCCCTAGCGCAGGGCTCTGCTCAGTTATGGGATAACTTTTTCTTGGCTTCAGTTTTTCAACAAAGTTTCAAAGCAACAACAAGGTGCCATTGTGCTCAGAAACGTATGTAAGGCAACATTCATTCAAGTGTTGATCTGCATTCCACAGGCCAAGAAAAACAACAGTTATTTATATAATCTTATCCATGGTTCTGTTTTTCTCTGGGTACCCCACCCTCCACAAACCAACAGCTGGAAAGCTGGATCTTGCTGGGAGCCTGCTCCTTTCTCATTTTCTTCGGGGCCTGGAGCTCAACAGAAAAGCCATGTGAAATGCTACTTGTTGCAGGCATGAAATCAGCAGTGAAACTAGCCAGTTTCCATACAAAACCACTGTTCATTTCCCAAAATGTGGAATATTAGTATAAAATAGGGCAATGTGGAATGACACACAGTTTCTGAAGAACAGAGTGATCAGTCGCATGTGGGACATGGGTTTCCTTCCTGGTACTGGTGTTGCCGATGGTGGTTTAATGCTTGTGAGCGCTCAGGGGCTGGTTCAGTTTTCTAATGCAAGCACAGCCTGAATTTCTCTATTTGCCCTCCTTTCCTCTTCTCCTGCTTTGTCTAGTAAGGCTGTGAACGCTTTGATGCAGGTGCTTTTGTTTATCATTCAGTTTCTAGAACTGGTGAGGTTGATTTGGTGCTAATGAGCAAATAACAGCTGATGTTTTCATAAGAACTTGATTTTTTTCCCACCTACAATTTACAAGGAAACATGCAAAAAAGACACAAGGTGAACTGGTTGGATGTTGGTCTTGTTGGACAGATGAAAATTATTAATTCAGGCTGAATGCTGCAAGGCTTCATGTAGATCCATCTAACTCATGGACCTTAACAAAATTTCCCTTCTTCCTTCTCCCCTCTCACCTACCCAATCCCCTATTCCATCCACTAGCTGAATTCCCTGGATTTTGAAAAAAAAAACCAAAACAAACAAACCCAAAACAAAAACCACCCCAAAAACTAAAATCAAATTTGCTGTGTGAAAGCTAAGGGGCTCTTTTGTTGGTATGTAGAGGTGCACCTCTTGACTCCAGTTGCTCCTGGGTCATGTTAAGCAAGACTGATGTTCTCTTCTCACACCCAGCCTGTACTACAGGGTCTTAACTTCCCACAGCCTCTGATGCGTTTATCCTCACAGTGCTCCTGGCAGATACCGTTGTTCCTATTTTATGGTGGGAAGCTGAGGCAAAAGGAGTGGCTAAGTGTCGTGCCTGAAGTCACACAGGCTGGAATGTCAATGGAAGGACATATGCTGGAGCCCAAATTAGTGCTCTCACTGCTGGGTTCTCCTGACTGTGGATTTGATGCTGAACCTTTAGATTTTGGACTTTATCCTGTCACTTTTGAAAGCACTAGGATTGTTGCCTTGGGCCAGAGAAACTTGCACCAACATTATCAAATGTTTTGCCAGCCAAAGCTTTTGACTTACTAAGGGTTGTGATCTGACATGCTGGGATAGGCTTTTTCACTCCTGCTCTGCAGTACAGCAAAGGTTGAACGCAGGTACATTGAATGCTGGCATTAGGGACTGATTCACGCCTACAGTGAATCTTTCTCAGACTCTTTTTCTATGTCTTTTGTTGTTTTAGATTAAAAAACTTTTCAAGCAACGACCTGGCATTCTCCTCAGGGAAAGACTTCGGAGACAATAGTGGACTGGCTGTGTACGTAGCTGAGGCGATTGATGAAAGCGTCAATTGGGAGGATATCAAATGGCTTCGAGGGCTGACCTCGCTGCCTATCGTCGCGAAAGGAATCCTCAGGGGTGTGTAGCTCTGTTGCTTCCCATGGGGGAGGTGAAGCATCCCTTCTCACGGAGGCACCGGGGAAGGAAAAGTGCTCGTGTTGGGGAAATTTCTGTAGAATTGCATTACTTTTTAATGGCGAGCATCTGCTCTGTTGAGATGGAATATGGTGGGATCCATGTTCATATTTCTGTGCTGTGCCAAAGCAGAGCCAAAAACAATCAAAGGGGAAAAATCCTTCTCTTCCTCACGTGTGGTTGGGAACCCAGGGACCAAGCCACTCAAAGAAGCAGCTCCTTAAATAAGTACTTGGAGCTGTCAGATGGTTTGTGTGTCTGTGCTACAGGGTTTACCTTGATGCTCAGTAGGTAGGGACTGGAGCCGCTGGTCGCTAAACTAGTCAGCTGGTCGGCTGGCATGGCATCAGTTACAGCTGAAATCAGATGTGGCCAGGAACATTGAACCTGCTCTGTACATTGTGCCTGTAAACTTGAACTCTGATCCAAGTTGTATACCATGTAAAGGAAAGCTGGATTTTTCTTTCTGTCAAAAGGGCACTGAGCACAGTGAAGTGGTTTCATTAAGTATAGATTATTACTATAATGTTGATAATTTTGGCTTGGATAAAATAATTAAGGAAAATAATTTCTTAGTGATGAGTTGTGAGGCATAGTAGAGAAAATAAAGGCTAGCAACCAAAGTGGCTACTAATCCAAAGAGGTAAAATGATCTGCTCCAACATTTCAAATTATTTTTCTGGTCTTACTGCTTATAGATAAAACTATTTTCTGTGTTGAGACAGTGCTTTGGCAGGATGAAGCCCTAAGGTGACTTTGCATAAATTGGCGATGTTTTTTTTTAGTGATGCCAAAATTTCTCTCATCATGGTGTCAATGAGCTCCTAGTTAAGGAAGGGCATATCTTATTTGTTTGGTTGTTGTTGTTTTTTTTTTTTTTTTTCTAGCTGATGATGCTAAAGAAGCTGTGAAGATCGGGGTAAATGGTATCCTGGTGTCAAATCATGGAGCTCGACAGCTTGATGGGGTCCCTGCAACTGTAAGTACTGGTGCCATTATGCAGCCGTAGCGTCTGGTTCTCTCCACCTTTTGGCTTCTTGTTTGCCTTATCTGAACACACAGCAGATGGAGGAAAAACCTGTAAATACGCTTCTTATATGCCTTAACTCACGAGCAGTAATCTCTCTCCACTTTTTTATGTATGTCACATCGTGCTCTGAGTTAGACACAGCTTCCCCTTGGTCAGAACAAACAAAAAAAAAGCCAGAGGAGGGTTTTCATGTGGCTGTTTTTTTCAAGCTACCTGGGCACCCTGTCCTTGGCTGCAGCACTCTGCATGGAAATCCAGAAGACCAATTTCAGATAGGATATTATTGTCAGTTAAATTTTTAGAAATTGGGAAGTCTTTAAGAAATTTTTTCCAGTCTCCTCTTTTACTTCTCCTTTCTCATCCTTTTTTGAAAATCCACCGTTGCCTTTTGCAGTTCACTGAAGGTTTTACTAGAGTTGTTTTTCCCTTTTAATATTCTTCAGAGACTTCTGAAAAATTACAGAGTTACAGAATAGCTAAAGGCAGAATGAAACTCTCTCTTTTTCTCCTTTCAAACATTTTCACCTTTGGAAAAGGTACAGAGTGGTTAAATAACAGTTTTTTCCTTTTTCCTTATCCTTGTCGTGCTACCCTGTGCCTTTTCCAAAGGTGAAAAGGGATTTGAGAAATTCTCAACTGGCAAAAAAGAAAGAAGTAAAGGAAAATGAAAAAGTATGTGTTCAGGCTGAAGGAAAACCCCCAAAATTCCAGTCATCACTCATCTTGCTTCATTTGGTGTGGGAAAGCTGCGCAACTAAAAAGAGAATGAAAGGGAGGAGAATCAAAGGCCAGCTGTGACTGTTGCAATAATTCTAATGTGTCCTTGATGAAAAACCTCCTGTTTTCCATGATGATTTTCTGAAGGGAGAGGGGGACAGGTAAGCCCTTTTTCACTGTGGACTGTTTTGCACGTGAAGTCTTATCTGCTTGGCTGTCCCCCTCCCCTGGAACACCTCTGCTCTCTGCTCTTCCTCAGGGGCAGCTGAGGATTTCCCCAGCTGATTTCCTTCACCTGCTGATTTTCAAAAGTATTCACATGGACCCATTGATCTCCTGGTTGTGTTGGCTGGTTCTTCGCCAGCCAAAATGGCATTGGGGAGCCAAATGCCAGCGCAAATGGTTTTCTAAATGGTTAATGAAGTTGAGGTATTGTCCTCTGAGATGCTCTTGCCTGTCTCCAGGTACTCATTTTGAGAAATGAGAAAGCTGAAGAAATATGAATTAATTTTTTGCCAACTCCAGCAGAACAGAAATTAAACTTGCAAACTTCTTGTGATGAGTTATTCCTTTGCAATACCACAGTGCAGAGAAGGCACTATTAAAGCTGATGCGTTCAGTGGATTTCATTGTACAAAGAATGTATTTCACAATGCAGTTTTCGTAATGTAAATATCTGTGTAAGATCATGCTAAATCTTTCTGTTTTAGAAACATAATAATTTGCTGTAATTTCATGGGTTTTCAGAATGTGAGCTGAACCCAAACTGGTTAATATTTCTAGTGTCTAGTTACAGATTGAGGAAATCTATGTTTTAATTATGGTTTGCATCATACTTTAGTTATTATAGCACTTTATTGTTGGTACAGTTTCTCAGGATGTAGAAAGCGGTCTCTGTGTATGGAAAAAGATCCAAAATATGTTTGGCAAGAGAGCAAAACCAAAGGGAGGGGAAGAAATCACAGCAAGTGCCAAACTTCAAGAAAATTTTAATCCAAATCTAAAAACAAACTGCACTTTCAAGTTTTTTCCCCCATCTCCTAGTAATTTTTTATCCATTAGAAAGGAAATGAATTACATCCGTGTTTGAAAGACATGAATTTGTGTGCCTTTTGTCTTACTACCACACACTGTTTCCAGTCTCCTTAGTACTTGGCTTCTAGTTTTGTGTCTTTCCTGATTTTCATGAATAGGAACTATTTAGGCATTACAGGAATGGTTGCCATGTAATTAATGCTTGAGGCTTGAATTCAGGAGGCTCATCTCTTCATCGGGACCTCTTGCATGGTGTGGACATGTTACTTAACTCCCTGTTTCCTTACTTGTAACTTGGAAACAGTAAAAATCCTTTTCCCCCTTATCTTCATCATTGGTATAGGGGATATGTACAGCTTAGTGAAAGTAACATACATGTGCATCAAAAGAAAGCATTTCCCACCCTGCTCAAAGCTCAGAGGAAAGCTAATTTTTTTTTTTTTTAATGTGAAGAAGTTTGCAATTATTCCTGTAATCAAGATGCATTTTCAAAAGGAAAAAAATCTATTCATTAAAATTTTTCAGCCAACTCTGTGTTCCTTGGGGCACATCTTTCTCTTACTCTGTGTCTATAGGTACAATGCTTGCCTTTGGGCTCCTGGATTCTAGCTGGCCTTTAGTATAAATGAATAATAAATTGTAACAAGAAAGTGAAGGTGATTATTTAAAAAGTGACAGTGATTCAATTTCATCCCCAAACTAGTGAACATTGGAAAATCACTTGATCCCTAGTGAGCAAGGAAAGGCCTCCTCTGGGCTTCCTGTTTCTTATATTCTTCTGAAGTATCTGATACTGGCTTGTGTCGGATACTTGTCGTGGGACCAGATGGCCATTTTGTGTGACCCTGCTGATTCTCATTCTATTTATGTGACTCTCCAAATAAATTTGACCTTTGTATATATCTGCTAACATGCTAAGGCACTGCTGTTTTTCAATACAAAGCTGTGTTATTTGTGCCTACAGTTAGGCATGCAATTGCTCATTTAGCATCTTTAAAGCTTGGATCCTGTATATAAGAAATCATTCAAAAAATAAATAGGGTTATGGAAGCATACAAGTTGTATTCCTGGTTTCACTCTTTTAGATTGATGTCTTGCCTGAAATCGTTGAGGCTGTGGAGGGGAAGGTGGAGGTGTTCCTAGATGGCGGTGTAAGAAAAGGCACAGACGTTCTCAAAGCACTAGCTCTTGGTGCCAAAGCTGTATTCATCGGAAGACCTCTCATTTGGGGCTTGGTTTATCAAGTAAGTTAGAAAAAGCTCAACTTTGTTTTTAGATACCTAGACTCACTGTTTAGGCTTAATGTATGCATGTGTGTATATCTGTGCACATAGGGGTGTGTGTGATGGTGTCTGTGTGTATCCAGACCATCTAATCTAAAATTTGCTATGACAAGTACTCAAGAGTTTTGGTTGTGCATAAAACTTTGTTGGCACACATATATGTCTGTATCTACACACATGAGCTATATGTACGTATAACAGTACATATTTTCTCCTAATCTCCAAGGGTGAAGAAGGAGCAAAAGAAGTTCTCCAGATGCTGAAGGAAGAGTTCCGCCTAGCAATGGCACTGACAGGTGAGACATCAACGTTTCCTCTTGGTAATAACCACCTCTGTTTTGTGTTTCCTCATAGCTGTCATTTGCCCTGGGCAAGATGCTGTGGTAACCTACAGAAGGGAGATGAAAATGTTTGCAATATAAACAGATTGGGCTATGGAGAGACAGGAAAACGACTTGTCATTATCCCTGTCTGATAGATGAGGAACTGAATAGATTAAGTAAAACCAAGTAAAAATGCTTTTCACAAGGACAGTAATAAATCTGTAGAAAATAGTGGCAAATCCTGGGTCCCTAAGGAGTGGGTTTCATCTGACAGGATGTAGATTTCTATGGGATAGAAAAAGAAAAGGTTTAGAGTGAGATAGAAAAGCAGGGCTTTCAACTGATATGTAACTTCTCCTCCAGGGTGTCAGAGAGTAGAAGAAATTGGCAGAACACTGATACGAAGACATCAAGTATTGTTTTCCAAGATTTAGGTCTGAAGACTATTGCCTCATGTGTTGTCCATTGTACAGAAAGCATGCTACCAGACAAAAAGCATCTGCATTCACTCTTTCAGCCTCATCCTGCAATCCTGACGGAGAAGGGGTGGTCTGTAGGAGATCACTTGTTGAAGAAAGTACTTGAAGCAAATTTTACAGGTGTTCCCATATTCTCCTGGGCTCTTAAGGAAAGCTGCTCTATGGGGAGATGTGATTAAAGATGGGCCTTTACACAAGACCAGCATAGAAACTTAGAGGTGTTTTGCAACAAACGCTGATATTAATTTACATGCCTGGAAGTAACTTGGCTGTTAAAATGAAACCATAAACAGAAATGTTTTGATAGCAAACAGCTATTAAAATGCAGAAATTTAAAATGTAAGAGATACGCCTTGCTCACTGTTTAGAGAAACTATACTGTAGATCGTAGAGATTAAGTCTTGCTTTCTTATGAACGCAGTGTCATTTCTCTAGCGACTATGTGCTATTACTTTTTAAGCACGTGGGCTTGTAGCGTGCAGGCTGTAGGCACTCAGAGGACTCTTAGTTGTAAAGAACTGAACAGCAAAGCGAAATGGGGGAAATTCTGCTGTTTAAGTGACACAAACCCCCTTGCAATCAGACAACAGTTATGTATGTGCGTCACGTATAGGTCAGATTCTTGTCTGGTGCAAATCCTTGTAGGCCTATTGCCTTCACCAAACTGTGCCAACTGCACCCAGCTGGAGCCCTGAGTCACATTTTTCACCTGGATTCATTTGCTGACAGTGGCAAGTGAAGGCTGATGCTACCTGGGAGAGTTTGTAGGATTTGCTGCCATGTGCAAAAGAGAAACTTGAATAGATGAGGTATTAACCCATGACTTCGGAAGATCCTAGTGGTTCTATTCAGTTTCTATGCACACCCTTCAGGCAGATAAATCCTAGTGTTATTCACTCTGCTTATGATGAGCATAGAGAGACGTGCAAGATCTGCTCCTCTATTCTCTAAACAATCCAAATACACACTGAATTCAGGAGAATTTTGCAACTGTAAAGAACATAGGAATAGCTTTGTACTGCCAAGTGACCTTTCCCAAAGTGAGCAGGCAAAGGAGGTTACTACTCCTCTCATCTTGGGTAAAACTAAGGGTGGTTCTTCACCTATCTCACTTCTGTTGCCGGTACAGCGATGTTACTGGGAGTAGGGAGAGGCCACTGCAGAAAGGTTTTGAAAATCTCGTTGTGGAAATTTTGTAGTGTTCATTTTAAAGCAGGATTGATTAAAAAAAAACAAAAAAAAGTGCCTTGATTTCACTGTTCCACTGTCACTGACATCACTGGCTCCACCATTTGTTTCCCATCAGTGTCAGGAGGATTCATGCATTCTGACTCTCCCTTTTTGCTCTATTTGAAATATCCCTTATTGAGTTTTAGAGGCAGCTTTGTAATAAAATGATGGAATACTTCAATGTGAACTAAAGCTGGGGCTGGAACTCCAAATGGGGAGAAAACCCAAAAGGCCACATGCTTGCCCTTCGGTTGTAAAATTTGTACTCTTATTTACTGCAGAATGTAGTGTGTTGTGTGAGGGTTGCGTAGCAACAAAATAAAGTTTATCTGTGTAAGGAAATATGAATGTTTCTCAGAGCATAGAGAAGCATAATTTCTGCTGTTTACTGCACTTATCATATCTGTTGCAATGTGGACTGTGTCAGATGTCAATTACAGACTAACTTCAGAAAGACTGTTTATTTTAGATAATATAAATGTTACTTAAAAGATAGGGGCATAATATCTTATGTTTACATGTTTAAGATCTATTTCTAAAGTTTAGAAGATGCAGTTTCCTGTCTTTGCCCCAACCAGATTCAAGGAAAGTTCTGTAACTCTGTGGTCCAGGATAAATTCTGACGGTGAGGAAACCGGTTTTGTTACTTGTGCGTAATTAACTATTTCTAGTTCCTCTGGGATAATGGGTTTACATTGTTTTTTCCTGCTTGTTATCTGAGAATTGTCTGACTGCTTTCCAGGTCAACCCTAGTAAGAATACACATGTATTAAAAACCAAAATTAGAGCCAAATACTGAAAGGCTGTGAGACAGCATTAACAGAAACAAAATTAATTTGCCTGGTAGACTTCTGTTTATAAAATATTCCACAGTGGAGAGAATTTCCCTTGATTTTGAGACAACCAAACACAACTGCTTCTGGAAATTATTAAAAAAAGGTAGGAATTCAGTTTGGGTTTTGATTAGAAAGGAGAAAGACTGAGTGCCTTCAACCATTTTAAAAGCTGAACAATGCCCAGGCTAAGAAAAAAATCTACCTCACAATTGCTTCATCTGGAGAAGCTGAGAAAAAAACATAGCATGTGTAACAGGTGGTGGTCTTTTTGAGATATGTTAAGTAGAAAAATACAATACTTGCCTCTAAAATAACAAGTGAACCTAACAAGTTCTTAAGAACAATTAGTCACAGACTTCAGATCAAGGCATAGAAGCAGGGGGGAACAGAAAGTGTATTATACATTTATGATGCTTTATTATATCTGCCTGTCTGTATGTCAAATAACAATCACAGTGTCTTGATTGTTTTAATTGTAAAATTATTTTCTGACTTTACCTTGGCTATTAAGCCATAGATACCAAGAAAAAGTGTCTACATAGAAAAAGTTCTAATAAGGGAGGAACAGTGAGTGATATTTATGTACCTGGAAAGACAGCACTCAACTGGTGTGCTGGCTGCCTAGCAAAAAAAAACCCAACCCATTTGGGAGGCTGGTGACTGAACAGTAACTGAATGAGATTCCCTAATCGCCTCTGAGGTAGACCAGGAACATTCCCTGGAAAAGGAGATGGCAACTCTTAATGAGAGACTACTTGTAAGATGACTTTTGGAGACAGGAGAGACCAAAAGCAAAACCTGAGAATATGAGAGTACTGTACTTTGGAGAAAGCGGTATCTCTCAAGAGGCTAAGATGTGAGGCAGGATTCTACATACTGATGTTTCATATTCAGCTTACAGTGTTGATTTCTCTAGTGCTGTCAGTTTGGAAGATCCCATTTTTGGAAGCATCCCCACAAAGTTGTCTCCTTGGCCTCAGTGAGCCCATAAAGGATTAAACCCACTGAAGAGAATATGGAAGAATGTGGCACTCTGCAGAGGATGTATAGAAACCACTCGGGAGATTTGGAGAGGCTTCAGCCCTGGCTTGGAACCTCAACAAGTGGACTCGAGAGTCCCATTTCTAGGAAGAACTAAAGTAGACAGTCTGTTTTGAAGTGACAAGGTCAGTGAAGGAGCCTGTGACGTTGTCTGGACATCTAATAGAGCACATCAAGGCTAGACATGCAGGGAGCAGGGTCTCCCTAAAGAAAAACAGTATGCTTCTGCAAAAGACCACTTTGAGCTGCAACATGTTGGCAGTTGGGGCCTGGAGGATAGGTTTGGCTGCATCGGGAATGCATTTGCCATGAGACCCTGGCAGTTAAATACGGCAGAGGAGAGTGCCGAAGCGCGGAGGTGCAGGACTGCAGGCATGGTAGTCTGGTGAGCAGAGGATGGCAGAAATCAACCGAGGGTTGTGAGACCATTTGCCCTTTCAGATAAAAAGTGGAGGAGGAGATTGGTGTAGCTTCGGGACAGATTTTACTCTCGCTCAGCCTGTCAGTTCTTTGAAGCAGAGACCTGCTGCTTTTTCAATGCTTGGAGCCTGCGCACAGGGTGGGGAATCCAGTAAGTAAATAATAGGAGTCATAATTCAGTGCACTGAAGCTGAAGAGCTGTGAAAGACATGATCTGTTTTCTTGTGACCTCCACCTCTTGCTGTGACTCTGGGACACGTTATTGTGTTTTATTTTTACTAGTGGCCAAGTCAAACAAATAGCTATGGAACTGGTAAGAACTCCACCTCCATCCCCAATTTTTCAGGTGAAGCATGAAACTTGTCTGTCTTACTGGGAATTTCTGAACATAAATAAACAGACACTTAGAGTAACTCGCTTTGATAAATGGGCAGTGTAGGTCGGGGCCTGTTGGATATGCAGGCGACTCAAAAATGAAGCAGAGCCAGGGAAGTAGGCAGGAATGGCTCTGTTTTTCTTGGCTTCCCAAATGGTTTTCAGGCTGAAATCAAATACTGAGAGCACGAGGAAAGCTGGCTTCTGAAGTCATGATTTTGCACTGAACCTCACTGTAAGGATATCTCTTATAAAGCTACTTTTGATGTGGAAATTTGGCTCCAAACCACACTGAAAGCCATTATAAATAACCACTTCATCACAGGACACACAGAAGTTGGCTTCCTTGAACAGTCCTAGAAAGCAAGTCTGACCTTATTGAGCCATAACCTCAGCTAGTGTAAAATCAGAGAAGCTCCATTGACTTCATTAGGTTATACTGATTTACACCAGCTGCGACTGTGGCCCACAATACAGCAAGCTATGTCAGCTTTTAAATTCCGTCACTGAGTGTTGAACAAAACCGTTTTTAAAACAAGATTGGCAATCCCAAATTTAGATACTAATGAGACACAGCACTGTAATTGTTTCACGATGCCTATATGTTCCATTTTGTTTTCATTTTGCCTTGCTTCTGTTTTTCTTATCTCCTGCCAAACAGAGAGAGTACCACATATGTTACATTCATAACAAAGATGTTTTGCTGCTTTGAGAATGTGTCCTCCAGATGCAAAATGGCTTTGTGTTGTAGTTCAGCTTCTTCCTTTGCATAGGTACGTTGGTTTTGCGCCAATATAAGAATGCCCTTGAGGGCCAGCCCCACATTTCTGCAGGCTCTGGAGCTCTCAAAGGGGCACGCAGAGGCTCTCCCAGCTGAACTTCAAAGATCTGATTCCCCCTTAAGAGCTTTCCAGCTCCTAAGTCATTATTTCAGATAGGCAGGATGAATTGTGTCCAGGAGCACCCTGATAAGAATGCCCCGAGACCACCAATACATCTCTTCTGTCACAATCTACAGGGTGCTCCTGTACTTAACCATACTGAGTAATCAGTTGCACTGGTGGCACCTTCGTGGTATGGAAGGCTGGTAGGTACATACAGATGGTTTGATCAGGTAAGTGGAAGACATTCATATAACTAGACTGACAGTGATTGATATTGATTATTATTTTATGACAACAGCAGCTGTAAGTTCCAGTCAAGGTCAAGACAGCATCGTGCACTGTGAAGATGCTTTTCTGCAAGCTGCAGCCTCTACCCAGCAGACTCTGAAGTGTAAATTGACAGGTACAGGAAGAGAAAGTCTCTCTCTCTAAAATGAGGACAGAAACAAACCGATTTTCCCAGTTAAGTGGAATTTCTGTTCCACTGCCTTAATTGTAAATCATGCTGGTCTCCCTAAGGCAGATAATTCTGAGGTAGATGCCACATAACACAAATACTCCACAACGATGGGGAGGGTCTGCAGATGAACTACAGAGAAGAGCTGGGCCACAGCTGAGCCTTTAACCTGTGTATTTTTCCTTGCAGAAGGTGGAGGTCCTTACACAACTGGGACTATTTCTTATGCTCTGCCAGTTTGCCAAGCAAAATCTGATTGTGTTGGCTTTGCAGTACAGGAATGGAAGACTTCTTATTTTCTTATTTCTTGCTGGTTGTCTACAATTCAGTAGCATAACATGATTTTGCATGGGTTCTCCACAAGCCCCTCAGTGTACTAACCCCTTTAATTCTGTATACTGTGTTTTATTAGATTTTCTTGTTAGGAGAACTGACAGTAGTGGATTTAAAACACTTAGTTTTCATTAAAAGGTTCCTGCAAACCAAGTACTTATGGTTAGGTTCATTTCATATGAGGTTTGTCTGATATTCAAGAGTGATCACAGAGACTTTAAAGGAAGGTGTACAAATCCTACAATAAGGCAACGTGATATAAATTTAGTTCTTATACAAATTCAGGGTGTGTATTGCACACATTTCCACTTGATATGGCCACATTAAGTTCAGCATGTATTGCTACGGGACCCAGAAATCTAGCATGAATGTGAGATAAACAATCTTCATAACAGATGAGACCTGAATGCTGATCAGAGATGGGAATTTGAAAAGCCGAATCATCTCACCTACCTAAGCTCTCCTCTGAGTCTGTATGCATGCTCTATCAAAGATAAGCTAGCCTGGTGTGTTGAAAAGTGTAGGTGGGATCTCTATTATAATTTTAATACAAGCTGTCGCTGACTCTGGAGTTACATGTCTGCAGCCTTCCCATCAGGTAGTTAAGAGCAGCAAAAAATACGGGATCCGATATAAGCAAATTCCCTTTGACAAGCTTACTTCTTTACACAGGAACCTAGAAAAACTAAAAAAGCGCCCTTCATACAAGAAATTCCAGTGGCAAGCTCTTTGAAAGAGTTACAAACAGAGAAATTCATATTAGGAAAACAGAACTTGGTCACAGTCTTAGGAAATCACAACAACAGAATATATCTGCAAATAAAGAATAAGAGCTGGCAATAATCCACCTCATTTCCTTACTGCCTATTGGTGAGTTCGTTCCACAGCTCCTAATCCATGGCTGCAGGTCCAAAGGTGACAGCATCCGTCTCCGCTTTGTTGTGGCACTGCATCCTGCCTACTGGTGCCCTGTCTGCACCAGCCTTTGCTGCAAAGTCCTTGGTCTTGATCTCGCAGGGAAGCTGGAATAAAAGAGATGACTGGGACCTTTGCGCAGAGTCTTTGCTGTTTGGAAATACTTTGAAATGAGGTGTGGACAGGTGTGGGTGTTGGCGAAGGGCCTTGGGCCAGAAGGTAAGATCTATTTTTCAAAAGTCCCTTACTCAGCATTAAAATTGAAGTCTAGTTATAGGGATTTGCCAGATGGGACAAGGGAACCTGCATAGGTAGGAGTTTGGTGTAAGCCACAGGTGGCCTGTGGGGCTTCAGCAGCACTTTATGTCAGTAGAGAAAGCACCGAGTGCCTCCTCAAGGCAGAGGATCCCAGTCCCTGGTTCCCAGGCTATGCACTGCCAATAGTCATGGTAAAGAAGTTAAAAAGGAGGCTAGCAAAGACCTTAAAGTGCTCTTGCCTACATTGTGTT
Source organism: Charadrius vociferus (assembly GCF_000708025.1). NCBI lineage: Eukaryota > Metazoa > Chordata > Aves > Charadriiformes > Charadriidae > Charadrius > Charadrius vociferus. Next base: position 5,454,040 of record NW_009648550.1, on the reverse strand, counting down.
ACTTGCTCAGTAATGTTGTCCTGGGGCCAAGGGAGGCTAAGGCTTGCTGGTCTGGAACTTCTCCTGTAAGGATCGTGCATTTGAGTAAATAAAGAAGCCCACCACCATTACAACATTCTTTCCACTTCATCTGTTTAGATACTGATATGATCTTTATCTAAAAAGTTTAGGGCCAAATCGTGAGCGAGCATGGCTCTGTTGCAATCTGTGGAGTTGTACTGATGTATGTCAGCTGAGAATCTGAATCTACAGGCTCCTCTCTCCCTACCCTCCCAAGAGGCACCAAAGTTTTCATTGGTTTCACTGGAAGTTTTGTTTGCATCCCATCGGGCCCATAGTATTTGAATTTGTGGGACTTGCCACTGTCACACGAGGTGCATGATTGTCACTTTTGTCAGGAATTTTGAGACAACAGCTGGAGGGAAAGCAGCAAGTTCTGTGGTGAGGCCAAAATGGTCCTTCCGAGTTAGGCAAGGCCTGTACAGTTACCTTCTCAGTGCTGCTGATATTTCCCAATCATCACTGTCCTGTTACAGAGTTGATACTGAACATCAGACCATCTTGTGTGAATGGAAAAATGAACAGCCCTGGTGCATGACATACACACTTCAATGTATAAATAAACAAGTAACTTATGACTTCCGTACTTTGCTCATCACGTTATCTAGCCATAAACTATACCTTACCCAGATTCGGTCTTGCAACCTTGGCTTTTTTATGTGCTCACTGTTAACCTGGAAGACTGCCACAGCTGTACAGCAGGCCTGAAAGATGTCTCTGATAGTTCTAGTCCCATGTTATTTTCTGGTTATTCGGTGGTGCCAGAGAAACTCTGAAGACCTTGTGATGCATCATTAACAGTGTCTTCTCATGTTCGTCTATGGGTAGCCACTTGCAAGCAGTTATGTGTATGTTCATAACTGCTGCATAACAGACTACAAAACCACACATGACCTAAATAATTTGCTGGCATGCTAATGAATAGTAAACCCAGACAGCTCAACCATCTGCATGCTCTGCTTTTTATCAGTTTTAAGTGTGTTGGGTTTGGGTGTATGTGTGTCCCCTCCAACATAAAAACATACTTTTGATCTATCACAGAAAGGCCCTTTTACCATAAAGATAAAAAGATAAAAAAGTATTCCTTTTGATTCCTTTTTCCATTATCGCTCTGATGAGAGTTGTATTGTCAGTTATTACAGAGGATGTAGAGTGCATTCAAAGAACAAGGAACTGTAGAGTACATCCAGCCCACAAGCTCGTTTATTAATTTGTGTTGCTGTTTACAGATGTGTTTGGAAATCTTCAGTACTATATGATGCACAAAGATGTTGGCTGCAATGAGAAGTGTCTCTAAGCCAACGCTGTGCTGCTGCCATGGTCTCTAGAGCTGTGATTGCAGCAGTCATGGAGAAAGTTTCCATTCTGACTGAACCTTCCCTGCAACGCACTGGATAATTTACCTTGGAGGATTTTTATTGCCTCTATCAGAAGCTTTTTGGTTATTAATACAGGAAAAGTAATATATATATATATTACTATGGATATTAATACACAGGAACCCAGGAGAGAATATCCTGAGCTTTATTACTTTTGATGGTTAAAAAAGTGCACTGACTGACTGACGTTTTCCAGAGAGTTTGAAATCTTCATAGAAGCAAAGTGTCTGCGTGCCATACAACATGACGCATCAAGGTAAAGATGTCTTTGTACAGGAGACAGCCCTATTAAGTAATATTTCTTTCTCCATAGATAGCCTTTTTGAGTCTCACCTTCTCACTCTCTTGAGAAAAAGGCTAAGGAGAAATTCCTTGAAGTTCCTCTTTCCTTTTCTACTTGGAATTGGTGTGCTCTCCTTTCCCCACTGCCTCATTGGCTGTGGGAAGGTGTTGGCTGTGATTCATTTTTTTTTTCTGTGTTTTTGCTTCTAGTGCTGGCAATAGTTAGACCATCCTGTGGTGCAGTGTCATCATGGTAAATACCAGACCAGCTCATCTCAATATTATTATGTTCAGTGAAGTGTGTCAATTAATTACTGTTCCCTTACGCTGTCACAAAGACACTTCCATTGCCCCAACAAGATGCTTTTAAACAGCATGATGGTATGTAAACAGCTGATAAAAATGGGGTCATCAAGCTAGTAAGAACTTTGGATTTTTGGGTGTAGTGTAACTTGCTGTAAGAAAACAGTCAGCATGTAACCTTATGAGGTGTTTAGCGTCAAAAGCAGCAATTCCTGATACGTTATTTTCTCTTTAGGGATTAAATCTTTCGAGTTAAGTGATCCCAAGTCTATTCCAGCAGGTGATTCAGGTCTGCAAAACAGAACTTCATAAATGTGTCTGGCTAAGGGGCTGCCTTTTGATCTTACATCAATAAATACATCCCAGAAGTGCACACACAAAGTGGTTACTTGTATGTGGAAGCAGAGGAGCTATGCTAAGGTATATATTTAACATCAGCCTTCTAAGTTTTGGCCAATGTGAATCTCTCTGAACTTATTGGTTTTACTGTTCTGGAGATACATTAACTAAAGGCTGCCTGAGGTCCTCACTGAAGCTGCTGGTGAACTTGGGTCTGATTTCACAGTGATGAAGCCTACTTATGGCCTGTAGGTGGAAGCCATGCAGGACCTAATACCTTTGCAGGGTTTGTGTCAGTGCAAATATACTGAGAAGTGTATGTAGCTGATTACTAAGAAGGGGAGAGAGTGCCTGACCTTGGTTTGGAGATACCGGCGAGAAGATTTCAGGGCTCCGTCATCTCAAAAGAAGATATAACAGGATCCACTGGCTGGAAGCTGAAGGTATTAAAAACAAAGTGTGGGGTGTTTTTTTTTTTAGCAGCATGGGTTATTAGTGTGGAAATGTTCCCAAGGGATGTGGGAATATGTCCTTTGTAGTATTTAAATGAAAAATAGATGATTTTTGAGAAGACATGCTCTATTTTGGCCACAAAGTATTGGGCACTTGTTGGGTGAAATGTTCTGGGTTTTTCATGGTGAAAATTAAATTAGATAATTGCAAGGTCCCTGAAACTTACTAAGCCTATCACTTTCCTTTTGGCGTTTTTGGTGTTTGTTTTTTTATTTGCGGCAGAACCTATGTGAATCAGATAAGGTAGGATATTTGCACATATAGTTTGTATGATTGATTTGTGCGACCCAAGCTATGAAGAGGTGTGCCTATTCCCTGATTCTGAATGGTGCTGAGCCTCTTTATCAGAACTTCTCTAATGACATTTAGGACTTTTAAGCCTCTGATATCCAGTGATGCATTGGCTTAAGGTCTCCATTTGTGTCAATCAGTACAGCTATTTTGGCTGGATTGTTACCTTTCTGAATTAGACTCAGTAAGGCTCTGGGCAGCCATCTTGCCTCTCTGACACCTCTTCTTTTGACTTTGCTGGTGTGGATATATCGGATGCTTTGTTGTCTTGCTGACCCACGGTAGGTTTGAGAGCATAATTCCAGGCTTTGTGAGAAGGGAACATTTGTAAAGCAGCAGCCCCTCACTAATCTGCAGAGGGAAAGCACGTATAACAGGCAGTGGGGATTCCATTTTTCAAGATCCAGAGTTTAAGACGGGATTAAAGGAGTCTTATTAAAAGTGTTTTACAGTGCATGTGGCTCCTTCTGACAGCAACCAGGTGGTTAAGAAACCAGCATTAAGAATAAAAGCTGTTTCTCTTTTCTGCACAACAAATGGTTCAAGTGTCTGGTATTCAATTCAGAAAGGAAACCTGCAGCAGTCATGTCCCCCGAAATAAACCAACCAACATTTTGAGCTGCCAACACTTCTGTCTATTACGTCAAGGCATCGCAAAGTTTAAAGCGTAGCAAAGTAATATATTTTTTTTTTTTTCAGTAATCCCAGGGTAAATATTAGGTAGACAGCATTTCTGCTTTGCGCATTAAAAACCCGACTGAATTTGAAAAGCCTGCAAGTGCACTTTGGGGATTTCGGAAAGTGTCGTTTGGCCATGAGCTAAGACCAGAAGCTGCCATTTTGCAGATGGGGCAGGAGGGAAAGGCGTTTGGCCTCATTCATAACTTCACAGCTACTGCAAATATCAGCTGATGAATATTTATGTTATGACTGGCAGAGGCCCAAAAGGCAAAGGGGAGGGGAGGAAGAGAGGGGGAAGCTTAAGTTAGGAAAATGGTTGTCTGAACTCTGTGGGATTTCTTTACCAACACTTTCCATGCTTGAACAGTAGCTGCTGAATGAAATCATTATGTACTGAGCCCCTGTGCAGGAAAACAAGGTTTGTCAAGACTCTGTTCGTTAGCACCTTGTACTTTGTTTGAACCTTGGACAGTTGCTGGGCCCTGTAAAGGGAAACTTTTTTTTTTCTTCAATTCAAACACGCTATAAAGCTAGCCAGTTTTCTTTTGTTTAGTCATTGCTTCGATGGCACTCATTGTAAAACAGGGTCTCATTGTTAGGAAAATAGGGCCCTGGACAGGAATGTGAAGTGCTATACGGTGGGGTGGGTACCGCTGCAAGGCAGGCTAAGATAGCAGATATGGAAAGGGTTAAATTAGAGGTGCCACTATTTAACAGACTTGCAGTGCCTGACTGTGCCCCGCTGCGCTGGTGTCTGTAGGCTCATCCCCTGTGCCAGGAACACATGTGAAACCAGACCTCTGTCCTGCAAGGTGCTGCACAGCTATTGATAAGCAGAAGAGATGAGGGGAAATGCAAACTGAGTTACTTGGGCACAGCGCTGTGAGAGACTAAAAGCCAGCTATGCTTTCCTCTTTGCACAAATCCCCAGCACAAACAGTGTGTAGCATTTAACTGCTGCAAGCAATTAATGTTTGGTTAAAATGAAAGTTGTGTTGTTCCGTGCAAGACAATAGTTCCCCAATAATTCTTGTGTCTATCAGCAGTCTCCAGTGTTACTGGTTTAGATAGTATTGCACTCGAATTTTAAGGAAGCAAAAGAGGTGAGTGTCCTTCCTGTAGATAACATAATTTCAAAGTAATGTATTTCTTCATATTTATATTATCTCAAGTCACTCATGGGGGGAATCCAAATCTCTTCCTTTCGCCTTCAGCAGGCTGTAAATTAACAGCAAGAAGCAACTTCCAATAAAGTTCACAAACGTAACTTTGCTGTGGGGACAAATGAAGCCCGGGAAGGAAACCGGCTGAAATAAGTAACTGCTGGAGGTCGGCCAGGGCTTACTGAGGGGATGGTGGGCTGTGGGCAGCCGGGCTGAGCCCCCTTCGCAGAGTCACAGGGTCAGGACACAGCAGCTTGGGACTTCAGGAAAGGCAAGTGCCTTTAAAGGCAGGCAGCCTGGCTTAGGTATACAAAAAAAAAAAAAAAAAAAAAGTGCCCAGAACCAGTCGATCACTTCAGAAAATCATTCCCCAAGGGCTCTGCAAAATCTACCGGGCTCTGCTTTAGAGGAGCAGGGGAAAAGCCTAGGTTTTGTCTGTCGCACTTCTTCAGTGAAATCCCTAAACTCGGCACCAATTTGTCCATTGTTTCTCCAGGAGGCGGCTTTTCTCAGGCTGCTTATTTAGAGGTACCCTAATTCCTTTACAAGGAGGAAAACCTTCTGGAAACGCCCATGTGCAAGAAACCACGGGGGGCCTTGCACCCCACGAAAGCTGCTCGCAAAGCCCTTCTGCTCCTTCCCGCCCTGTGGGGAGATGTCCTTGTGTCCCGTTTACAGAAACCAGCAGATGGTGCTGCAATACATCAAGTCAGTTATTTCCCCGGGCGGGGAAAACTCGGGATAGAGGTACCCAGGGGCCGCCTCTGACCGCCCCCGGCCCCTGAGGCAAACCGCCCCCTCCCCGGCAGCCCGTGTGCCCTTGCAAAGGCGGACTCTGGGGCAGCTCTGTCTCCCGGCCCGGACGTCCCACTCTTTGCTTTGTGCAAACCTGCGAAGCAGTTTTTAGTGCCGAAGTGGGAGGGGGGATGTCTTTTGGATCGATCTTTCCTCAGGCAGCAGCAAGATGGGGCGGCCATGAGGGCGCCAGTGGGCAGCTGGGTGAGGGGAAGGTGCATTCCCTCTCCTCAGGGGTGGTTGGTGAGGGGTGTGGGGACGGCGAGGTGGCTGTGATCCCCTGGCCTGTTGCCCAGCAGAGCTCACCTCACGGTGAGGGGTCTGCCCTGTTGCGCAGGTCACCATTTGGCGGGCACCCCTCAGGGAGGGCGGCCATGCCTCCCTCCCTCCCTGGCGTTTTTGGTGCTCACCGGTTGGAGTGGAGGTGGTTGGGGTGTACGGAAGGGCCTATTTTCCCTCAAAAATTAAAAAAAAAAACAAAAAACCCCAAACAAAAAACAAGGGTGAATTTGTGCGTGGCACTGCGGCCCTGCTGCTAGGCCGGCCCAGAGCCCCGGAACCTTCTGGTGCTTCCAAGCTGCTGCCTCCACCGCCCGCTGGCAGCCGTCACGGTGAAAATAGTGAGGAAAAATCCCCTCAAAAAAGGCAGCAGAAGAACAGGGGGAGTTCGTCGTGAGGCGCAGAAACAGACGTGCACCCTGAGCAAGCAGGGGGTGAGTGTGTATATAGGGTGGGCTCTGCAAAGCATGGCGGTGCAAACCAGGGCTGGCGGGGATGCGATGCGTTGCTTTTCCCCTCCCCCTGTGGGGAAAAAGGGAAATCCTCAAAATGTTTGCCGTTAATTTGTGAGATTGTCCTTGCCTGCCAGCCAGCACCTGGTGCCCGGTGAGCCGACAACGTGCCACGAGGAGAAGTGGCTGAGGAGCTGCTAAGCGGCAGGCAGCAGCAGCAAGGACAGGCAGAAATATGCTCGGGGAGGGACCCGACAACGCCGCACAGCTGTTTTTGTTATACCACCAAGCTGTAAAGTTGAAAAATGATTTGAAAAGCAAGGGATGTGCCGGGAGTACTGGCGTGTCCTGCTTATGGGCGCTTGGGGCATTCTGTGTAAATTGAACTTTTTCCCCCCCTGTTTTTTTGGATGGCTTAATATCGCAGCAGTAGAAGGGAAGAGCAACAACACGTTTGGAGTGCAGAGCTTCTTTGCTGATCCCTCTGGCACCGAACTGCACCAGAGTGAGCTGAGGACAGAGGCAAAGCCCGGCTGCTCCCTGTCTTTTCATTGCTGTAATCCAAAATGTGGAGGTTATTTCAGTGTGGAGGTTGCACGTGAGAAGGCCCTCAGTTTCTTTTCTTAAAAAAAAAAAAATCAAAAAAAATCGATTGGGCCAAGAAGGATAACTTGTGCGTGATTTACCGGACAGCAGGGAAGCAGAGTGGAGGGACCCTGGCATGGAGTGGAGGGGCCTTGCTGGAGATGGAGTGATTTGCAGCAGGGGAATGTCTGGCCCATCGGCTGCACCCAGCGGTTTGTATGTTGATGCTCTGCAGACTGGGGTCACAGCCCCTGCGAGCGAGACTGCCCGCATCCCTTTGACAAGTAAATAGCAATATGTGACTTTTCTTTTTTTTGCGAGATTATATGATAATTGTGAGTCAGGGGTGTGTGTGTAGGTTTCTGGGCTTTTTTGGTCTGCTCAGGGAGCCTGTTTGGAAGGTGGCCAGTTTGTTTCTGACCAAAAGCACCTTGGAAAACCTGCCCCTAAGAGGAGTTATTCATCTCAGTGAGGGAAAAGGGATGGAAAGACAATTACTGTGTCTTGTGACTAATGCAATATGTGACTCAAAACGTTAAGCAAGAGAGCTGACGGGATAGCCTCTTCCCTACAACTTGAATTCAGTGTGCGAGGCATCAGGTTGAAATGTGTAGTAGTTCCTCTGAAGCCAGGTTGTTCTGGCTTTGCATCCAAAACCGCTGTAATGGGAACTTAGTCCATATCCTAGAGAAAACGGAACTGTTTAAAAGGCTTATTCCTATTACAAACACAAAATTTAGAGGTCTCTGCTGTAGTCTTTGTGTTTTGATGAAGCAGGTGGAAGGTGGATTTCATGCAAGAAAGCAAGAGGGTGCTGTGGAGGTGAAGCAGCCTCATGGTGTCAGGGCCTGCAACCCTACTTTGAGGCTCCTACTGTAGCTTGGGCAAAACCTGGGAAGTAATCTCATCTTTTCCTCATCTCCAGACTCTCCTCTGTCACTCTTGGATTTGTTGTATGATGCAGATTTGGATTTCACCTCAGTGTGGGAATGGGTACTGGTGTTCCTTTTGCAGGATAAGATGGCTGTGAGGTGTTTTTTCTGCCCTTTTATGATGTGCCTGACCATGTCTCTACTCCAGGAAGTTAGAAGAGCTAGGAATCAGACTGTGAAAGGATGGTTCCTTGCAGGGGCTCCTCACATGCAGGGTCTGGAGAAGCTGAGCTCTTTGCAAAGGACAAATAATTTGTTTAACTTGGCATTTTTAGATTTCAGAATATGTCTTTAGGCTGAGTCTGAGTGACAATGAAAGTAATTATTCTATAAGAAAATTTGATAGTTATGGGAAATTCAGTAAGTGTCCTAGAAAACGGAAGTTTATTTTGACAAAATTAAAAAAAAAAAAGGAGGGGGTGTTAGGCTTTTTCTTTTTTACCTTCGTGTTGAAAGTATTAAAAAAAAAAAGAAAGAAACAAAATAAACATACAAAAAGTTACTATGATCACTTAATCTTTGATGCATTTTCCTATGGGAATTATCAATGTAGAGAATTTTTATGCTATTAGGGGAATCTTATCTTCCTATTCTGCACATAAGCAAAGTCTTGATTAAGCTGACTTGTTCTGTTAGGATATTCTGCCAGTGGTATTTCTCCCAGAGACCCAATTGCCTGCTGTGGTTTGCTGGGTACTTCTTGAGAAACGTGATGCTGTAGTCCCACTGAGGAAAGGGCCTATTACTACTTAAGTGTAGTGCTATCAATTGGAAAAGGATGTGCATTGAGGAAAGAAAATGCACTAATGCTGTTATTAATGTCTCAAGTCCGTATTCTTATTCAGGAGTGGTTTCCTTTGTTCTGGTCTGTACTGAGGCATCTCACTGAAGAATTATTAACAAATTTATTGGCGGTATATGCTGAGGTGGTCTTTCTCTTGGAACTGTCTGCATGCACGTGGTTTCTCTCACTTGTGAGCAATGATGCACTAATCTGGGGTCATACTCCTGACACTTTCTATATAAAAAGTGTAACTGGTGCAAATACTTCCTGCAACACATAAGGTGCTAAAAAGGATGTGAACTACAGAAACTTCCCTCCTTGTCATTGCTCTCTTCTCTAGCTTACTTCTTCCTCCCTTCAAACCATGTGTTTACGGTTTTGGTCTGTGAGCTTGAGCAGAGAGTTGTTTCATTTCTTCAGGTGGCAGATACAGAAAGAAGTGAAGCTTTAGGTAGATAAACAGTCATTTTGTTGTGGAAACTGCCTTGTGGCAGCATGTTGCAGAAAGTGCCTTTGAGGGGTGTTGGCTAGATCATCCTGCCTGTAGGAGATCTGCCAAGAGGCTGAGCTCCTCAGTGCAGGGGGTTAAAGGCATTGTGGTCTGACTCAGGACAAACCAAAGGTGAGCAAGCCCATCTGTGAACTGATGTCCCATAGAAAAAAGTGTGCTTCCTCCTGCCCCCAAAATGTTTTGTGACTGTTTTCACGCTTACTTCAGAGCCAGTCACAGGATGTAGCACATTCAGGTGACTTTCTCTTGCGTTGTACTGCCCTAGACGATGTTTTCTTTAATGAAGAATCGTTTCCCAAAATATGTTGTACTGTGTTTTGAAATAGGGTGGCAAATACTGCTTTGTTTGTCAACTATGGGATGTACTGTGGATGGCAAATGATTCATTGCCTAATGGGCAAGAGCTTAATTTGTAAGAAATGTCTGTAGTTTGGCTTTAAGACATCTGTATTTTTTGTACAGAAGTCTTGTGAGAATTATAACAATTTTTATGAACTTTCACAAAGGTAGTTAGGTAAGTGGGAGATTAGGCATCTAAAACCTCAGCAGATTTGGCCATAATTTTGCCTTTTTTTTTTTATTTTTAGTGTAGCTGTGATTTTATTTCTTACTTCAAGAAAACGTAATTTTATATCTTGATTTGGGATGTGACATGTACACTTGTTATCCCTGAAATTGGGCAAAAGCAAAGCAGATGGGTCTACTTCGGAGAGGATTTCAGTTTTCCTCTGGAAGTCCGTGAACTTTAGCAGATCACAATATACCTCCCATCCAGAAAAGTGTTGTGTGGTTTGAGGTTTTATTATAGACTTTTTCTACAGCTCTACTCAGGGTAGACTCATGCTTAAATGGAAGCCCAGCAAGGCAAAAGCCAGGTGTTTAGGATGTGGCATTGGTGACTCAGTAGGTGGTACACTTCCTTCTCCGTCAACATTAAACAAGTGCCCTTGTGTGGTAACAGGGATGGGTTATTTCTTGTCTGACATGAAAAAAAAACAAGGTCACTACTAAGACTTTGGGACTTGTACAGGAAGGTCTTCTGTTCTCTGCAGTGAATGGGAAATTAGCCTCAGGATCACTTCAACTGAAAAAGCAACATCCTTTGAAAATGAAAGCTGTAAGTGGTGTATTGCAAACCCCAGTCAATGTCAGGGTCCCATCATGCCTCACGTAAAAATAAGGATGGGTAAATGGGGAATGCTCCCTGCTCATGTTCAGAAAGAAACACAGTTGAGTGAGCACCAGAGTTACCAGAAAGGACATGGGTGAACTTGGAGCTGGGATCTCAGTGGGGTGCATTAGCAGAGCTTTACCTTTCCTGTCTCTGAGCGGGTATGTGAACAGGATGGTCTGTGCAGTTACCCATGACTTACATGCTTGAACTTGAATTCATCAGCTTTGATGCTGCCCCTGCAACTTGCTATTTGCTACAGATTTGGAAACTGATTTGAGACGGACAGGCTATTGTGGCTGTTCAGTTGTGACATGGCTGGGCTTTGTGTCTCTGGGAAGTGAGAACTGGATTTAATTGTACCTCTTAGCTGCGCCTTTGGTCTGAAAAGGACCAATCTTGATAGTGCTGCCATTTGAAGTCCCATGGTGCTCCAGTGCTTGGACCCTGTAGAGAGGCACAGGAGAGGTCCCTTCAGCTCTCAGAGGTCTCCCTGCAGCAAGCCTGCAGATGCAGGAATAAAACTATATATTCCACAGTTTTGAACCTCCCTGAACCTGCCAGGGCTCACAAGTGAACAAAGCATGCATGGGTCTTTTTCTGCTTTTAAAAAAAAAGCAAAAATGTAAAATCACATCGTGGAGCAGTAAAAATGTTTTTTCACCTTAAAGATTGTTATTTCAAAGGATATTTTCTTAGTGACTGAAAAAGGAACTGGAAATCCCATATTATTTCTCCTTCCTTCCCTCAGCCAGGTCCTTTCTGTGCTCAGAATTTTATCTGGTGTGAGCAAAAGGCTCCCTGGATAGATGTCCAGGGAGTGTGTGACGTCTGAAGACAGAGCATTTAGGTGGTGTTTGCCACCTGGCCTGAGCATAGCTGGATGGCTGCTGGGACGGCATATCTATTGCAGATGGCACAATTAGGGGTTTTCTTTTCCAAATTCTGGAAGTTTAAGGGATGGGGAGAGGGAGGGAAGAATCTTACAGATTTTAATTGTAAAGTGGAGAGAATGGTACTTCTGAAGTAAGCACATCAGATATAGAAAAATACAGAGATAGCTCACTGCTCTGTGCATGTTCCCACAGACAGTAAGATACACCGTTGTTTTTCTTTGGCTACAACTGGACGTAGAACATGGAATTAAACAGCAAAATTTGGCATCCTGACAAAATGAAAAACTTTTCTGAGCTAGTTCACCTTTAAAATCTGCTTTATTGTACCCACAGAAGCCAAAAAACATTATCATAAACTCCAATTCTACAGCACAGTTTTACAGCAATTAGCACTTTCTGTATCTCCAGAGTTACAACTTACATGGGCTCTTATCTTTGTTAGAAATATCACAGTACACCTTTTCAGTGTAAAGGTTTGAACACCACTGCCTGTCAAGATTACAGTAGATATGTGTTTCTTCTTCCTGTGGAAATGGCATCTAAATTTTTATTTTTTATTTTTACTACATTAAATCATTAAATGGGATTATGTAAAATTACATTACGCAGTTTCAGGAAAAGGTATGTGTCTTTCTGAATGCTTTCGCATCGTCACTCATGTTTCAGTGGAAATCTACATGTCCTAAATGTTTGTGTTATCAAAGGGAGTTAGATCCTTAACCTCTGTAGGGACCTTTAGAAACCCCTATTAAGTGCCTATCTGTGCTTAAACAATTTTGAAAAGCTGATGCTTAATGTCTCTCCACTTCATTTGCATTTTTGTGTAGCGACATAAAGAAATACCCAGGCTAATGTTGTTCTGTTCTTTCTTAGTTAGCTGTCTTCTTGACTTACTTGAAATTGCCCACAGAGAAATATTTGCTGATTAGTGGAAATAAACCTGGTACCTTCCCCCCTGTATTTTATAAACAAAATAAAATGCAGCAGTTGTGCAGCATGAAAATACTTATAACAATACATGAAATATTTTTTTTTCTACTTTCAGGCAGCCAGATAAGAAGCAGTAGTATCAGTGAAACGTTGCAGGTGAGTATCATGTAGCTCACTTTTAGGAAAGCTGAGTGGCAAATTACTAATCTTGGGAGTTTTGCCATCCAGGTGGTGGGGTTTAAAAGGCAATACTCTGATTTACTGGGGCATAAAACCTGTGTTATGGTGCACACAGAAGCGAGGCTTGTTTGAAAGGCAGACCAGGAAAACAGGGCATAAAAGAAGGTAATACAGAATTAGGAAATGCTGGTTGTGATAACTTTTGTCAGTTGTTGGTTCATAGCTGAATGCAGCTCTTCTGTAAGCATTAAATAATCGGTGCTAGTAAGCTGTTACATTCAGGATAGATAGGAAAGGAGCATGTATGTCTTTACTGGTAAGGGCAGATGCTGGAGTAATGTTTCTACTATAATGTAACTGTACTGCCTGTGTTTTAAAAAGAGAGAGTAGGAAAAGTACCTTGAGTTATATCCTGATTAGTCATGTACAAAGGAACAAATGCTGAGGAAAGTTTTCACTGAACTATAGTGCTTACTCATGGTGGGTGTTATGTTATGATTTCTTAGCTGGAGGCTCAGCTGGGGATTAGTGCTACAGAAAGACACCCAGGGAATGACTACAGGGGGAAACAGTGGCCAAATTAGTCCTGGGCTTCCAGGCAGTTTGTACCTGTTGCTGATGTTGGAAACATTTTATTTTTCTGGGGAACTTCTGTCTTTTTGAAAAGCTGAAAATCTTTTTGCTGGGTGGATTTTAGCTCTTCTGATGGAAAATTGCAGTTTTCTGTGGAAGGCTCAGCCTCTCTTTGGAGGCAACTGTTCTGACGGACATACAGATGGCTTTAGATGGATAAACTTCCTACCAGCTCCACACATTCAAAAGAAACTGTTTCTGAATGAGCTTCCCTAGTGACAGTGAAGCTATTATAGTAAGTTTCACGCAGGCAGAATGTCCTGGGATTGGCATATGGCTATGTTCATTGCAAGCTGTCCAACTTCAGATTACTTTTAGGACAAGTCATTTTCACTCCAAGACTCTTTCCATTGTGCAAGAGCAGCCACAAACCACCTTGTTTTCAGTAATAAATTTACTGTTATCTATACAAACTCCTGTAAAGTGAGGCATTATATTGAGCTATGTGATCTAACACCTATGATTTCGAGGACCTGCAGTAAACAAAGCGCTAGTGGTTTTTTGCAAAGAATGAGACTGATTCATAGCAACGTTATGTGAGTTTCTGCATGCTCTACTGGTGATGATTTGAAGGTAGTTTGTGGGCTTTCACTCTCACTCAAATTTAAATGGTTCCCAAATTTCCTGCAGAATTATTTTTTTACATTTGAGTACTGATAAAGACATAGCTCTTTAATCATAGAATGGCTAGAGTTGGAAGGGACCTTGAAGTTTTGACCCCCCCCTGCCTTGGGCAAGGACACCTCCCACTAGACCAGGTTGCTCAAAGCCCCATCCAACCTGGCCTTGAACACCTCCAGGGATGGGGCATCAACAATTTCTCTGGGCGATCCGTTCCAGTGTCTCACCACCCTCACAGTAAAGAATTTCTTCTTAATATCTAATCTAAATCTCCCCTCTTTCAGTTTAAAACCATTACTTCTCATCCTATCACTACTCTCCCTGATAAAGGATCCCTCTCCACCTTTTCTGTAGGCCCCCTTTACGTACTGGAAGGCTGCTATAAGGTCTCCCTGGACTCTTCTCTTCTCCAGGCTGAACAACCCCAACTCTCTCAGCCTGTCTTCAGAGGAGAGGTGCTCCAGCCCTCTGATCATCTTCATGGCTCTCCTCTGGACTTTAAAGCTGACAGGAGCTGAATAGCTTGAGTGGCAGCTGAACCTCCCGTCAGCAGATAAAGAGGAAGGTAAACTAGTGGATGTGGAAGTAGTGCGAGTAAGATACTAACAAGCAGTACGTGGCAGGAAAGTCTTCTCTCAGGTTGGTCTGGCTGTCTGGGGAAGTGTGGGAGTACAAATGATGAAAGATGTGAAGATCTTAAAAGGTTTGGATCTGCAAGAAAAGAAGGTTGGAAGGCGAGGGGCAGGGAAGAAGCCAGTCCATCAGGGAAGCCTGACTGCCGTAATCATGGCTGTTCTCTCCTTATGCTCTTCCCTTGCCATCACTCAAAACAGATATGTCTTTTTCTCCTGGCCTACTTGCTTTTTCTCCTGAAGCTGCTTGGGTCACAGCTAAAGTGCTCTTCCAGGCACAGCTATTACTCAGGATGTGCTATCTGTACTGGGCTCCAATCCCAATCCCTACTGACGACAAAGGGCCTCGTGGCAATTGCAGTTATACTACCATCAACAGAGAGAGCAGAGGTCAAATGAATGCCTGGATTAACCCAAAAGAGTCTCGCAGGGAAGCAGCAAGAGTGGTGTCCTGGCCTGTTGTGAACCAGGATTTACCCTTAAAATTGCCAGTCCTGCATGAGCTTAGTATTGAGGCAGTGCACACTGAGTCCATCCTTTGGAGGTGGGGAGCACTGGGGCGAGAAGGAGTGGGACCCCATAGCTGACAGACCCTGCACAGCTGCAGGTTTTCATATCTTTGTCTCAGTCATCTATTTGTGGTATTGGTGATTCCCATGACCTTGGTATTTTGCTGTGAAAGGAAAGTTTTACAAATTGCCATCATTTATTTATAATTATAAATAGTAATAAAAACAGAGACAGTTTCTGGGCTCAGTAAATTCCTCGCAGCAGGATTCCCCCTTGACACCGATCTCTGTTCCAGACTGCCCTCCATTCCCTTTCTGCACTAAACTTTCCCTCCTCTGAACAGTAACCCCCTGTTGCTCCCAGTAGCTCAGTTGCACCATAGTGCACCATGGTGTCAGTCCCACTGTCTCTCCCACCCCAAGGCCTCCTGCACTATTGTTGTGCTCTAATGGGGAAGGATTTTAAGCAAGAACAAGTCCAGAATATTTAAAATAATCTATAAATTAGCTTCAGAGAAGTGATACCCAAGTATGCTATTTCTGCACGTTTCCAAACAAACCGTGTATTTTCTCAAGAGATTTTAAAGCAAGCTTTGTAGGCTGAGTGTGGCAAAAATCATCGGAATCAGCAAATACTGACCTTTATGATATATCAGAATATTAGGTTTAGTAATTGTGGCCCAGGTCGGGTGATCTAGGTTTGGGAAGAAAATAAAGTTATTTTGCCTCTTAAAGTGATCTGATATTTCTTAACATCTGATATCTAGGAATAAATGTCATGTCATGAACCCACAAAATTACGACCAGGAAAGTAGCATGGAGGTTTTAAATAAAAAAAGGGTTTTTTTCTTTTTTTCACTTGGGCCAAAATCCTGTGATATTTTTAAAATTAAAAAAATATTATTGGAAGTATGTAGTAATATGGATCTAATAACTACCTGGAATAAGGAATCAGATCTCAAATGCCTTGTACCTGAGTTGTTATTTTAGAAAGCATGCAGTCAGTACATATGTTTGAGCTATACTGATTCACACCAGAAGAGAATCATTTAGTGGTTTGGGGGTTTTGGCTGAGTTTTGTTACGAGTGTGATAGTTAAATAGTAATGTTGACTCAGTCGAGATGTTGTGTAAGCCTTTTTCACCTTTCCCTGGTCCATAGATTTGTTAATATGTGTTAGTCTGGACTTTCTGGGAGTGACTGAAATGTCTCTTTTTGACATTCATCTGGATTTAGATAAAACTAGATTCTTTGAATTCAAGTAACTCATTTCTACCTTAGAGAGAGAGTAGACCTGGGATTCTTACATCCTTGTCATGAGAGGCCTTATCAGTGAAAGTCTACCAGTAATCAGAGCAGGTTTGCCCAAGATAGAAGGGGTGGGGAGGGCTCCCCTCCCTGAAATGAATGTATCTGTCTTGAATTTTATCAGACTTCATATTTAATATCTGTTCTTTAAGCTGAACACCCTCAGTATTAATTGAAGTTAACATCCTTTTAAACATCAGGCAGCTCTGCCAGCCAGCACAAGAGTCTGCCTCTAGATATATTTTGGCCTCAAGCACATCATCAAGTTGCCAGTCATCAGCTGAGCTGTAGCAACTGATCACACATGTTTTCTTAGACAAATGCCTACAATTAATATGAACGGGAACTGCATGTACAGCTTCCCTAGTGAAGTTTGGACTTTTTGTCCAATTTTAAAATATTTTTTATTTTGTTCATTTTACTCTAGAGACATCTGTTTGCTTTTATTCCAATGGAAATTAAAGAGCTAACCTCGGTCAAAGTTTAAATTTGTTATTAGTGTTACGTTATATTTTCAGAAATTTAATCAAGCCTAAGTTCACTCAAGGAAATCAGCTCCTCTTATTAGCTTAGCCTTCTTTTACTCTAAGCTCTTCATTGACAAGTTGTGTTGCATTTTAGTGGGCAGGATTAAAATTAACCTCCTACTCACCTGAATCCAAGAAAATACTGAAGCTAATGCAACAAAACCTCATGCAGTCTTAGAATGGGCTTTGGGAACATAAATTTCCAAGCCATTTCATTTATTGCCTCTCAATATCTGTCAGCGATAGAAGCTTATGCTTATGTGTGATGTTCCAATTTTAAGGCCCCTCCTGAAGAATGGGGAAATGTTCAATTGCATTGATTTTAATTCTCCTGAAATGCTTTGCCATTTTTTAAATTGTCAGCATCTGGATGTCTCTGGAATTGTCACTGGTGGAAAGAGAAGTTCTTTCTATGGCTGCACAGGAAGAGTGATTTTGACAGAGGACTGTACTGAATGAATTACTTAAGTATTGTACATCCGGGGCCTTCCAGAAAGTCCATTAAATTGTCTGGACATATAGACGAGCTGAGCATTAAAACAACTTTCATGGAATAATAAATACTGCTTTCTGAAATTAAGGAAGTCAGTCAGTCGATGGAGCCCATGAAGGGAAGGGGAAGTCACTCTGCATAGCTGTGTAAACATAGATCCTGCTGCATATAACTCAAAATAAGACTTTGCAGCTTAATATGTGCACTTCTGAATTCTTACATCATACATCTTCAGCGTTTCCTCTATAAAAGGCTCAGAAACTTCTGTTAGAGCTGTTTGCTTTGAAATAAGTTATTCAGTACTGCATCCATCTAATCCAAAGCTTTTCCATCAACACTAGACTGAAAGTTTCCTGTTCTTTGGTTTTCTGTGGTCTACCTTCTTACTCACCATAACCTCTTGACTGCCAGGTCATACATGACTTGTAAGTTCAGACTTGTGTTTGATTATAATATGAGCTCCTAAACCCCTTTATTTGGTTACTAATTCCATTAGGAAAGACTGAAATATGAGTTTGAGAACAAAATGTTATCTGTTAAAAAGCCTGTTTTACTATTATGTAAAAAATGTCCAGTTCCATCTAAAACCAGCCTTTTTTGTCTTAGGATATAACATTCTGGTGACATCAGAGACACAATTACTGTATTATTTTTGGCCCATTCACAATGGCTTTAACTGTCTGTCTTGTCTCAGCCAAAATTGTGTCAAAAGGGGTCAAAAAGGAGGATGTAGTAGCCACACTAAGAAGGTCATTTTTGCTTAATATGTTGGGTGTGCTCACTTAAACCCTGGGGCTTAGTATCTAAAGAACATTTGATTAGCTTGGATCAAGTACAAGTGCTTCTATACTGGAAACTAATCCTGATAGATTTTACAGGATGTTTCAAGTTACTAAAACACAAAACTCTGGGTGACGGCAAGTTACAGGGAAGGAGGACCCTGCTGGGCTTGCCTCTGGAAGAAACGTCAAATGCATAACGACTCATTTACTTTAAGGAGGATGAGTGAGAGGGCGTTGGGACACTGACTAAGGCTGACAGACCCTTGATGGCTGGGGAGATGGGAGTTACACACCATTTCCATTATGTTAATGTCAACTTAAAAACATAAATGTCAATCTTTGTAACTCTCTCTGCTCTACATAGCCCTCTAACAGCTAAATAGAAATAACAGCCTAACTGCCGTGTTCCACCTCCCCAAACTCTGTGCAGCATTTTGCTTTTAGTTACGTCTTTTGAGGTGCGTCCACACCACTGCATGGTAGTGAATGTTATGGGCACATATTCTTCATGCAAAATGATATGAAATCTTGGCAGAGGCTATAAAAACCTTCCTCTGGCTCCTACTGAGAGTTCTTGAGACTGGAAGTGATTGCTGCAGGGAAGATGTTAGGGAAAATGTGGTAGACAAGGGAGAATCTTTGGGTTTATGAGAGGGGAAGGAGAACTGGCTGAAGTAGATGGTGTGAGAAAGAGATGTGTAGACCAGCAGCCATGGTGCCTCTTGAACTGTATTTTCTTCACATAGTTCTTTTTTGGGAACCTGCATGTGCTTCTCTACCTCTGGGGAGTTGAGAAGGCAGGAAAATGCAGTTGTGCACCTGAAAGTCCATGCCTCTTGCTGGAAAGTCAGTCAGTGGCAAAGATATCCCTTCTGGGTTTAGATATGATCAGTGATGATGTCCTGATATAAATAGCCTATTGAATAATCCACTTCAGCCTTATTTTAGATCTACTTTAAAATCTTTGAAAGTTTGATGTTCACTGGTATATTTCTACTGAAGTTTTTCCTTGGTCCTGACCTTTTTTGCTATAGTATTTTCCCTATGTGTATATTGAAGAAATTATGCAATAATTTCTTATGTATTTAAGTATGTAATATATATACATAGGTATATATGTATATAAGAAAATCTGTAATAATAAGGTTAGGACTCTTAACTATCAAAATTTGCTAGAATTTGAATGATGCTAGAAAAGGGTAAGCAATATGTTTCATTTTACTAGCTGCCTAGTATTTGCTTGTTCATCATCCAGTACTGTATTTAAATAAAATTTGGAATTAAGCTGTAATGCACTAAAAGACCACCAAAATGTTTTGTTAGTTGCTTAACATATAATATTCATGATTATATAGGAAAAACAATATTTTTAGGAAGATATTTTGCATGTAAAACTAACCTGTTAAACACAAAAGTAAAGGAATTAGAAGGTCAGCTTCTGGTTATCATGTTCTTCAACATTTTAGAATTATTAGGCATCATCCTCTCATAATTATCTTTTATTTATAGCTAAGAGGAAACCAAGCTTTCCTGTTCGTGCATGGATTATAAGAGGAAAAGAGACTTTCCTTCTTTTTCAAATCCCAATCTCTTTACCAATTCTGAATGAACTCAGTCATTTTAGAGAACTGATTAAATGGACAAGAATTAGGACAATATTTCTTTCATTTTTTTATAGAAGAGGTCCTGCTGTCAGAAGTTAGCTATCAGTTCAACTGACAATAAATATATGTATCTCTTAATACTATTTTTAAAAGGTAATTTAAAATTTTTTAATAGTTTTGGGGTTTAGACTTTATCATGGATTTGTCATTATTGTAGAATATTTCTTTTTAAGCAGGAAAAATATCTCACTGACATTTAAAATGTCCAAATTTCTCTTATTCTATTTTTGAAAGGCTTTGGAGTCCTAAAGACAGAATGTAAACTAGACTTGGTGTTGATGTAGGCCACTTTGTCATACTGGGGAGTCAGAGCTAAACTTGCCGGCTTTTCCTGCCAGTGTGAATGTCGAATGTGGCAGCCTGCAGTGATTCTGATATTTGTGCAATGCTTTTCTCACCAGGGTTCCTCTGAATCTGCTGCAGCATTCACGGCTGTTGTTGTAAGCCTCAAGAGTCTTCCAATCTGTGTGTACTTTGGTGTGAGAGTGGAAGCCTGGGATGTTGTAGACTGACCTCTCGAAGTAGAAATTCAGATCTTGCTTCTAACAGTTTTTGGATGGCCCACCTAAGCAAGTAGGTAAGTTTTTGAAAAATTTGGGAAATGTATTCTTTTCTGCTTAGCTTTTGTTATCAGTAAGGGGTGGTTTCAACACCATTTCAGTAATTTTGTGAGCTCTAGTGTTACTGATGCTCTGGTTGCCAAATGGTCAGTTTTAGGTGCCCTTTTATTTGTAATAATTCACCATTATAACTAACTTCGTACATGGTCTCCAGATAGTGAACTAAATGCTTATTCAGAGATTTTTCTGCAAAGGTCCTTCTACTCCTGCTCTTTCTGTGCTGATGCCTCAGCTGAACAGATAGAAGCAGCGTGATTTTTAAAAATTATTTATATTTCTGCTAGTCCTAGATCTGAAAAAAAACAAAAATCTATCAGATCTCTAATTTGTGAAGTGGGAGTCAATGAAACTGAGATCTTGTGTAAAAGCTGATGTTCATATTATAGGCTTGGAAAAACCTTAACAACCTCCTCCTCTGAAAATGCTGATATGATTTCTGTTGTCTTTTTGCATTGAAACAGTTATGTCTAAGACCTTATATTGAATTCATTCAAGTTGGTTGCAAGTCATGCACTGATCTTAGTTGAAGAATCAGGCCATAGTGAAATTAACAACATGGACAATGTCTGTAGGAATAAATGCCAAGGAAACAGGAAAAGTGACCTAAATTTCTACATCTTTGACTTGGGTCAGAAAGAAAGAAAACACCAGGGTTAGCGATCTTTCCACAGAGAAATGGTCAGGAAGCACAAAGTGTGAAATAAGTCATTTATGTATTTTCACTGCTGTTTATTGGAAAGCAGTGAGAACCTTTTTCCTGCCTACTGCCACCATGAGGAAGGAAAGGCTGAACTAAAAAAAAAATAATCTTAGTTTTAACTTCTAGCTTTTCTACTAACCCTTTTATGTGACTCTGAGCAAGTGACTGATCATTTTTTTAGCTTTATTTGTTCTCATTTGCAAAATGAGCATAGGAAATCTTTTTTTGTTTGCCTTAAACATGGGATTTTTCTTGTCTAGCACTAACCATCACTAAACCCCTAAAAATTAAAGAAGTTAATTTTTTCGTCTAAGTTACTCTCTTTCTAGAAAGCAAAGAGAGGTGAGCACCTATGGAGCCATCCCATCCTATCCCATGGATGAAGTGAGTTGTCACCTGAATGTGCCCATCTCCTTTGACTGTATGAAGAGACTTTATGACCATTTTTTAGTTTTTACAGAGGGGACTGTAAACATGGACTTTCTCTGTACAACTTCTAGCATGTCTGGGGTCCCATTCTATTTGTTTTTATTCGTACTAAGAAATATGAACTGGAAGTAATGATATCATGGGACGGGTAGAAGACCCTATTTGGGTAGCTCCTAAGACTCTTACAACTTCCTGGGATCAGTAAAACAGGATCACTTGTATGATACCCTCATTAGAAAATGAATTCAAATATTCACCCATAGGATTTGCAGACACTTGGATGAAAGAGGGTTAGTAAAAATGCATTGGTGGAAACTGACTTGTTCTCAAAACATTTTTTAAGGACAGTTTTACCCAGCACCACTCTGCAGGTAATTTGCACCTCTGTGTGCATGTTCAGTGTGACATGTTTCCACTAAGCCCAGACCCACTTCCATCTCTGTGCAGGAATCATGTCAAACACATGGTTTGGCACAAGTCAAACTGAAAGAATGAAGTGGGTAACCAACTGGCTTTCCTACCTTGTAGGTTTATTCAACTGGAGGTGAATAGACTCGCTATTTTCAGAAGACTGCTTTTCTGAAGAGAGCGCTTGTATAAGAGTTGTAATGGAAGAGAAAAAAAGTTTCAGCTCTCAGCCTTGCTTGAAATAATAGGAATTAGACCATAGAGTCATCACCAGCAGCTTTATTGACCAGGGATGTTGGGTGACATGATGGGCTTGCAGAAGTCTAAATACCCTGTTTTTAGCAACCTGGGATTTCAACCACCTCAGACTGCATAGCTGCAATATTGAATCAGCTTTTGTTGTCCTGAGAATATTTATGATTGTGAGAGGAGAAAAAACCTTAAAACCAAACCAAATCAAAACAAAAAAACCCCCAAAACCCAAGTTGAGATTTTATTCTGTGTGTGTATGTGTATTATTTCTGGCTACCATGGCATTTTTCCTACAAAATTTGGCTTTGTTCAGTTGATAGTATCACTTTGGTCAAACCAACTACATTTCCAGACCTGGGCTGCACAGACCATTACTGAGGTGAACAGAGGGTTTTTTAACAAATAACCTCATTAAGCTGTTATGCTTTTTGCTCAGCAAGAAATTGTTCAATATGCAGTGTCACAGTTCTCTGGGCTCCTTAAACGAAGCGGAATTTGCCCACCTTTTCACGAGGTGCTTTTTTTCTCTTGTCACATGTTCTGTGCTGTTTAGCACACATGAGTTACAGATGGTAATTTTAATTTAAAACCCCAAATGTAATAAATTCAGCAGATTAGTATTTGGCTAGGATTGAGTGCTGAGATTGTTCAGTTGACTATTATGGAAAACACATCAGCCAACCTCATCCCTGACCAGAGAGCAGTGGTTCCATCCCCTTACAAACAAAGCCTTTGTTATGTCTTCCTTGCACTGTGACTCTAGTCTCTACTGTGCATTTGTTTCCAAAGCAAAACAAAGAGTTCATAATCCTTGGCAGTTTGAATATTTCAACTTGGATTTTCCTGTTATACAATTTACCTACTAGCTGATTAAATGTAAGAGATGACCTCACTGCTGAGGAACAGTATGTTTTCAGATGCCTTCAGCCCTATTTGTTTCTAGTGCAGCTTTAACCAAGAGTGAACTGTAAAGCAGAGTCTAAGGATCAGGGTGCTAGTGCTGCTACCCCACAGTCTACGCTATAGAAGGACTCAAGCCTGCTCATTTGGATATAGTTTTCGGTAGATCCCAGAGTCTGGCACATTGGTTAACGTTTGGGTTATACCATTGTTACACATTCAAGAAAACAAGGGCTTTGTTTTTCATGATAGTTTTTTCATTATACTAGTTATTCTTATTTGGAGTTTTCAAACATAAATAGGATAATATATATACTCACAAATATTTATTACTAGATACTAGTCTGTATTATTTAATTACAATTTACAAACATGAACATACACAAATGCATTATTCATATTCACTGTGATGAAATTTTAGAGGGATATGGATAATCAACGCGTATCATACAGCTTTTGACTGTTTTACCTCTATTCTGCCTATTGCTTCCCTCCTGGTTATTTATAACATGTCTAGACTTCTATCAAATTTAATGAAAGAATATAATAAATGGCAACAAAGACTTCAGTTTTCCTCCAAATGCGCACTAAGGTGACACTGTCTTGGAGTGCAGGATGAACATCTTCCTACAGTGTAGACAGTCCCTGGAGGTATTTAAAAGACAGGTAGACGTGGTGCTTAGAGACATGGCTTAGTAGTGGGTTTGGCAGTATTACATTGATGGTTGGACTTGATGATCTTAAAGGTCCCTGCCAACCTAGACAATTCTATGATTCTGTGAAGTCCTATCATGTTGCAGGGTATGTAACAGGGACAGATTTGAGCTTTACAGTGTAACCCTCACGAAACTTAATTTTCCAGTGAGTCATTAGGTATTGCTTCCATATTATTTTGGCCATTCTGCTGAGACAGGTTTTAAGTGTTTAACTTTTTTATTCCCATCTATTGAAAACAAGATCCAAAGAAGCCTAGCAGAGGAAAGTAGGAGAATAACACGTAAAAGCCCAGAAGGTACTGGGCTGCTCCCCCTACTTCCTCCTTTGTCCTTTATCAGTGTAAACTGCATGATCTGTTAACCATTGGTCATGATGGGGTCTTCAAAAAAGCAGCTATAAATTTAGAAAATGGATAGACTACCCGACTAAAGACTGCACCAGTATTAGGCCTGAAAGATGAGCAATTAATGACTTTTACTTTTTGGATGAGTATTGGTAAGATTAACATATAAAGTTGAAAGTTGAAAGAGAGAGAGGAAGTGAAAACGGAAAGAATGACACTTCTGTACAGGCTCCTCTGCCAACCATTTGGTTTCTCTGAGAGTATATTTTTTGACATTTAGTTACAACTATTTTGTTTATTTTAGTATTTGAGGATGTCGAAGCCATGACCAAGACTGGGGATTTGTTATGCATTACACCCTGCACATGTAGGGACAGCTCTGCTCAAAGGACTTGCAAAGTGTAGGAACAAAACCAACGATGCACAAAGGTGCTATTTGTTTCTATGGGGTGATGGAAAAGGTCCAACTGCAGGTCACTGGAATAGCCAAGAGTAAAGCCCGAGTGTGCTGACTCCTGGTTTTGTGTCCCGCTTACTAAAGTTTGCCTCCTTTAGTAGGAAAGTGGCAGCCAAAATGCTGCAATAGTCTGGGGTGGGAACAGGAGCGGGAAAGATGCAGAGAGAAAAAACGTATTCAGCTTTTTATGAAGCTCACATGATCACGATTTGTCTCTAGCAGCAGCAAAACTACCTGTGCAGTTTTTGCTTATTGAGCTCTGCTCTTCACCCAAAATTTTTAGTGGGTCTTGACTTCTCATACTCCCTCTATTGAAACATTTCTCTCTGCATAGTGGCTATACAGTCTGATACTTTATTTGATTGCTTTATAACTTTCCAGTGATGAATAGTGTATATACCCAATAGCAATACCTGAAATTAAGCATCTTTAAGTGGTGAAGTGACAGAAATTTAAAGCCTGGGAAATAATCTTTTCAGGAGGAGTTGGTCAAATGTTCTGTCCGTTCTCCTGAAGCCTTTACACATTGGCACATGTACAGTGGTTGCCATAATCTTTTCTTAGAAGTGTTTTTTCCATTTCTGACAGTGAACAATACCGTGATATCTGCAGCATTCATTGTATTCACTGTAGGAAATGGATAAAGCATACTATGTATATGGTAATAAAGTGAAGTGCCTGCCAGCTCCAAAGACGTATCTGATAAGTACTGTATAGGTAAGAATTAACATGCTCAGAGTTTGATAGGAGTGTTGGGCTAGGAGTCATTATCCTGAACAGCGAGTTGATTTAACTTTTACCGTTTACCACTGAGACCTAGATTTATGTGTTTAGAGTCATTTCTATGTCAATACGTCAGTGCTTAATGCAGATCAGTTCCCTCTGAAGTAGACAGGAGTGATCAGATTTCCTCTCTACTGGTGGGTGAACTGGAGCCACAGAAAGACTTCATGATTTGTTCATGCAGCCAGCCAAGATGAAACAAGGGATTCCCAATTCCCATTTTGTTGTTCTAGTGATTGGTGTAGTCTGTTTCCATTCCCAAGAAGTAATGTCTGTCCTAAACCCATTAAGAACACTCCTTCCTATTCTATATTCCAAACTAGAACAAACTGTACTGAACTGACCCCAGTTGTGAGCTATAAATTTAATTTACAAGGTCATTTATATGGGAGGAGAAGTAGTGTCAAAATACAAGAATCTATGCAAGGAGAAAACAGAAGAGGCATAGATAACATAACCCCTATAAAATGTCTCCACTTGTGATTTGTGTGGAAACAGTTGCTCTGAGATCAGAAGGAAATCTGTTGCTCTTGGCAAAACTGGTAATTCTACAGCTCAGTGGTTATTAGGGCCTCTGTGTGATACTTTCTGAGCTATCAACTTAAAGACTTCCTGTTTTGTAGCTGTCAGTGCTGTCAAGATACATGCCTTAACGTGATTCAGTTCTGTTGTTATAATGATATCAGATTTACAATGAACTGGTAAAAGATTAAGAGATAGCATGACAGCAAGCATAAAGATGAACACAGTCTGGAACGGAAACTAGAAGAGAACAGAAGAAAATTTCAGACTGGATGTTGATTTAGCAGTATTTTAGGGACTCCATGATTTCTATAACTCCATCAGTCTAGTAAGCCTGGACTAGCTGTTAGCTAGCTGTTGTAATGCAGCATGGTCTAAAACAATTGCAGAAGGAGATGGAAATTACCAAATTAAATTTACCAGATTTGAAAAATATTAATGGTGTAATTACAGAAGTAACTAGAGGATATAATAGCTAAAATTCTTCTATGCTAGGTGCTCATACAGTTAAGTATGCATACAGAGGTGGTGTATTCATTGGTAGCTATTCTAAGTGATGTTAATCATAGTAGGGAAAAAACATCTCTGGTTTAAGTTGTGGACCCACAGGGCTCATTTTGAAGCTAATAAAGACAATTATAGCCACATTCCTGTGGAACTGTGGAGAGCGAGCTGAAAAGTAAACTATTATTTGGCAAAAGGATCTAACCATGCAGGTTCTTCCAAAGGCAGTAAAGGGCCTGACCATCAGTGGGAAACACTACAAAATCTTCCTCTTTGAAAAACTTTTGAAAGTAATACCATACTGACAGTGTCCTATCTGAAGACTCTCCAACCCTGCCAAAACCCAATCTACCAGATGCTAAATAACAACAAAACACCGTGAAATCAATTGATCTTAAAATCACAAATCAATGCACTTGAGAAAAAAAAATATGTTAAAGCAAAGTTCTTAACTCCCAAAGACAGGGCGGATAGAAACCAATCTTCTATGGACACTGCGTGCTCTCAGTTATGGTCAATTTTATGCATCAGGGCGCTCAGGTGATACCGAAATGTGGTACCATAAAAGAGAGAGATCAAGTAAATAGCATTAACAAGCACAGCAGAAACAGGTATTTTACCAGCAGTGCTTGAGGTGTTGGACAGCACTTTGTCTACAGGTTCAGCTTTCTTTTCTGAGTAATGTAGCGTGCATCTCAAGGAAATAGATCCAAGCATGAATGGGATTCTCATCTGAGGTTTATCCACACTCAAAAGAAAATATTAGCAAGCTAGAGAGAGCACGGGCAATTCTCATTGATCTGTAAGGCAAACCAGGAAGGACATGTCACACGTATAAGCTCTGAGTTAGAACTGATAGAAATGTTAAAATATGACATTTTTTCTGGTAAAACGCACACACAACAGAACACTCAAAGAAAGAAGACTGGAAGAGATCTGTCCTTCCATACGGTGTCATGTGATGCAGCACAGCTCTAGTACTGACCTAAGCATCATGTGGGCAGCTATTTTCCCCAAAGCCACAAGTGATGACTAGAGTAGTTGATTTAAATTCATGACTTACTGTTCCTCGTTAGGCTACAGCTTCCAGACTGCCTGGTAATGTTTTTGGTAAAAGAAGCAGTCTCCAAAATTAAGACTTCTAATGCTTCTAAGTGACAAGAGTTATGCGGTCTTCCCTGTCTGTAGAAAGAAAAAAGCCCCAGACAATGCAGAACTGCTGCTTTTCTAGGCTTCCTTTTCTTAGGTAGGACATATGAGGAGGGAAACCTTGATTCTGATGAAATTAGCGGGGATTTTGCTTCTGTCTTCCAAGGGGCCAAGATTCTACCCAGGCCTGAACAGCAGGCAAGCCTGAAAGAGAAGGTCAAGTGCCTCTTGTGCAGCTGTGTAGGCAAACACCGGGCTAAGCTGGGTAATTTGGGCATACTTCAGTATTTCTTCTCCAGCCACTGGAAAGATGAGGGAGCTTCAGGCTGTTTCGGAAAGTGGAGTTCCAACTCAAATGTCAGAAATGAAAAATAAAGAAGTGTGAAGGGATGAATGAATGGAATGAAATGATGGACTAGCTCATAAACTTACAGTTACTCACCTGGTCTCATCCACAGTATAAAGTCACTTTCCTCCTTTCAGTGGCAGGTTTTATTGTCACATATAGTTAATAGTCTAATTAAATAAACACAGATTTGACATGAAATTTATGCTGGCCTCTCTCTCACATTCATGGGATAAGTGAAGAGATACCTGTCTGACCTGGCCCTATGACACATGGGACCAATCAGTCAAAGGGTTTGCTTTATAGAATAGGTGTTTAGATAGCAGTTCACAAGATTTACAGAGGAGATAAATTAGACTGTAATCCAAACCACACTGTCTCCCTTGCTTGTCTTAAGGTCGAAAGGGGAAAAAAACATTTACTAACGGATAGAGGACGGGATGGGAGCTGAGCTTTCGCTCCCACTCTGCTACAGAAGTACTTGTATGTATAGCTGTTTTAGGCTGCATTTATATATAGAAATCAGAGACTTCTGACTGTGCTGCTGAATTTGGTGCAAGCATGAGCACTCAGAAAGGTGCTGATTTAATAACTCTTGAAGTCTGTAGAGGTTCTTCAAGGGATGTTGAATCAGCTTTGGAAAAAAAACCCATTTATTTCTGTTGGTTTTGGGAGAAGAGAGCTTCAGTGGCAGCAAACATTCTGTAATAGATTGGAAATTTTGTATTGAGTTTAAAAAAAAAAAAGGAGAGAAAAATCTCTGTTTTGAGCTGTTATTAATTGTCATTGTGCAATTGAAAGGTCAAACCTGATGTTGTTCTTGCTCAGGGGCAAAACCCTTCTCAAAGCCAATGGAGTTTTGCCTGAGAAAATACTGGATAGAAGCATGCACAAATGTCAGCATTGGGACTGGTTTTGAACTGTATTCAGGCACTACTTAAGAGAGTTCCAGAATAAGCTCTAAATGTAAAAAGAACGCTGTCTTTAAAGGGTACTTCTAAATAAGAAATACAGGGTGATATCCTCAATTTACAAACTCTGAGGAAGGAGAAAAAGTGGCTGTAATTCATGGCTCTATTCCCTTGGTCCTAGAGGTGCCAGTTGTCAAAGTGTTATTAAATAAGCCTAAGGTCAGTCTAAATGCTACTGCAAAAAGTGCCAGCTGGCTGTCCACATCCTGACCCCATTCTCCACTCCTGAGCAGGTGGTATGAGGCTGAATTTAAATTCAGGCTTGTTTGCAATGCCTTTGCATCCATTCTTCCTGCACGTGCATGAAGCAGCAAGAGTATTTACAGTGTAATTAACAATATGTGATGCAGCAATCGGGAAGGTTCTGGAAGATGCAGAATTTCGTTTATTTAGCAGCTGTGTATGCAGCGCTACTGCTTGTCTCTTTTCGTCCTGAACTTACGGTTCCACACCAAAACATGTGCCTCCTGCTGTCTGATCTCTTCTCCTGTGATACTTATTCTGTAACGCTCACAAGCCCATTTTATGTGTGACTACTCAAGCACTGGCTGAAACGTTTCCTATTTCTGTGTAAAGTTCCTAACTTGACCTTTGCAAATCTAGTCTAAGTAACCAATTGTGGCACAGAAAAAGTAATGACTAATTTTTGTAAACAACTTACACAATGCGGTGTACTAAATTAAATAATGAAATGTTAAATGCAAACTTCTCGTAGGTTATTTTAGGAGGCAAATGGCAAAGAAGTTCACAAGTCCTTTCAAATAAATCTGAGACTATCTCAAGCTACTCAAACAAAAGAAAAGAGTTGGAGATTTTCCAAGAAAGTTGTTTTACTGCTCAGCTCTGTTCCTGTCCAAAAGGTTGGGAAAATGAACAGTCACTTCTTGCTTTCGCAACTTTAATTTCTAAACAGGATGGGTTACAGAGTATTGAGTAGATTGTGGGTATTCCTGCATTGAGTGATGTCTCCTGGAAGTAGGATCAAGTGTTTGCAAGTCTCATATCATTCTCATATCTATGAATGAGACCTTCATGCAGACTGTTCATATTGGTATTTTATCTACTTTAGTTATGTTGGAAGGCATGATGGATGGAGGTGAAGGCATATGGAGGGGTTCTTGACTCTTAAAATAATACTAATAGTAATGATAATATTAAAGGCTGGAAAGACTAAACCAGATATCAGCTATCCTAGTGGTAAAGCATGACATAGTCTACCTATAGAGATTATTTCCATACACTAACTATTCAAAGGGCAAGATAAACTAGAGTAAATAAATAACAGTCCTTCGCATCGAAAGATAAAAGAAGTTCAGGCTCTTTCCAATAAAGTGAGGTGCCATGTTCACAGTGTACAATATTCTAAGGGTCAAAAGATTTTAATCGTGGAGTTTTCTCTACTCTGACAGATGACGGTATAAAAACCCCAAACAAATAGAAAAAGAGGGATCCATTCAAAGTAGGAGTAAGGCTGCATTTTTAACAATGAGGTTATTTATCCAGGACTGTAGTGGATCTCCATCACTGGAAGTCTTTAAATCAAGAATGGATGTCTTTCTGATGATCGGGCTTGTTGCTGTAGCAGGAGTTATAGGCTTTGAAATTCCATGGCTTGTGTCATCCAGGAAGCCAAAGTTGTGTTTGGTCTCTAGTGGCCTTCCAGTCCTTGCAAAGCATTCAGCTGGATTACTACTTGCAGCATGTGTGGAAGAGAAAAAGTAACATTTCTCATATCTGGACAATAGATGACAAGTGGTTTCCACTGGAGTTACAGATGAGGTTTCCTTTAATTTTCCAAGCAGTGCACTGATTTTTCAGGGAACAAGGAAACTGCCAAAGGACCTTTTGATTGTTTTAAATTTCATTATAGCAGCCTTTCCACTCCTTCCACTTGTCCTCCCCTCCAAACTCAGTGTAGAAGTAAACAAACAGTGGTATGCTGGTCCAAATATGAAAACACTGGCACTGAATAACTGTTTTTGCATGGGGCATTCTTTAAATGACATTAATAAAAAGTTGACTGAATTTCTCTGAGTACTCTGAAATGAGTTTTGAAAGAAAACAGCTTTCAGCAATTTGAAAAAAAAATGTATTTCATTTGCAAAGGCATATATTGACTGACGTTGGCCATAATATTTATGAATAACCATAGAAACATAACAAACGGGATCTACACAGTTACTTCCATACTTCATTGCCAAAATCAGTATATTCATATAACACTCCTAATCTGATATACTAGGTAATAGCAAATATTGCATACACAAAAGAGAAGAAACAAACAGAGGCATTCTTAGTGGTACTGTTCTGCAAATAGACCAACATTATGCACACACTTTGAGCAGACCATAGCCAATTAATTAAACCACAGAATATCTGCAAATATTTACTTGGTGGCTGTGGTTTGAAAACGCTATAACAGTACATAAAATAAATTTGCTTTACATTTCAACAGACTTATTGGCGAGTCTAAATGACAGAAAAAAGAGAGGAAAAAACTAAAGTGAAAACAAATAGATTATGTTTCCAAAATCCTACCAAATATGTGATCCACTGAAATTATCAGACTGTTAACTGCTTGTAAATCTGCCTAGACTGGGGTTGAGAAATTATTTTTAGTATGTCAGCAGAAACCTTTCTAATGCTACCATTGTGGCACTGTGTCAGCTGAGTAAGAGGCAGCAAGAATGGCACAAGAGTCAACGGGCAACCTGAGAACAAGGCAGTTTAGCAACAGAAAAGTTTCTTTCCAAATAGAGGAAGAAGTATACTGATGTCATTGTATTTATAGCCTGTGAACTTCTGAAATCCTAGGGAGAGTACATCTGAGGACAATGCCATGGCTTTACATAGTCCAACTAGCATGTAATTTTTGAAGAAGAGCATCAAGAACTCTTGCTCAGGTGCTTAATAGAATGTGTTAGAGTTCTGCTGTCCTTAGTGGAAGTGGTACCCTCCCAGCACAACAGTTTTCATCCATTAATGCCAACCTCAAGATCCTACCCTAGTTGTACCTTATGCTTCCATAAATTGTAAACTTGGTTTAAAATGAAAGAGCTTCAAATAAGTGTCTTTCAGTTATTTTTATTTCCTGTCTGGTTTGAGAGTTTGATATTGGTAGGGAATAAGGTTTTTGTGGTCTCCGAGGCATACTTTCTCCTGTAGGACCTTTGTGTAGCCATGCTGGGACGAGGACATTCTCTTTGGAAGAGGAAGATGGCAGAAGAAAATGCTGTCGTGGAGGTGTTCTGGAGATTAGGAGAGCTCTACTGTTCTCAGCTGCCTTTCATGTTTTCAGTTTCCATTGTGCTATAAATAGTATGAACTACTCTACTGTTTCCAATTAGTTGTACAGACAGATACTGGGTAGATACTAGGACTTCAGGGTGTTTTTTCTTATGGCACTGAGGAAAAAAAATGGTAGACTGCAGAAGTTCAGCTGAGCATTTCTGCTGACATCCTTTGCTGTGGAAGAGTTAACAATGTTGACGCAGTCTGTCATCTTCTGGTTTCAGATTTACTCCACTAGGAGGAGAGATGGGAGTTCACATCCCTCAGACATATTGTTTCAAGCTATCTACAAACCAGAGTAGACAACAGTGCATCAGCTTACATCTTTATGGTTTTGCTTGTAATCACAGAAAAGGAAGATTGAATTTTTGAGCGTTGATTTCAGTGGGAGCAGAAATGCAAAGGCACTTTTGAAAATCTTGTCTGCATTTTATTTTAAAAATTAAACTCTAGGTTTCTAATATCAGTTCCGTGAAAAATGTCAAAGATGGAAAAAAGTATTAGGACCTGCATTTGTGCAGCAATAGGTATGACAGTTCTACCTGATTAACTCTGAAGAAAACCAGCATAGTTTTATGCAAATGAAATTGCTCATAAGTATATGAAGGCCTGAAAAATTAAACTAAAGGAGGGGAAAACTGGCTTTTGAACATCAAACCAAAAAGAACTTCTTACTTAACTTCGTAAATCATACCAATTCTGTTTCTTCAGGCTACTCAAACGAATTAAGCTTTGTCTTCCAGACCAATGGAAATATATTATGGAGTGCTATTGCAAAGTAAAATGGATTCAGTGACTTTATGGAAAGGGGAAAGGTTCCCAGGCTTTCTGTTCCCAATCCAGGTTAATTTCAAGTCTCATGCTCAGTTTCACTTTCAGAGTGCCCTAAAAGAAAATGTAATTTAAACTAGAGCTGCATTCACAAGTTAATGACACTGACTGTAATCCTTCAAAATGATGGATACTAGTATTTTTCCCCCTTTACAGGAGGAGTCGCATTTCTCAATGTCACATAAGGCAAAGAAACAAACATGCAGAAACAGCAACTGGCCCTCAAATCTTTGAAGATACATTTGTGTTTCCAATGCTGAAGTAATTTTCCTGACAGAAATCATTGTGACCTAAAGTTAGAACTCCTGTATCTGTGCCTTTTGTGCTGCGTTGACCTTGTTAAAGATACAATTCTATGCATTATAGAAAAAAATGGGAATTGTGGGGGAAGCAGAGAGATCAGCAGCAGGCTAGGGTTTGTCTCTCGAGATAAAGGAAAAGTTTAGACACAAAGCTTGGCTTCCATTGTCTGTATTTTATGTTCTACATGTTGCGAGCTATCAGCAAATGTTTGAACACAAGTATTTTTTGGTTTTGGCTGGTTTTGCAGTATTGTATCTGCTTTTGCTTTATTTTGCATGTGTTGATTTACTCCCGTTGCTTTGCTACACATTCACACCTGTGCTATGCACACAAGGAGGTCCTTGCTGAAAGACAATATCCTCAAAACGTTTTTCAAGAACCTTTGAGAGTAAGAAATTGATGCTTTTGCCTGAAACAGGTGGGTGGAAGGATGATACAGAGCCATGCTGATCTCTTCCTCCAGTAGCACAAACACTAGTTGCAAGCAGGGAGGTCTAAGAGGGATCTACTTTTCACATATAATACAGAGAAGGTTATTTCACTTAGACAAATTCTACTATAGACGCAAACTCTGCATCTCTGCAAAACTATCCGTGTCCTCTATTGGAGCTAGATGGGGAAGATAATTTTATCATTTTGAGACTATTGGATGGGTATAGTCCTCACACCTCAAGCTCAGCACCATCAAACACAACAAAGGTCAGAAACCCTAAAAACATTGAAAACAATAGTTAGTAGAACAGCAGCATGTCCCTCCTGGCTAATAAAAGCAGGTGAAAACAGCTGTGTGTGCTGCTAGTAGAACTACTCAGTGCCTGCTTCAAAGAAGGTGCGTACCAAACTCATGGATAAATATAAGGGTTTAGCCACTCAGTCAGCACTCAACCCTGAGGGACTAAGAATCATAAAGTCTTTGGAACACAAGGCATAACTCAGCGTTGACTGGATGCATGTTGTACTCAGAACTAGCTGTTAGAGTCTTCACCAGGTTATTTCTCTTCCAGATGACAGTTACCTATTCGGCGTTAATGGAAGCAGCATGCAGAGATGGTTTTATGTAATTATACAGCGTCTTAGTGCCACAGCCAGAGCTGAAACCTCCATGCTTACGTTGCTGGACTTCACTGCAGCTTTGTCAGAGGCAAATACAAGGTATTACTGTTATGATATAGTAGGGGCAGTATCCCCAAGAATCTGGACAAGAATATTAACTTGAATAACATTAGTAGCTTTTCAGGCCCCTTTAGTGCTGGTGTATCTAGTCTGAGGCATATCTCATTGTACTAAAGTATTCCAGTGTTGGATGCAGGTTTGGTGCTGTTCATTGTTGCCCTTATATGTGGCTGCCATGATGTCATGGGGACAGAGGGGGTGAAATAATCAGGGGATTTTTCTGGGCAGTAGCAGGCATTGCGTCTTGTTGATATTTGTGTTCTTTCCTCTTCTCAGGTGCCCCTCTCCAGAAATCCTTTCTTACCACTAGGTTTGTTTCCTTTAAACAGGCAGGAATAATACCAAGAAAAAACATAATAAAAGGAAGGCTACATCTTTGTTGGTGTTTTGGGGAACTGTTTTGTGTGAAGACTTTTAACGTTTGTTTTTGCAAAGACATATTTACCTTAAAACACAGACAATTGACAAACAAGCTGGAGTAGATTACTGGATTGTATCAAGATTGTTTGGTGATGCATTGACATTTGGTGTCATGACTCCATTAATCAAAAATACTTTGGAGGCAATTCTTCCTGGTTCATTCAGCCACAAATAATTTACAGTGGAAGCAGTAGGTCTAAACCTCTTTGGCAGACTGAAATCGAGGAACATGATGAACAGCTAGCCTGGCTCCTGAGTGACCAGACACCCACTGCTTACCAAGGGTCTCATTTTTTTCTAGGCATGCAGTTAGTCTGTTGTGCCTGGAGGGAGCTCACGGTAGATATTTGTGAATGATAAAATAAAAAGGGGCTGAGGGCCCAGAGACTTAACAGAGGATCTTAGGTGAAAGAAAGTGCAGTTGTTAACCTTCTTGTGCCTGATACGTGGTTTGTCAATTAGGCAGCAGAAGATGAGTTGGTTGTATGTTGGCCTACAAGCATTAAACAACTGGCTGGGAGCCATATCCTGTGAAGACTGTACTGTCCTTTTGATTTGAAAAGCAGCATCACAGTTGTGGTTCCACTTAGGGTTTTTGAAACACAGGCTTTAATAAAAGAAAAAGAGAAAGAAAAGTATCTTTCACCAGGTGCACTTTGACTATT
This sequence comes from Charadrius vociferus, assembly GCF_000708025.1. Classification (NCBI taxonomy): domain Eukaryota; kingdom Metazoa; phylum Chordata; class Aves; order Charadriiformes; family Charadriidae; genus Charadrius; species Charadrius vociferus. Next base: position 5,418,561 of record NW_009648550.1, on the reverse strand, counting down.
TATTTGGAAAAAAAGAAAAAGGATTTTGCACAAAAGTATCCATAGTTTTCCAAGGGTTATTAACATGCATAGCCATGACTGGCTTGACCGTGCAGTATGCTCCTAGACAGAATGACAAAGCTGGAAAAATGAAGTCAAGGAAATATGAGCTGATTTATTTTTTATGTGTAACAAGCTAAACCTTGATCTAGTGCATCTGTGGAGCAAAAGAATATTTATTCAGTTCCGCCATCAAAAATACTAAGAAACACATGAGGTGAGTGTGAATTGTCTCAGCTGAACTCATGTATTCTCCAGACGTAATTAAACACTGGCCCAGTTTTTAGTGTGGGCTACTTAATTGGATGTCAGAAATTCCACATTTGGAGGTTCAGTTTGACCTTTAGTTACATAAAAGAAGCATATAAGAGTCTCCAGTGAGTGTCAGTGTCTGAATGTAGATGCCTTATTTGAAAACTTTGTGCTCCTTTACAATGATGCATTCCAGGAGGAGAAAGCCCTGATCCTGCAAACAGTTTGAAGCAGGCTTCAGCTTGCTGCCACTGACACCAGCTTACTGGAATCTACTCATTCCAGGGAATGGTACGCTAGTAAAGACAAGCACATGTGGAAGAAGATGCAGGTTCAGGTCTAAATTAGCATGAGATTTTTCTCCTATCTAAATACACTATAAATTTGAGAATATACTTTAATTTCAAGGTGGAGATTCAAAAATGAAAGAGAAAGTGCTCAGACGACCATCTTTCTCAACTGCCAGAGGATTTGTAGAGAAAAAACAAATCAATTACAGTGTGACTTTCAGTAAGTGGTACAGCTTGTTAAAGCTGGTGTGGTGTGACCAGGTAAAAAATGGGACTTAGATATACACACAGGGTAATTTTTAATCTAGCCAGGGTGCAAGGCATAAACAGCACTGAAACCTGGCAAGATCACCTGTAGCTCACACTATCCACCTAGGAAAGAAGCAGGGGATGTAGACAGGTATTCTTGCTCACAGCTACTGGAGAAGTCAATAATCTCTAGTGAAGTGCCCTGAAGGAACACTTCTGGAACAAGGAAGTCTGAAAGCATCTGAAGCTGTTTGCTCAAGGAAGCTTTATCTATGCCCCAAGGCCTGGAGAGACTCTTGCAGGTCCTGCTATCTCAAGCTTGACTCTTGTCACTACATTGCACAGCAAGGTTAAAGCAAAGTGATTATCTGCACACTGCAAACACTGCTTCAGTAGATAGGCTCATACAGGCTGTGGCTCACATCAGCTACCTTTGCACACAGCCTCCGATTCCCTTTCTGTAGTTTAGAAAAGTCTTATTACAACACCAGGAAATTAAGTCATAAAGGGAAATGGTTTACTTACAAGATTTAGGAATGATGTGAGAACCTCCAGACTTAGCTTGGGCTTCTAATATTGCTTGGATCTGTATGCACAGAATCCCCATTTACTCTGATGTTATGCTGAAACATGCAAACTGATGTTCGCATATTGATTTCTTTGGTCAATTAAATTAATGTAAAAATGTATCTTTCTGGGTAAAAATGTCATCAGTAAAAGGCATTGCTCACTGAAGTGTGTTCCTCACTTGCCAGCTACTACTTGGCAGGAAGGAGCAGGCAAGGTCATTAGTTTGGTACTTTATGGAGAAGGATGCAACATACTTCATACAAACTGCAAAATCCAGGAGGATGCCAGACTACAAGTGCAGAGTCATTTTGTTTGCTGAGCCACAGGGGATGTTAAAAATCTGTAGATAATTTCTCTTTTTAAACAAACGTTCTTACTGTGTATGGCTTGCAATTCACACAGGGCAGATGCCCATGAGAAAACAAAACTAGACGAAAACTAGACTGTCAATCAGCACCGAGTCTGCTTCTCTAACTTGAATTACATGAACAGTACTTGCTAATGCAACTGTATATATGTTAGACATATATACAGTTAGTTTGAATTGGCTGAGCTATGTGTATAAAGTACTCTAGCAAACAGGGAATTCCCCAGCAGAGCTATGTTTGTCTTTAGAAGGAATTCTTTTTCTCATTGTATCTGTTTAAGAAAAAAAAAAAAAAGTTGCACAGATAAAGAAATGGAAGTTCTTTCCAGGCAGAAAAAAATATTGCATAATAAGTAATAGGTGGATTGGATAATTCTAGTGATTCGATTGTAACCTATGGATTATCACAGAATCACAGAATGGTCAGGGTTGGAAGGGACCTCTGGAGATCATCTAGTCCAACCCCCCCGCCAGAGCAGGGTCACCTACAAGAGGTTGCACAGGACAGCGTCCAGGCGGGTTTTGAATGTCTCCAGAGTGGGAGACTCCACAACCTCTCTGGCCAGCCTGTGCCAGTGCTCCACTACCCTCAAAGTAAAGAAGTTCCTCCTCATGTTAAGATGGAACTTCCTATGTTCACGCTTGTGCCCATTACCCCTAGTCCTATCACTGGGCACCACTGAAAAAAGACTGCTCCCATCCCCCTGGGATCCTCCATTTAAGTATTTGTAAGTATTAATAAGATCTCCTCTCAATCTTCTTTTCTCTAGACTAAAGAGACCCAAGTCCCTAAGCCTTTCCTCATATGAGAGATGTTCCAATCCCCTAATCATCTTTGTAGCCCGACTATGCAGGGGAGCAATCTACAATCTTGTTATTTCTAGTGGTTCTTAAATCACAAGTTGATCCTTGCAATATTATGACCAAGCCTTCAAAAGTAAAGGCAGTTATAGAATAAAATATTTTCAAGCAAAAATAATTTGGGGTTCGTGTTTCCAGGATTTTCTCTGTAATTTGTGGACTAGAAACTAAAAGAAAAGGAACACTGAAATTCTCAAGATTCCATGGGCTGGGGCTTTCTTTTGATTTATTTTTTTTTTTCCCCTTTTTAGAAAAAACCCAACCAGTATCAGAATAAGTAGCAAAAATCATGAATATGGCAATCCTCTTGTCACACTGAATTTCCTGCACTTTTTTTTTAAAACAGATGATGGCCCTGGTGAGAGGGTGAGACTGTGTACAAATGTTTGTGGTTTCGAGTCCAGTTTTCCAAAGCGAAGTCCAGAATACACAATACGTCACCTGTTTTGTACTCCAGCTCCATGAGGCAACTAAGACAGAATTATACAGCGTTTCCAGATCAGCTCTCGCATGGGGCTTTAAAGCTGAGTTTTGGTCTCCGCAACACACAAAAATGTTTCCCCAGATGAATTAAAATATTACTTCTTGGCTGTACAGCATGCTACAGGCTTTATCCACTGGTCTTACACTTTTCTATGGTTTTAACCATTCCCAAACTAAGGTGGGGAGCACAGGTTTGCCAGCATAGTATTAGTCTGCCTTTGGCTAAGGAAATATTTGCATTTCTTGTGATTACTGCTAAGCAGATTATTCACTGTTTATGTGAGAAAAATTTATAATGTCTTGCAAGGGACAGATGAAATTTTGCCAAGTGGGGTTCCTCTACCTCCAATTTGATCCATGTTTATGACTGATTTTGGGAGCAGCAGCAATCAGACCCAATGTGGATTCTTTAATTTGATGTTATGTGAGTTTAGAGCCCAAGTGAATACCTGGGCATGGCAAAAGAATGATTGCTATTGTCTTCATTAGCATTGGAGGATATCCAGTGAAAAGTACCAACAAAGACTTTACTAAAATTAAGCCTGGTACTGGCATGTAGCTCCTCCTCTGTGCCTTTCTCCTAGAACTTATTTCCAGTCTGAAGGGAAAACTTACCCTGTGAGAATGAACAATTTTATGACAGTGCACAGATTCTCTGTGCTGACAGTCAGCAGAGAATCAGCCAGTGTCAGACATCCCAGTGGGCATGTATACATGAGCATGATCATCTGCCCCATGGTCATCCATACTGGGGCATCAGCTGGCTTCTTACCCACTTGTGCTCCCTTGGCTCTGCTCTGAAGTCATACATGACATGTAAGCCATGTGCTGGTTGCCAAGACAGGGAGTAAGTCCAACAAAGGTAGACTTGAGCAATCCTCCTGTGTCAGATTTCTGAATACAAACACAGAAAGAGCACAGAGCATGAGTATTGCATACAGAAATGAAGAAGCTGGCAATAGCTCATTTTTTTATTGCCGTTTTTACACACTTACATATCATTTAGTTGCATTGATTATTTTTACATTTTTAGTTTTTACAACTATTTCTAGTTCTTTAGTTGTAAAAGGTCTTTGGCCAGGTGGCTTTCAGCTCTCAAGTGGTATTTATATGAGAGACAAACTGTGTTCATATTTTCAGACACATTGTGGTCATATTTTCGGTCAGGAATTAGGGCAAGAATAAGACCATTCTTTTCCCCTCTCTAGTTAGAAATGTTGGACAGAGGCGTCTTTCTGGTGTCGTTTCATTTTTGTTCATTTTGGTGTGGACAATGGACAGTGTCAATCATGCTGCCGTGTCAGTAGAGCAGAAAGACTAGACAAGGAGGGGAATTGATGTGCATGCTTAAACTCAAGGGAGTATATACAGTGCAAATAAATGGAGAAGGCGGGCTACTCAGAGCCACTGAGTGTTGCCTTTGTACATCAGATTGTGATTTTTGGCTTTTGAAGGCAAGTAGGTGGGCAAAATTGAGCAAAGGGGAGAGGTTTTTCACTAGCCAGCTCCAAGCTTGCCTTTGCCAAGAAGATAACTTTAAGTGCAAACAGAAACCCAATCATCTACAACTGCACGTTGAATTTCAAGGGGTGGAAATGTTGTGTGAGAGAGAGTCAGAGTCCATGTTTTCTTTCTTGGTGTGTTTTTTCCCCTGCTTTCTTGAAGAGGAAGATGGAATTTAGAGTGGGGAAGAGAGGGAAAAGAGAGAGCTGGCAGAACTGATAAAGCAAAACGTATATTGACACCACCTGACAATAATATGCGTTGAACTGCTAACAAAGGGAATGCTAAATACATACGGAGCTCTTACCAAGTACAGCTGCCTAGATTTATTTTGGTTTTGCATTTTTTTACTGTCCCTAGTGTTTTGGCTAATTACAATCTGCAGCACCAAGAATATTTAATTTTGTTGAAAGGATGTGTGGTTTTCTGGGTGGTGGGAGTGAAGTAGCCAGGCTTACTACAGAGGTGAAGTGTTCTAAAGTAAAGGTTTGGAAGCATTCCCTGTCCATCTAAGCAAGCACCTTGTGGTGTTGGGATGTTATATATAGCTTGACCACCAAGGCCACCTTTAGGGTTTTCTCTGCGCATACCCTTATAGTTTCAGTGATATAATTCCATAGTTCAGCAAGCTGGATTCAGTTACGCCATGATAAATGTCCTTATTGCAATTTTATTTGTTTTGCTAATATAACTTTATTGATTTGAAAACCTAAATGCAGAATGCTGTTATAAAAAAAAATAGTGACCCTTGTACGAAGCTGTGGAGTCTGGACCTGCGCAAATATATGTGTTGAATATCCTTGTTCCTATTGTTCTGCACTGGGGTCACATCTATCTGCTTCTGGAGGCATCTGCTGTAACCTAGAGGAGTTTACTGGTGTAAGCGGGGACCATTAACTTTTCTGTCAGCCTCTTTGGCAACTCCAAGTATTTGGCAAAGCAGAAAGCAAAGGAGAAGGCTGGGACACTAGTGAGTTTTCAGCAGATGTTTAAGCCATAGGGAGCCATAGACAGCTGATCTGCTTTCACATCTTTTATACAATTTTCAAGGCTGAGACTGGCACTGGATGCTCTGGGAACCTGAACTCGCCCTTTTTCTCCCTACCTGCACCTGGGATACCAGTTGGAAGGGTTGCCCATAGCAAAATAAGTCAGAATTAATTCACTTGGCTCATTCAACTGCAGTGAGATGAATCACTGTGAAAAGACAACTTGAAACTAGTTACATGGGTACAGGCTTCTTGTAAAGTGCTGAGAAACAAGGCCCAGAATCTTATACCCTTTCTTTTTTTTTTTCCCTGGAAACCCTGCTGAAGACTCAATTTCAGAGACAAATTCTTATTCTATCAAGATTTTTTAAAAAATAAAATCTATTTATGACTCCTTAGAGCATGCACAGAGCTTATCTATTGGCAGGAACCAAGACAAAGTTTTCAATACGATTATTTAATTCCTTGTTTATTTGTGGGGAGGTGACTGCAAGGAAGTAATGTGGCTTCTCCAGTGAAGATGTATGCTTTGGCGATGCCTTCAGGTGTCCCATTAGTTGCTCAAAGGTTCTGGTGTGTTACTAGGAACAGCTGTTCTTATTAAACTCATTCATTCAAGATACAAATGAATAAGCGTTTAATCTCATCTGTTGATCAGTGACAAGTCAGCAAGTTCATTGAAGGTATTACCAGCTGAGGAAATGTGTGTTTGCTGCTGCTAACCAAGTCAAAAGAAAATGGAGAGTTTTTCTTTATTGCCTTGCAAATATTCTCCAAGCTGTGAAGTGGGTCTGGTCCTAGACTCATTTAGTGTCTCATCTGCCATATATGAGAAGAAAATATTATAGGTCACAGGTAGCAATTGTTATGGCTTATCAATAACCTGTACCAGTTTCAGCTGGATTTTGGGGAACAGTCATATTAGTTCAAGGGTGGCTTCATGGTATGTAGGGATCACAGTACTCTGAGTGCCAGAAGTGCTGGCACAAGGCTTTTTTTTTTAATGCATTCTATAGACTTGCCATGTAAGTCTTTGCAGGCTTCAGTACCACAAGAGCTGCAGACCAATTCTGACAGAGCAACGCCTGCTGAAATACTTGCTCGCAGAAAATATTAATATTGTAGAACTAATGAAGTTTCTGTTATAACTGTGTATGTATAGATAATGATCTGCTGATGGTGAGTGGTAATCTATGGTTGTAAAGCTAACTGACCCAGCTGAGTCGTGATCCCTGTAGTCCAAGAATTCTTCTGTGGTCACAGAGACCAATATATCCAGAGAATAGATGTTTGTCTTCC